>NC_074714.1:44872648-45203844 GCF_947242115.1 Biomphalaria glabrata
GAGAAGCGTTGATGCCATATGGAAGATGAGTTTCTGGTTAAAAAGATTACGCGGGCATTGAGCTTGTTATTCCATCACGCCAAGAGGATTGGAAAGGAAGGAGAAGCTAAGGTCAAGGGTCATTGCATATATGTAGCAGGGCACGTGGCAAGTGGTTGGAGGGGGCTACACAAAATCACCATACAAACATAGTATCAATTAATTTTAGAAACATTATCCCCCTCTTTCCCCGGGAACACAAAGACATTGACATACCACATTTATAATAAAGAAAATGTAAAGTAATCCAAACAACTGTTTCTTTTGGTTACCAATGTGAGGTAGATGTGACATTCTTACTCTTCCGCCTTGAGCAGCGTGGTCGAGAGGCTAAGTACGCTTGAACCTGGCTTGGCTTAATTGCCTATGAAGGGGGCCCGAGGTTCGACACCCGACACGAGCGCTTAAAGTCAGCACGGAAAACCTTCTCCCAGATACCCCCCTCCTGGTTAGAGTTGAAAAAAACAACAACTTTACTTCTTTGAACTACTTGACAAAACAACGCCTTGATCCAACTTTCTACAAAATGCTCACGATCAATCAGTCGCGGATAAGAATTTATTTCCGGTTTCCAGTCTAGTAGTAGATATAAGTCTATGATTATAAGTTTTAGAATACGTAGTATATTATTTACAATGAATGCACACACACACAATAAGTATTTATAGTCTTTCCCGCCATAAATATCTCTACTATTCCGAATATCACAAAAGGAATGATGGGACACCTTTCAGGAGCAGACGACTTAGTTGCTAAATAACGAGATCGGGATTCCAGGTCCCAGCCTAGCACCCATGTGGAAACGTCCGTCGGGCGAAACGGAAAGGCTAACTGGGATAGAACACAGCCTCCAGTGGGATACCAAGGCACGATCTTGCAAACAGGCATTGCACGTTGAGAGGAAATAAGAAAGGCTCGACCCCATCCGCCACGCCGTTCCCAAGCGGGGGCCATACGCGTGGTGATAAATCTCCTTTGGCTAGTAGCGATATACTATAGGAACACTGAGGAATCCCTTGCCTTGTTTTCTCAGCCTCCGGATGGGAGGAGGAACTTATGACATCGGCTAAAATTAAATGATCCTCTAGTTTATGAGGAACCTCCGGATAGAGGGTTCGGATAAGGGCTACCTCTTACTTCTGTTCCCTGTTCTCTGGGTAAAATCCTTCCTGTTGGTCAAAGTGTCAGAAATGGGTGCAAACTCGACCGTACTTGGACATTTGAGGAGCTAAACAAGATTATATTTTGGTGCTAGACAACAAACGAAGACTTGCCGAGAACACTCTGTTCTAAATAACAACTTTTTAGGTATCAGAACCAGAACATAGAAATTACATAAAGGAAGAGTAAAAATTTCATTTACATTTTGTATTAGGATTAAAAATGATCATTACACTCTCCAGTTCCGAACCTTTTTATTTTCTAATCCTAACTTCTAATCCAATCCTACATTTCTCACTAATTAGTACTGAATATAAATGCAATAAAAGTCCTAAATGGACTTTTATTTGTCTACTTAGTAACCATTAGGCTTAGTTTTAATGTTGTTAACTTTATATCTGAAAAATCACATTGTTAAACTTGTTTTTTTTTTATATAAATAACAACCAACACACGTTTTATCTTAAATTAAAGAGCACTTGAAAAAACGACCTCAAGTTGGCAAGAAAGAGTCTCAAAAAAAAAACTCTACAATCTCTTCGTCTGCAACAACCTCGCCAAGTTTGCGTCAACTTCCGGTGTTTTTAAAACGTACATGTAATGAGGTGTCTAATCGATTTCACATTTGCTTGAGTCAACGCCGAGTACGAGTACTAGGCCGACAGTCGCCCGCACTTTATCATTCAGTTACGGACTCGCTAATGTTTGGACAAAGATTCGATTTTCACCCGAAAGAAATCCTTTTCCTATTAGATTCGATACTCGCAGGTCACCAAAGCCCCCCCCCCCCCCCCCTCCATTGGCCAGGGACTAAAAATAGAACGTTTGACACCCTGGATGCTAAGAGAATGACTAGCGGTGGGCCAAACATAAGAGAAAAGTGGAGAAGAGGAGAGGTTTGGGGTGGGGTGGTGGTCTTATAGTTGGGACCACTAACGTGGACTGAGTCCGCAGGAGGACGCTGTCCAAATACGGTTCAGGAGTAGGTCTTTAGAAATGCTGTGTTTGACAGGGCTGGAGGGTATTTAGAGACTGAAGAACTAGAGAAGCCGACGTAGCAAGGAAGAGAGGGAGAAAAAGAGACTATCCAAAAAGAGCGTGAACACCTTCCTACGTTCGGAACACAAATAATTTTAAACAGATTAGCTTAATTGTTTTATGAATAATTTCAGGTTTAAATTGATATGAATAATACACGAAATAAGGAATTCATACACAATTTTTTACTTTACCTCTATTTAAGTCAGAACTTCATGGAACCTGGATCCAGAAACCTAGATAGCTGAACTCAAAAACAGCTCTCACGATTTTCCTAGAAATTTAACAGTTAGTGTATATCGATGACAAAAGAATTACTAGCTCGTTGGTCACACGGGGAAAACTCTAGTTTGACCGTTATAATTTTTCAAAGAAAAAAAAAAATTTGGCTTAACTACACGTACAAAAAAATTAAAGAAAACATGGCGTAGTCTGAAATTATACAATAACAGTAAATCTAAAGTTGCTTCAATTTTATTGAAAGAATATCTAAGCTTTATTTTTTTTTACGTAAATCTAATATACATTAGCCTACATCTAGATTCTAGATCTACTAATAGATCTAGATCTAGACTGGATCTTAAGACTTCTAAATTAAAGTTTATGTCTAGTATTAGACCTAGATGGCCATGTTATGATAATATTAATAAATAATCACAAAAGTATTAATTTCAGCTGACTTAATTGGTAACTACATTCGTTCACGCATCTGACAGTGGCCAAATCACGGGCTGGATAGCTGGTTTGAACCAAATATTTTTTTAATAATTTTTTTTTTAAATTTTATTCTAATTTGTTTAACGGAGGTATAGTCTTTTTAAATATATGTTTTTAATGTTTTTCTTGTTAAACTCATAACTTGTTTAAAAAAAAATTTGATTTGCAAAAAAAATAATATTTACAATATAAATTTAATTTTATTTCTATTTAAAAAAACGATTTTTTTTTCTTTTTTAAATTACGAGACATTATAATTGGTTTGTCTGTTAACAAGTTCTTTAATGGGGGACATTTTTGTTAGGGACAGTCCCGAAGTGTATAACGTGTGAATGGTTTGAGAACCTTCCTGTCAGATAAACTCCCCAGAAAGTCAGCAGACAGTAAAAACAGTGACTTGTATTGGAAAGATTGGGATCAGGTTACGTACATGTCATCTTAACATCGCCCCAGCGTGTAATGTAATAAATCTGGCTGAAAGGCGACCAGGCAAGCGACCCATCTTTATGACAGGTTCGATTCCTGGCTCGTTCTGTTCCTCTTCAATCCATGTGAATCAGTGTGTCTGCGTGTGTCTGCGTGTGTCTGCGTGAGTGTGTCTCTGTTCTCTGCTCTCAGTTAACATCTTCTGATAGACTGGTCTAAACTGACACGATACGCATGACTACACATTAGTGTCGCAATAAATGTTTGCCACTCTAGATGTTTTGTTTTTAACAAACTTTTTTTGGTGAGTGACATAAGAGAAAGTTTGGCGGGTAGCACCGTCTTCCCGCGCTGTATGATGGTAGGTTGATTGAACAGGGACAAGCCATGTCTAGAGCTTCCTAAAAACTCAAACATTACAAGCCAAGAAGCTAAACAAGAACAAGATTACAAAGACAGTTTGTGTGGAAACACAAACTCAAAATCGGCCCCCGAAGTGATCCACCCAGGCAGGCTTCAATATTTTCAGAAAGAACATCCAAATGAAATTATATCAAAGACAAATGAGAGATAAGAATGGAGAAAGAAGTTTGACAGATCTTGTGTAGTGCCCCAACGGTACAGCAGATCAAAGGATAGGTGCAAGTGAATGCAAAGTTAGATGTGAACCTGGCCTAACTAGTTCCCCTTTCAGACCTTGTGGTCTATAGCAGGAGTCGGCAACGTTTTGAGTCGGAAGAGCCAAAAATTACAATTTACACAATTTCGAAGTTTTTAAAGAGCCACAAAGTTTTTTTCTTAGTTTTTGCATAATGAAATTTTTAAATAAAAAAAAAACGAATATGTAGCGTTTTTCACAACAAATTAGATCTTATATATATATATATATATATATATATATATATATATATATATATATATATATATATATATATATATATATATATATATATATATAAATATATATATATATAAATATATATATATATATATATAATATATATAGTGTTTTTTTGTGACGGTACGCACCTTTTGAATGTGGGGAAAAAATGATTAGTGGTTAAAAGTTAGGCAATCCACCACTGAATACCGGCACCTATTTTTTTTTTTTTTTTTTTTTTGGCAAACAAAACAACACTTTTAACCACCCTAATCCTAACCCCTTTTAACTTACCACTCCGAATATCTTCTGCAAAAAGAATTTATTTTTCTTCAAAACAAACAGATCTTTCTACCAAAACATAAGATAGGTTTTCCTTTCCTTGCAATTTTAGATTCAGCTCATTTCATTTCTCTGTTATATCAATCATAAAGTAAAATGTTTGCAACTATTTGTTGTTCTCTAATTCGGTGTGATCAATGCTTTCCTCATTAAGAAATGTATTTAATTTATTCAAGCACAAAGCAAAATGTTTAATCACCTTACCTTTGGAAAGTCAAAGCACTTTTTTTTTGGAAGGAGGTCCGAATACTGAGTCTCCAACTCATTTAAGTGGTAGAGTGCTTTTGACAAGATACTGTTAATAATCTTGATTACCGAATCCATGACCTCAACTATTTCTGTCGGAATCGTTTTGCGCTTCGTAGTGCAGTATTCAGTAGAAAGTAAGAATTTCTTGGTTTATTAGGCTCAGATGAATCGTTGTTGCCCTTTTATTTTTTCTTGTCTTACTGGCTATTTAAAGGATCAGGGGCGTAACTAGGGATTTGGGGGCCCGGGGGGATTGACCTCTTTGGGGGCCCCTTGCATTTTGACATTCGACATATGACATGGGATAATGTACGCAAAAATATATAAGCCCCAAATCCAATTGGTTCAGTATATCAGTAAACTTAACAAAAATTAATCAAGACTCTTTTAATGAATAATACCTTTGTTTATTAGTTAAATAATGCACAAGTGACAAATCTAAATTGATATCGCTTCACGTCGTGCATTCTGTGCAGCAAAGACATCTATAACATCAACTACATCGATACTTTCTAGTATTTGTGACTTCACTGACATTAAAGCCATGATAAGCCTTTCTTGTGTCATTGTGCTCCTGAGATAGCTTTTGAAGAATTTGAGCTTTGAGAATGATCTCTCACATGACGTAATGGAAGTGGCCTGAGTTAGCGGTATTCGGAGGAGGTTGCAAAGTTTGAGCACACGTAATTACCATATGAAGCCTATTTCCTCAATTGGTGATTGTATTACTGGTTTGTTGATGAAAAGTGCTCGTGCATCAATGACATCATTGAAAAAGCGATTAGCCATTTATTTCATCATACAAACAGGAAAAGTAGCACAGTTTGTCATAAGCGGGTCTTCATCTAACAGGTGTCTTGGTTCAAGAAGGTATCCATTTTCTTTCCAGCCTTTGAAATCTGCCCTTCATCTCCATATGAAAACTGTCCAGCACTTCTGTGCAACACGTTTGAATTGCAGTTCTATTGACAGTCCTACATTAGAACTCAACTTCCCACCTAGTCTTTTCTTTCTTCTGGTTGTTTTGATTACAGGGAATCCATAGTATCCAATACCTTCTTTTGCTTTTTCGATGGATTGGGTTTTTGTCAGTTTCTCATCATTTTGCAGAAAGCATAAAAGGGTACTAATTTCTTTAGCAGCTTCCCGTATAGGCAGTCCAGACTTTTGTAGTTTCTTCTGAACTATATTAATTGGGCGCAAGAGCTTTGACCAGAATTCAAGATAGGCAAAAAATTCTTAATTTTTCACTGCATGAAGAAGATTCTGTGCTAATATTATAATGGTATTACGTCATTGTTGGTTGTTTATGTTTTGTGCGCAAGCAAAAGGATTCGGAGCATACAAAAGTGGGAAAGATCCATATCTGGTTATGCTCGAGTATACAAATACTCCGATAAGTGGACTGCCTTATTCACCATCACAACTGCTGACGAGTAGAAGACTCGGGGAATCATTCCAACTCATCCCAAACTAAAAATGCAGAGATATTACTCAACAGATTAAAAGCAAAGTGAAATACAATGCAAAAACAAGACTACCTAAAGATTATTCTGTCGGAGAGTTCGTCTAGGTCAAACATGGCAGAAAGCAGTTATCATAAAAAAAACATTCAGCACCCAGATCTTACATCATAAAGACAAACGGGAAAACATACAGAAGAAATCAACATTTTTTGAATAAGAGTTTCGATGAAGACATCTCTGGGTACTATGATACCGATGGAGATAATGAACTGCAACTGTTGAAACAAACGAAACAGACAGTTATAGACCAACGTCTAGAGAACTTGTTGTGCCAGTCAAGACAACCAGAAGTGGACGAATTGTTAAAGTTCCTAGTAGCCAGGGCCGGCCTTAGGCCACTGCAGCCAATGCGGTCGCAGTGGGCCCCGCGCTTTCATAGGACCCGCGCTAATTCTAACTGTACATTATTAAATTAAACCATTATAACGTATATAAAATAACAGGGTTTTCGCGACCTCCTGATTTTCCAGGGCCTCCATGAAATCTCATGAAAAGGCAAAATATACGATAAAGTCCTGAACTTTTTTTTTGAATTCATTCAAATCTCCTGAAGAATAGACGAAATAGACATTTTGGGGTACCTATAAATAAAAAGTGGCATTGCGAGCTTTCATTTGATAAAAATTTATTGCAAAGACGAAAGTAGGCCTATTTTCTAATTCAAAAAAAATAATTTTGACATTACGTTCATCCCTACCCAGACTAGGCCCCGCGCGATCCGTTTCGCATAGGGCCCCGCAAATGCTAGGGTCGGCCCTGCTAGAAGATATCACTCTTAAGAACTTTAAAAGGAAGGGTGTGATAATAACTTCAAAAGGAAGGATGTGCTAATATTATATGATATAACGTCATTGTTTGTTGTTTATGTTTTGTGCGAAAGCAAAAGGATTAGATGGAAATAAAAATAGAGTTTCCATTGGATTGAGGACAGATGAATAGAGGGGTAATAACTGGAGTGTGAAGTTTAATTCTGAAATTATAGACGCCAAACCCGAATAATGGACTATTCTAGCATTATTAAAAATTACTTTTGGATCTGTTATATTCGATTCTGTAAATTTTGCTTCAAGGTTAATTAGTGTAGCCATAAAATACTCGCCATTTAGATCTATTATTAGTAAAGGTAACAAGATACCTGGAATTCGCTCTATATCATGCAGTTTTATTCGTGGCAACAAAGTTTAAAATGTAAAACTAACTTTAAAAAAAACTTTGATCTCTGTGGGAAAAAATATTTTTAAAATGTCAACAAAGTTAACGTAGGCCTACTGATAGACCTAGATTTAGGTTTAGTCTTTGTAATACATTTAATCCATAAATGTTGAAAAAAAAAAAAGACACCCGTTGACACTATTTGTCAATCAAATATATTAATTTATGTATTTACAAATAAATTTCGGACACCTATTTGGGGGCCCCCCCTAGATGGGGGCCCGGGGGGATTTTAAAATTCTCCCCCCCCATCCCCCCCCCCTTAGTTACGCCACTGTAAAGGATTTTATTTAAATCGATCATATTGTCTTCAAAGTATATTAGCATAGCATTCGTTCTATTGTCCTCTCTAGTTTGTCATGAGAGCGGTATCAAACCTAGGGAAGACATATACCTGACTAATTGGGTTACTTGTGCCGTGTCTTTATGTCGCAAGATTAATCTATAGCAAGTGATAAGTCAGAAGAAAGTTGAATATCTTTCACCGGCAAATATGTTACATTTGAAGACATTTGTCTTGTATTGTTTCAGCGGATAGTAGTAAATCTTTGATTTTTAGCGGCCCCCGAAAGGGGAAAAGGCGCTATTAGTTTTGTGCGAAATGTCTGTCCGTCTGTTCGTCTGTCCGTCTATCCGTCTGTCCCGTTTAGATCTCGTAAACTACAAAAGATATTGTAATAACTTAAGTGAGGCAACTCAACGAGGCACATATATCTTTATTTACACGACATCACAAGTTCATAAAACATCATCTTTCTTAGGCACAGTCTTTTCACTTCGGCTCTCAACTTGGGCGCAGTGTGCACCTTCTAGCACTAGTCTGGATGGCGGTGCGCACGCAGAGTTATAACAATATTGAAAATCCGACATCACAATATTTTAGGCCATTCAAAGTTCTGATGCAACGGCTACTTTTTTTTTCTGAAAGCGAAAAATCTAATTTTTTAAAATCAGTTATGCAAGCAGTTTTTTAAAGAGAAAAATCTAATTAGTATGCATTATAAGTTAGACCTAATTTAAAACGAATAGTAATCTTGTGAACTTCATTTTCCTGAACTTTTTTTTCTAGCTGCGAAAAAAAAAAAAAGTTCAATTTTATAATTTTTATTAAGGATTCAAATAAGAGATTGAGCGGTAAAGCGCTTGGCTTCCGAACCGGGGTTTCCGGCTTCGAATCCTGGTGAAGACTGGGATTTGCAACTATGGAATCTTTGGGCGCCTCTGAGTCCACTCAGCTTTAATGGGTACCTGACATTACTTGGGGAAAAGTAAAGGCGGTTGGTCGTTGTGCTGGCTACATGACACCCTCGTTAACCGTAGGCCACAAAAACAGATGACCTTTACATCATCCGCCTATTAGACCACAAGGTCTGAAAGGGGAACTAGTTAGGCCATGTTCACATCTAACTTTACATTCACTTTCACCTATCCTTTGATCTGCGGGACCGTTGGGGCACTACACAAGATCTGTTAACCTTCTTTCTCCATTCTTATCTCTTATTTGTCTTTGATATAATTTCATTTGGATGTTCTTTCTGAAAATATTGAAGCCTGCCTGGGTGGACCACTTTGGGGGCCGATTTTGAGTTTGTGTTTCCACACAAACTGTCTTTTGTAACCTTGTTTTTCAAGATTTCTGGTTTGTTTTTGAAATCACGAAAAAGTTCTTCAGATGAACATAGGAAGCAGTGTCGTCATCTGTAATTGGTTTGCCTTTTTGTGCATTTTCTAGTGGTACGCAAAACTTGTCAGAATAGCATTACTTGTAGATTGCTTCTAACTTTGAGAAGATAATTCGTTTCTGACTCATTTACTGGAAACAACAAACTATAGGCTACGTCACAGTCAAAGCACATGGTTAAGATGCCAATTTGTCTTGCGTAAAGCGAATTAAAACCTACATAGAAATATTCAACGACGGCCCAGAGCTTCTGAGGACTGACAACAGTGACGACGAGTGTAATGGGTTGGTGAAAAGCGAGTACAAGTGGTTAAGAGATAAAATCGGTCCCTAATCTTTATTAAAAGATTCAGAACTATTTTAAAAATGTTTTGATAAAATAAATAATATTTGCGTATGGAACTAAAGAGCCGCAGCTTCACATCCAAAGAGCCGCATGTGGCTCGCGAGCCGCAGGTTGCCGACCCCGGGTCTATAGGACAGATGAAGTAAAGGTCATCTGTTTTTGTGGCCTACGGTTAACGAGGGTGTCATGTAGCCAGCACAACGACCAACCGCCTTTAATTTTCCCCAACTAATATCAGGTACCCATTGGAGCTGGGTGGACTCAGAGGCGCCTAAGGATTCCGAAGTTGAAAATCCCAGTCTTCACCAGGATTCCAAGCCGGGGGCCCCGGTTCGGAAGCCAAGCGCTTTACCGATCAGCTACCACGCCTCTACTGGCCTAACTGAAGTCTTATAGATGTAATTGTTTTCAAAAGGATCGAATGCTCAACAAATATAGAGAAATTATCTTTGCAAAAACAATAAATGTTCTCGAAAATGACGTTTACAAGAGTACTATTCGTTTTAATGTAGGTCTAACTTATAATGCATACTAATTTGCTTTTTCTCTTTAAAAAATGCTTGCATAACTGATTTTAAAAATTAGATTTTTTCGCTTTCAGAAAAAAAAAATTAGCCGTTGCATCAGAACTTTGAATGAACTAAAATATTGTGATGTCGGATTTTCAATATCTTTTCTAGTTTACGAGATCTAAACGGGACAGACGGACAGACATTTCGCACAAAACTAATAGCGTCTTTTCCCCTTTCGGGGGCCGCTAAAAATAAAAGCTTATCTCAGGGAAAGAACTCCGCACTTAAAGTTATATCTCTCAATAATGTAGCAGTTATTTCTCTTATTCGACGTGAAACAAAATAATAGTTTACTAATAATTGACTAACTTGTTAATTTATATTATGTTTTGTTAGGTACAATAAATATATTTTTTATAGTTTAAACTTGATCTGAGAATGGGTGTGGAAGAAATAACGTGTTCGAGTATCTAAAGGGACGAAACCCTGCATATTCAGCCGTATCTGTGAATACTCAAGGATTAATTTCTCTTGTTGGTCTTAAACAAAATAATTAATTATCAGTAACAAACTGACTAATTGTTTTTTGTTTTTTTTAATTGATTCATGTCTTGTATATGCCAATAAATAATCGTGCAAAGCTTCATTTCGATTCGAGATTTGTGAGTTGGAGAAATAACTCGTGCAAACATTTGACCAGACAGACATACAGACAGAGTGAATTGATATAAGCTTTGTAAACAAAATGGCTAGGATTACATCCATATACGCTTCGATCGGCCACTTGAGATCTTGGTGGTCAATTTGCAGATTAAATCATGTTGACTTATGAACCTATAGTTGAAATGTGTTGGTTCACAAAAAAGTTCCGTTACAGATGTTTGTAGTTGTCATAGTGATACATTGAGTGCTTGATCAATATGTTTCAACCATGGGAATGGAAACTGAAATTAACAGAGAGACTTGGGTCTTAGTACATTAGGGTTGACATGTAACAATGGTTTCGTAAAATGCGAGGAAGGGGGATGGTGGGTGTTGTTCGAAACATTTTTTAGAAGAAATATTATTATTTTTTCTTTAAGTTTCAACTTTGAAATTCAATTTAGCGTCCTTGACATTGTCTAGTTATCATGAACTTTCCACTCCCCGGGTTCAGAAGGTGCATGAACTGAAACTAAAGTCCCAAATGAATGGACGCCATAAAGCTTCACCATGACGGAAGTTGCGGCGCGATCCGGTCAATAGCCTGACGGCGTGTTTACTTTAGAGTCATTATTTTAATTGGTATGACACTTTGGTCAACCGATGACCTAATTGGGTTAATAGGTTTAGGTCATGGTTCAATAACTCATTCACAATTTTGATATTATCCGTTAATTAATTATTACTGTTATCAGAGTCTGGCTTTGGCTTCCGTGATCCTTGCTTAGTTGACAGTTCGACACATTTCCCGCGTAAAGTGTAGAGGTTTATCTAAAGGAAGTGTATTGTATAAGCCAAAGGAAGGTCTAGGATCAATCAGATGCAAGCTTATTTATAATGTGATTTTAAAATATTTCTAGATCTAGACCATAAGAAATATGAAGCTTAGGTTATTCAATGACTTAACACTTTGAACTCGTGTTGATCTACATCCAACGAAGACTGGTAAGAATAGTTCTAATATAGCTTTAGTTAGGTGACCAGCCGTCCCGACTTAAGCGTGACAGTCCCGCTTTGGACCGTCTGTCACGCTTTTCATAAAATTACCGTGCTGGACGGCTAATGTCCAGCTTTTATAAAAAAATAGTCAATCAATGTCACGCTATTATTTTAAAATCTTTTTTAATCTCGTGAGCCCGCATTTAGGTACTTCTCCGACATTTAGATACTTAATAGATAGATCTTTTCTCAAGAGACCTTTATTTAGTTATTCTTGTCAGTGTGAGATAGATATATTATAGAATTATATTTTTTGTTTTACTTTACAAGTTTCTTGCGTTGGAAGGTTATTAAGCTCTAGCCAAAACCTCCCGCAGGGCGGGGGTGGGGGCAGGGTTTGAGACTGAGACTATCAAGACAAAAGTCCAGAGCGCATATCACGTGACCAGGCAGCCATCCAAAATTAATAAATCAATTAATTAATCCCTTCATTTATAAAAGACTCGTCACGCTGTTTGTAAATGTTTTGTTTGTTTGTTTGTAAAATGTTTTACATGTTTCGGATGTTCCTTCAAAGTTGAAGATAATTTACTTCCTAGTTCAAACCTCCCGCTTGACGACGGAGGATATGAACCCAGAACCATTGAGAAGTCCGAACGACTGTCAAGCGCGCAAACCGCACAACCAGGCAGTCTATAAAACAGTTAAAGGACCATATTTTTAATGAGAGAAAATTGTGCATTAAATACAGCGACATAAACATCCTGACTAGGGCACTAAATATAAACCCTCCAATTCGATAACTATGTAATTCTATATTTCATATAAGTTATTATAAGAACGTATTCCTTTGGAACGATGGTGTGTAATTATTTTCGGCCACTCTAAATATCGAGTATTTAAAAATAGAAGTATCAAGAACGATTTATCGTTATTGTCATTGTTTCGGTGGAAGGTTACAAATTTATGACTGAGCCCTAGAGCCAACTGGAAACACCATTTTAAGAGCCCTACGATAGACTCACAGAAATAAAGGGCAGAGTTTTTATGAGCACTACGGTTAAGATAAAAGCCCTCAACGTTAATGCGTGTGGGGGAGAGGGTGGCGTGAACATTTACTCGCATAACTTTTTACAGTCCATAAATTAAGTTTTGCAAAGGGAAGGGGGGGGGGGTGGCGGGGGACAGTAGTGAAAGGTCAAAGGTAACTGGATATATTGTGACATCAATGAGCAAACTTTCAAATGTGTGGCTACAAAAGTTGATGTATCACTTAAGAACGGCAATGTACGAGCAGTTTTTAGCGGCCCCCGACAGGGGAAAAGACGCTATTAGTTTTGTGCAAAATGTCTGTCCGTCTGTCCGTCTGTCCCGTTTAGATCTCGTAAACTAGAAGAGATATTGAAAATCCGACTTCACACTATTTTAGACCATTCAAAGTTCTGATGCGACGGCTTCTTTTTTTTTTTTTCTTAAAACGAAAATTCTAATTTTTAAAATCAATTATGCAAGCAGTTTTTTTTATAAGAAAAAGCTAATTAGTATGCATTATATGTTAGACCTAATTTAAGACGAATAGTAATCTTATAAATATCATTTTTGTGAACACTTTTTCTATACAGCGTAAATTTTTTTTTTTTTTTTTTTGAGGATTCGAATATGAGATTGAGCCTTTTCAAAACAATTACTTATTTAGTTCGAACCGAGGGTCCCGGGTTCGAATCCTGGTGAAGACTGGGATTTTCAACTTCTGAGTCTACCCAGCTCTAATGGCTACCTGACATTAGTTGGGGAAAAGCATAGGCGGTTGGTCGTTGTGCTGGCTACATGACACCTTCGTTAACCGTAGGCCACAAAAACAGATGAACTTTACATCATCTGCCCTATAGACCACAAACTAGTTAGGCCAGGTTTACATCTAACTTTACATTCACTTTCACGTATCCATTGATCTGCGGGACGGTTGGGGCACTACACAAGATCTGTTAACCTTCTTTCTCCATTCTTATCTCTCATTTGTCTTTGATATAATTTCATTCGGATGTTCTTTCTGAAAATATTGAAGCCTACCTGGGTGGACCACTGGTCGTGCGGTTTGCGCGCTGGACTGTCGTTTGGATCTATCGACGATCGAAGGTTCAAACCCTGCCTGCTCCCATCCCCCGTCGTCCTGCTGGAGGTTTGGACTAGTAAGTAAACTATCTTCAACTCTGAAGGATTATCCGAATTATGTAAAACATTTTACTTCGGGGGCCGATTTTGTGTTTGTGTTTCCACACAAACTGTCTTTTGTTACCTTGTTTTTTTTTATATTTACATATGCAGAGCTGGAAAATACTACATTCCTCATTAATCTTCGGACTTGAAGACAAGCCTTATTAGTATTATTACGAGCCAACCAGTGGCGTAGCATGGCCCCCGCCCATATTTCTTCTTTTTTTTTTCTAAGCCTTGCTCTCTGTCACCCTGAAAGTTACGTGGGGTAACTCTAGTCCGACTTGCAGAAATAAAAGAGTTATCTTTCCATGATTTTTTTTTTTACCGTCCTGTATGGTTATGCCACGAAGAAAATTATATATATAGATTTTACAAAGCTCTATTTCTTAACCCTAACTCTAACCCAAAATATCATGCTAATAGGTTTAGCGATAATTGGTGTAGCTGTGGAGAGGCTTCAACAAGATTGATTGACAGGTGTATGTGTTTAGTATAATGGTATTCGTATTGGCACAGGTCACTACAATGTGCCGCAGAAGACTTGCATTTTGTATGTTGAGCTGATGCTGATAAAACTATCTCCATATATCCGGCCCCTCTCTAGAACGGTACTCCATATTTGTCACCCCACCCCTAAGTGTCTCCTCTGGAACACTGCAGCATTCTCTCTTCATAACTGCTATATTTAAAGTAAGCATTGTAATCCATAACATCTACAGTAACATCTACAATAGCAATCCTTTCATTTCTCTTCGTTTCATTGGTGTTTTATAATGTTTGCCGAGGAAGACAGACTGGTCGCAGGATACCAATTATTTGTCTGTGTTTGAACATCAGATATATCTATTTTCTTACTAACCCTCCCCCTCCTTTTTATTTTTTTTAAAGAGATATTAATGTCTATTACTCTTTCCCCTAGAGGAAGTGACGTCATTATGCAAATAGTCGAGAGTCTTAGTAGCCATTGTTATAACTCTGTGATGGACATTTGTATATCTATGTGTTTGTCAGCACAGTTTGTTGTCCATTCCAGCTATTAACTTGCTTTCTATTTATAGATAAGTGTTGGACACTGGGTGGACGGTTATATCGGAAACAGCTATTACGATTTTCCTAGAAATGACAATATATGTATATCTTCGGTAAAAAAAATAAATAAATACCTAATTGGCCACACCTTGAAAACTATGGTTTGGCCTTTATAATTTTTCAAAATATATTCCGCTAAAATTAAATTTGGATTTGACATGGCTTTAGCGGGAATTACCGCATTTGACCCAAATGTTTCTTTGATTTCAGTAAAGAGTTGAACAAATAAATAATAGGTACGAACATGGATGTTTCAGTCCACTTGCCTTGTAAAATCATTAGCTGCACTGTTAATAGAATAACGGGGGCGCGGTGGCTGAGTGGTTAAGTTTGAGTGGTTCGGTTGGCTTCGAACCTGGGGTCCTGGGTTCGAATCTCGGTGAAGACTGGGATTTTGAATATCAGGATTTTTATGGCGCTCCTTAGTCCATCCAACTCTAATGGGTATCTGACTTAAGTTGGCTAAAGTAAAGGTGGTTGGTCGTTGTGCTGGCCACATGACACCCTGCCCGTTGGCCAAAGAAACTGTGACCTTAACATTATTTGCCCTAAAGATCGCAATTTCTGAACTTTAATAGAAGAACCTGATTGTGCATAGCTCATAGGTAAGAAAGAAAGGTCAAAAGGCTCAATTTGTTAATATCTGTCATTCATATTGTAAGAATTATATAACTTCTCTTGCATAGCCATCTGCAATATAAGGGTGGCGTTGTCTTTTTAAAAAATATTATGTTTGGTTTTTATTTTTCTTACTGTTTTCTAAAATCTGTCAGCAAAAAAAAAAAAAGGAAATTGGAATCTTTCTTTTTTTTTACTTTTATTTTTTTTTTTTAGAAAAGAAAAGATCATTTCAAGATTAAAACTCCGGAATTCTGAGTTCACTAAACATCAGCAGGAAATATTGCCTTGAGTTAAATGTAGAGAGAACCTCTGGGTATCTTCGTTTCTTTTCGTTAAGCTTTTTAATGAGCTTGTGTAACAGAACCTGGGATTCAGGCGATGGAGTGGATCCTACTAATTCAATGTCACTTTACAGGAGGAAGAAGAGAGAAAAAAAACGCCAGCTAACCAATAGCCCAGGCTTTGATTGATTGTTTGGTCAGGATTAGCCCAGAAATTAGGGTCTTGGTCAACACGTATGTTGTAGTCTTGTGGATTTTGTTTGTGTCAGCTCTGAATTTCAGACTGTCTTAAGAAAGAAGTTTACGTCCTGGTTCTTAGATCTTGGGGGGGGGGGGGGTGAACGGCGCGCAGGTTTCGAACTCTAAATGAACGAGGTGACGGCTTGAAGCCCTATCCACACTGCCAGCCAGTATAGTAGTCAATAGTGACAGGTGTTGTTACAGTGTATATGTTGATAAGTTTTACATAGCACGCCCCATTGCGCTCTTGCTCAAATTCTTAGTCAGCTTAAAGTGGTGGTGAGGGGAAAACGTAGAGGTCCTCTTTTTGGTTTTATTTCAGTATTTGGTTTAGGTCATGTTTTTGGTTTTATTTCTGTATTTGGTTTAGGTCATGTTTTTGGTTTTATTTCTGTGTTTGGTTTAGGTCCTCTTTTTGGTTTTATTTCTGTATTTGGTTTAGGTCCTGTTTTTGGTTTTATTTCTGTATTTGGTTTAGGTCATGTTTTTGGTTTTATTTCTGTATTTGGTTTAGGTCCTCTTTTTGGTTTTATTTCTGTATTTGGTTTAGGTCCTCTTTTTGGTTTTATTTCTGTATTTGGTTTAGGTCATGTTTTTGGTTTTATTTCTGTATTTGGTTTAGGTCCTCTTTTTGGTTTTATTTCAGTATTTGGTTTAGGTCATGTTTTTGGTTTTATTTCTGTATTTGGTTTAGGTCATGTTTTTGGTTTTATTTCTGTATTTGGTTTAGGTCATGTTTTTGGTTTTATTTCTGTATTTGGTTTAGGTCCTCTTTTTGGTTTTATTTCAGTATTTGGTTTAGGTCATGTTTTTGGTTTTATTTCTGTATTTGGTTTAGGTCCTCTTTTTGGTTTTATTTCTGTATTTGGTTTAGGTCATGTTTTTGGTTTTATTTCTGTGTTTGGTTTAGGTCATGTTTTTGGTTTTATTTCTGTATTTGGTTTAGGTCCTCTTTTTGGTTTTATTTCTGTATTTGGTTTAGGTCATGTTTTTTGGTTTTATTTCTGTATTTGGTTTAGGTCATGTTTTTGGTTTTATTTCTGTGTTTGGTTTAGGTCATGTTTTTGGTTTTATTTCTGTGTTTGGTTTAGGTCATGTTTTTGGTTTTATTTCTGTATTTGGTTTAGGTCCTCTTTTTGGTTTTATTTCTGTATTTGGTTTAGGTCCTCTTTTTGGTTTTATTTCTGTGTTTGGTTTAGGTCCTCTTTTTGGTTTTATTTCTGTATTTGGTTTAGGTCCTGTTTTTGGTTTTATTTCTGTATTTGGTTTAGGTCATGTTTTTGGTTTTATTTCTGTATTTGGTTTAGGTCATGTTTTTGGTTTTATTTCTGTATTTGGTTTAGGTCATGTTTTTGGTTTTATTTCTGTGTTTTGTTTAGGTCCTCTTTTTGGTTTTATTTCTGTATTTGGTTTAGGTCCTCTTTTTGGTTTTATTTCAGTATTTGGTTTAGGTCATGTTTTTGGTTTTATTTCTGTATTTGGTTTAGGTCATGTTTTTGGTTTTATTTCTGTATTTGGTTTAGGTCATGTTTTTGGTTTTATTTCTGTGTTTGGTTTAGTTCCTCTTTTTGGTTTTATTTCTGTATTTGGTTTAGGTCATGTTTTTGGTTTTATTTCTGTGTTTGGTTTAGGTCATGCTTTTAGTTTTATTTCTGTATTTGGTTTAGGTCCTCTTTTTGGTTTTATTTCTGTATTTGGTTTAGGTCCTCTTTTTGGTTTTATTTCTGTATTTGGTTTAGGTCATGTTTTTTGGTTTTATTTCTGTATTTGCTTTAGGTCCTCTTTTTGGTTTTATTTCTGTATTTGGTTTAGGTCATGTTTTTGGTTTTATTTCTGTATTTGGTTTAGGTCCTCTTTTTGGTTTTATTTCTGTATTTGGTTTAGGTCCTGTTTTTAGTTTAGGTCCTGTCTTTAGTTTAGGTCCTGTTATTTGGTAATGTTCTGTCTTTAGAGTAGGTAATGTTATTATTTTTTTGTTTAGTTCCTGTCCTCTGGTAATTTACTATCTTTAGTTTATGACCTATCTCTTTGTCTTCAGCAAACATAGATTGACGTAATCCAGCAGGATTCGATCTCGAGTCTCCATGGTTAGTAAGCTTAGCGCTTTTTTAAAATTTAGTCATACGTCTCAGAAGTGAAATGTAAAAAAAAACATTCATTTACTCTTAAAATATATAAACTATATAAAATATATAAACTATATAAAATATATAAAATATATAAACTATATAAACTATATAAACTATATAAACTATATAAAATATATAAAATATATAAATATATAAACTTTATAAACTATATAAAAAATATAAAGTATATACAATATATAAACTATATAAAATATATAAACTATATACAAAGTACAAACTATACAAAATATATAAACTATATAAGATATATGAACTACTATAACGATGAATGCAAATCACTATATACGTTTTCATTCTTCTGTTTTAAAGTCTCTATCTCTCTCTCTGTCTGTGTATTTGTGTGCGTGTCTCTCTGGTTTTTGTCTTGTTCTCTCTGTTTCTGCCTCTGTTGTGTTTCGTTGTTTCAAACCTAATCCTTAATCAATACTCTCGCGTCTTTTCGATGTTCACCAACCTAACCTGCAGTCACTGTGTATTTGTTTTTGTATAATCTTGAGACCAGGTAACGCTTAACTGCACCCACTATTGGAGATCTTAAAAGAAAAGAATGGCTGAATAGTTCAAGGGAGCATCCATTGTTTTAGAGGCAAAGAATCAACCTTTGGACTAAGCAAAACACGTACAGGCCTAGAGCCAATAGAAAGGATTTATGTATAGGTGTGTGTGTGGGGGGGGGGGGTATACAACAAACAATGCTAGGTAGTAAACAAAACTGAATTGTTGTATTACACGTGGAGACGTTCCTTAAAGATAATCATTCGACCTTGGCAGACGTAACTAACAAGTTCCTTAGAGATAATCATTCGACCTTGGCAGACGTAACTAACAAGTTCCTTAGAGATAATCATTCGACCTTGGCAGACGTAACTAACAAGTTCCATAGACATAATCATTCGACCTTGGCAGACGTAACTAACAAGTTCCTTAGAGATAATCATTCGACCTTGGCAGACGTAACTAACAAGTTCCTTAGAGATAATCATTCGACTTTTGCAGACGTAACTAACAAGCTCCTTAGAGATAATCATTCGACTTTTGCAAAATTTAAACGAAAAAAAAAGAAGAAAAATATTTTGTTTTATAGTGATGAAACAGTTTAAAAAATAAAAGTGAATTTTTCTTTTCCCCCTCCTTTTTAATATTCTTATTTTTTTTATAAAAAAAAAAAAAAGAAAAAAGTGTTTCGCAAGAATTTAAATGAAAAAAAAAATCTGTTTAAGCCTCGTTTAAATCGATTATTTTTTTTTTCCATTAGTATAAAATCTTTCCTTAAAGTTTAATTTTACTATACATTCTCTTGTATGTGTGTCAGAAATAGAGAGAGAAAGAGAGAGAGAGAGAGAGAGAGAGAGAGAGAGAGTGTGAGAGACTGAAACTATTGAACAAGAAGTATAAATGTATATTCGATTCCCGGCGCCAAACGTTTCCATGTATTCTGAGATTCAGAAACACATTCTCTTTGGGGTTTTTTCTTTAAAACACAATATTTCTCCATAAGAACGAAACCAGTCGTTAAAGAAGGCCTGAACACTGACGTGCAACGTCACAACCTGTGGGCAGTTTAGATCAACAGTTATGTCGCAAAGACATTCGACGTGGCAACGAGATATTGGTCTAAACTGCCCACAGGTTGTGACGTTGCAGTTCAGTGTTCAGGCCTTCTTTAAAGACTGGTCCCCGTAAGAAAGGGAAGTTAGTTACAACAGAGTGAGTGCGTGGTACCAATGTGACAGTGTGAGGGACATCCGAGGCAGTACGTTTGTAATGAGGTTGATAGTGGTAAGATGATCCTTGTGGTTAGTAAGTTATCTCGCAGACGACTTTTATCTTTGTTCAGTTTTAAAGAAAAAAACAACAACAAACGGCTTGACACTAGAATCGCATTGGCATTTCTAACTGTCATCTTCAAAAGATATTTTGAAATCGATATTATCGCAGAACTATGAAAGTACAGAAGGTCAGTATGAACGTACTGAAGGTCAGTAAGAACGTACCGAAGGTCAGTATGAACGTAATGAAGGTCAGTATGAACGTACTGAAGGTCAGTATGAACGTACTGATGGTCAGTATGAACGTAACGAAAGTCACTTTGAACGTACTGAAGGTCAGAATGGAATGCAAATACAACAGCATTGTTTGTCTTGAAATGAAAAGTCTGCCTTCCACTAATAGAACGTCGTGCACATGTGAAGGAAGGTGTCCCAACGTTCAAGATACTTTTGAATATTTCCTAATGACTTCAGGTTAGCCTTAGAGAATATTACAACGCTGACCAAAATACAGCCTCTTGCAGCATCTGTGTATTTCATCAATAACTCATGCAGTTATCAGTTTTTAAGTTATCTTTTTTTTTGGGGCTCATATTTATGTAGAATTTAATGTTCTGATTTTTTTCTCTCTTCATTTATAAATCCCTGCACGAGAAAATGGTAATAACGAAATGAAATATTGATTGTCGTCTGCTATGGCTCTAGGCCTGAACTGCAAGACTGTCTACTTGGATTTGCCTGTTCGGTTTGAAAAAAAGAGTTGAGTTTTTAAAATAGGTATGCATCTTTCAACTTCATGAATCTAGGTTAAGGTCAAAGCTAAATGTTGGCAGAGCAATAGTTGTCAGTTCGACTAGTTCCCCTTTAAGATCATGCGACCCACCGGGCAGATGATGCTAAGGTCATCTGTTTCTTTGACCAACGGTTAACGAGCAGGGTGCTATGTGACCAGCGCAACTACCAACCGCCTTTACTTTCCCCAACTAAGGTACCCATTAGAGTTGGGTGGGCTCAGGGGCGCACTCAAAAATCCCGAAATTCAAAGTCCTTGTCTTCATCGAGATTCAAACCCGTTTAACCACTTAGCCACCGCAGCCTCCTGACAGTCCGACTACGCCAAGTGAACATTTATTTTATTGTATAGTGTTTAACAAGGAAATATGCTATTTAGTTCAAATGAAGAGCCTATTGGAGGCTTCGCCGTATTATGTAAGGTACTTAGATTCAAGGGTTTAAGTTAAAACCATAGTAAAAGTTTGTACAGTTAGGACGTACCCACCCAGTTTTTGTTATCCCCCAGTTTTTGTTATCATACAGCATTTGTTTTCATCCAGCATTTGTTATCACCCATCATTTGCTATCATCCATCATTTGCTATCATCCATCATTTGCTATCACCCATCATTTGCTATCACCCATCATTTGCTATCAAACAGCATTGGCTATCACCCAGCATTGGCTATCCCCAAGCATTGGCTATCACCCAGCATTGGCTATCACCCAGCATTGGCTATCACCCAGCATTGGCTATCCCCCAGCATTGGCTATCACCCAGCATTGGCTATCACCCAGCATTGGTTCTGGAAAAAGAAAACAAAACCAAGATAAATTGAAAAAAAAATATCGATAGTAAAAACAAAAAATGTTTATAGTCAAAAGAGTTTTAAAAGTCTAAAGACTGTTGATAGTCAAAAGAATGATAGTTGTTGGCGGTCGTTGACTTGAGGCACCAATCTGCTGATAGACAAATAAACCGCTGTGGGCGTATTTTATTTTAACTTATAAAGCTTGAAATAACTTGAATAACTTCTTTGTGGACAATATTATATATAACTTTTATAGTACAATATAGACAAATTGTAACTTGAGATGAAATGAATAAATATAGTAGAATTTAGTAATAATATGAAATAGTATTTTGAATAAAATCTAACTCACGACAAAAACATGTCTTTTCATTCTGGCATTCTGGAGTCGTCGGTCCTATCTAAGACCGCTGACGACAATGCCGCTCAGCTTGCGTCATTTACAATGCATAGCTTAACTCTTCCCACCGTCACCATAGAAACACACAAATTCCATAACAGTAATTTTATTTGGGTGTGTAGAGAGACCAAAGGGGTAGTTGCAACATCAAATAGAGATGATTTAAATCACAATTAAAGATACACCCATATGCATGGAAATGCTAATCTGTGGGAGAGACATCATTATACACAGAAACGCCTTGAAGAAAATGTTCTATTGAGGGAAAATCTACATGTGATGGTTTCAATGAATAATTAGGCCTCATTAAGCTAAGAGCCATTCTGAGCCATGGCTGATATTTTTAGTAGGCTTTCCAATTTCATTAACTGCTATGCTCATTCAGAAGTTAGGGAAAACTTCCTTAACAGCTTCCAGCATTGAAAACAATTTTTAGAAATAATCAAACTCGCAGTTTTTCATGGTCTTAGAGTTAAAGGTTCAATAATTAAAAGTAAAGAACAAGAAAAAAAAAAGAGCAATCTTAAGAAATATTTTTAAATAAAAAAAATTGTGTTTTTTTCCCTTTTAAAAAAAATTCATTTACTAATTGTTTTATCGGCAATTTCTAGATTAAAACAATGTTTAGGCATTAAATGAATTACTTGGATTGGCTTTTAAAGATGCCTTCCCAATGTTTATCAAGTTATTCAGTCTGCATATTGAATTGAATTTTTAAAAAATGTCATGGAATTCAATAATAAAAGAAACTTTGTGGATCAAATATACAAAATTAACTTTTAGAACTTTCAAATAAAAATTAAATATTTGTGTGTCCCACTACTCTTATATCTCCTTGTAATGCTGACAAAGGAAAGAGAGGAATGGAGAAAGACGGCAGCCAGATCATGTGTGGTGCTCCAACAGACTAAAGGACAACAGAAACATTGAACATTGAAATGAGTGCGCAGATACACTGGTGCTGTGTGTGTGCCTGTAAAAACAGTGTTCCATAACCTTTATCTTATCTTTTGTAGAAAATATTTCAGTTCTATCAACTGTCTGTACTGTAGGGTCTACTGTGTGTGTATGTGTGTTGTCTACTGTGTTTGTTGTCTACTATGTCTGTGTTGTCTAATATGTTGTCCACAATGTATATGTTTTCTACTCTGTGTGTGTGTGTGTGCGTTGTCTACTGTGAGTGTTTGTATGTGTAGTCTACTGTTAGTGTTTGTGTATGTTGTCTACTGTATGTGTGTGTACTGTCTACTGTATGTGTGTGTACTGTCTACTGTATGTGTGTGTACTGTCTACTGTATGTGTGTGTACTGTCTACTGTATGTGTGTGTACTGTCTACTGTATGTGTGTGTTGTCTAATAAGGACACCTGTTTGAAGTCTCACTGGCTCATCAAGATCACTTTCAACAGTCTTTCAAAGCTGACTTTCATGTGACCTCCCGCAAAGGCGTTTACAAATGACCGGAAATAAGTGGCGTGATCATGTCTACGTCACCCCACCCAGTAGGAAGTCGTGAGCTGGTACGATGAAGGGAAACAGCTGTATGGATGAAAATTTAAATTTTCGGCGCCTTCTGTGTTGCTGAAGAGAACACATTTTTTGTCTGAAAATCTGGTTAGTCAATGCAGTCGGGTCAAGTATTGAAGAGCACATTTCTTCAGGTTTCCAGTTTAAACTCATGACAAACAGCCTGATGAAGAAATTGTCGAAAAGGAAGCAAGGAAAAAAGTAAAAGAAGAAAATATAAAAGGTAGGCAGGTGGGAAAAAGGAAAATGATAGGTAAGTAGCGGCCAAAAGAAGGAATATGAAAGGTAAACAAGGGAAAACTTTAAGAAAATTAGAAAGGTAAAAGGGGGGGGGGTAAACAGAAGGAAACACGAAAGGTAAAAGGGCAGAAAATAAAAGGAATATGAAACCAATCAAGGGTAAAAAAGAAGAAAAGTGAAAGATAACCATAGCTATATGGAAGGAATATGAAAGGTAAGTAGTGGATAATAGAAGAAAGATAAAAGGTAAGCAGTGGGTAATAGAAGAAAGAGGAAAGGTAAGCAGTTGGTAATAGAAGAAAGAAGAAAGGTAAGCAGTTGGTAATAGAAGAAAGATGAAAGGTAAGCAGTGGGTAATAGAAGAAAGAGGAAAGGTAAGCAGTTGGTAATAGAAGACATAGGAAAGGTAAGCAGTGGGTAATAGAAGAAAGAGGAAAGGTAAGCAGTTGGTAATAGAAGAAAGATGAAAGGTAAGCAGTGGGTAATAGAAGAAAGATAAAAGGTAAGCAGTTGGTAATAGAAGAAAGATGAAAGGTAAGTAGTGGATAATCGAAGAAAGATAAAAGGTAAGTAGTGGGTAATAGAAGAAACATGAAAGGGAAGCAGTGGGTAATAGAAGAAAGAGGAAAGGTAAGCAGTTGGTAATAGAAGTAAGATGAAAGGTAAGCAGTATGTAATAAAGGAAATATGAGAAAAAATCCATCAGAGAAAAAGTGAGGCGAGCCTGATAGAACCACGCCACGTGTCGGATATGGCCCGCGGGCCGAATTTTGGTCATCACTGCAACATTTCAATTATAACAATAACTTGAAATGAGTTGTGAAATAAAAGCAATTGCGAAATGTTTGTAAGTATCACAATGAACATATGAACTAGAGCTCTGGAGATTTAATTGATGTCTTATGAGACTGGAACCTGAAGATAGAGTGTCTATGTTTTTAATAGCCAAAGATATCTGGATTTCTTTAATGCTTAACTTCCCGCCGGGGATGGATTGGATGTCAAAGTCGGCCCAGACATTACCTATGCGGCCCAAATATTCCAAATATTATTTGTCACGTGATTGGTATCCCTTCGTATCTTGTCTTCGTAAAACTGTTAAGTTTTATTATGCATCGAAAACTGAACGCATGAATGCGTGGGGTTTATGAGACACAGCTTGTAGGTAAACAAAATGAAATCTCAATGTGTACCTGGTCGTGTGGTATGCGCTCTGGACTGTCGTTCCGTGTTGTCGATAGTCCCGGATGCAAACTCTGCTCGCTGCCATCCCCCGTCGTCGCGGGGAAGTTTAAATTGAACACTTCATTACATAATGCTTGAAAATGAAACATGTTTCATCTTTATCCACATCCATAAACATGAAATCTGTCATACTGATGCGTAGGTCTCTGCTCATGTTTTTCATGAGTAGCTTAATGAGTACTTGACAGCCCATAAGCGCAGACTTATAAACTGATAAAGACACAAAGATAAACGCACATTCCTCGTTCCATACGCTAGGTAGAATTAGTACAAATGCTCCTTCTTCCCTAGTGCTATTAGAGCATGGAACGGGTTGCCTGAGCCAGCCAGGAAAGCCAGTGACTAGGCAGAATTTAAGTTATTGGTTAACATGCATGACTAGATTGACCTAGGAGCACGCGTAGGACGTAATCATCTCTTTTGAAGTAACGTCTGTATTAGATAAGAGAAGAGAAGATAACCAAATACGCCACTGTCCATAAATTGTAGCTCTTACAAATTCTGGGACAGCTATTTAGAATGTCATTGGAAAAAAACAAAATCTCTGTTCTCACTCTACAGCCACACCACAACAATCAAATATTCATCGTCCTTGTTATGCTTACTCCTTCAACCTAATAATAGAATGCACATGCGGCTGAACACGACAAGCTAGAGTCAATTTCGGTAACAATTGAACTCTAAGCTAATAGGATACTATACTTTTTTTTTATTTCTATGTTGGCCTACAACTCCCTTTATAGGTTCAACCTAATGCATGTATGTACAAACAAACGTGGATTTTATTGGGTCATATACAGAATTAGGCTTAAGTTATTTGTTTTTATTAAATTAATGGGGGTGTATTCTGCCAATGTAAAAATATTCAAACCTAAATTTTTAACTTAAATTTCTAAAATTGAATTTATGAAAGAATATCAGACACATATCCATTTAAGTAGGTGCGGTGGCTTAGCGGTAAAACGCTCGGCTTCTGAACCGGGGGTTCCGGATTCGAATCCTGGAGAAGACAAGGATTTTTAATTTCGGGATCTTTAGGGCGCCTCTGAGTCCAACCAGCTCTAACGTTGGCGGAAAGTAAAGGCGCTTAGTCGTTGTGCTGGCCAAATGACACCCTCGTTAACCGTGGGCCACAGAAACAGATGACCTTTACACCATCTGCCTTATAGATCGCGAGGTCTTAAAGGGAAACTTTACTATGCCCCCCCCCCCCATATACTCTGTATTTCGAAAATCTAGGATATCATAAATCTAGTCAATCTAATTCTATCGAAGATTCTAATAATAGCTGTGCAACTGTAATAAAAGCCCGCTTTGGTTAATCGCTTCGTATGTATAAGGGATAGGAGCAGTTATTCAGTTAAAGGCTAATTCATTATTATGGAAAATTTGTTAGGTAACTACTACACTGTAAAGTCTTTAAAAGATGGCTTGGTCGGCCCAATCACGACAATCCCAATTAAGAGTATATTATTAAATCGTTTACGGGGCTTACTGTCATTCAGAGTTGACCATTTTGGCCGACCTCTCTGACACCTTTTCTTCTCCATTCTCCACCCCTCCCCTAATATTTAAAAATATGAGGATAAAATGGCTGCAGATTTTGGTTGAAATTAAGAAAAAAATAAACACAAGTTGAATGAAGCTTATTAAAATTGTGTTTTGCACTTTTAGAACTTTTTTTTAAATCCTGAATATTAAATGTTCCAAAAGAAAAGCCAGTCATGGACATTCTTAAAGAGGTCACCACTTCTGACACCATAAATGGATTTTCTCAATTTCAAGCTAGTTATATTGTTTTTTTTTAGAGGATTAAAAATAAAAGAGACTAGTTTATAAGATAGGATCAGACACAAAAAGCAAACATTTTCTGGGAAGAGAGGAGGATTCTAGCAAGTTCATTGAAGCAAAGGGGGGGGGGGGAGTAGGGTGGTTCTAGAAAGTTCATTGAAGCAAAGACAGTTGATGTCGAGTGGCTGAAAGAGTTAAAACAAAAAGCTACTGAGTCGGAACAAAACACTCTTTAGGACCTCACGGGGCTTGAAATGAACTGAACGAGAATCGAAGAGAACTGAAACGGAGGAGACGAAGACGGTGCCCCAAGGCAACGTTCTTTTAATGAATGTCGAAAAATGATGCTTACTCGCCGTGGGAACAGGGCGAGAGCTGTAATATGAAGGTGGAAGGCTGGAAGTTCGATCGGCTCCTCCTCCCTTCTTACAATCTCTTTTTCCATCTTTCTCTTTCTCTCTCTCTTAAAAGAGAAGAGAAAAGAAATTTATTTTTTTATTTTTTTATTTCTTCCTTCCAGTGCTCCCTCTTGCCACTCGCTTTCATTATGAGTGTATGAGTGTGTGAGTGTATGAGTATGTATGAGTGTGTGAGTGTATGAGTATGTATGAGTGTGGTGTTATCTGGCCCGGAGGCTTAAAGTGTATTACATCTCACGTCAAAGCCACACTGCGCCCTTACGGATGTTAGTCAGTCTTTAGAGAGCCTTTTGTGGACACTCGAGAGACCACTAGTTCTATACTTACAATTCTTTTTTTCTGACTTTCTTTTTTTTTTTAAATAAGAAGTATGTTGTCACTGGTTCATTTGTCACTGAGAGACAGGCCTATGACGTCACGGTGGGGGAATGTTTCAAAGGTTTCATGGGATATCATGAGTTCAAAGGCTTCTTGCGCTAAAAATATAGTCCCTTTCAAAGGCCCTAATCAATTAACGTATTATGTGTAACTTTGACAGTACAGACAAACTTGTTATTTAGTTTTGTTTGCTTTTAAATTCTTTAACCTTCCGTTTTTACCTGGGAGACGTCGCGGGAAGCAGTAGTAGATGGTTTGTGTCTAGGTGTGAGTGACATGATGCGTTCAATTATAATTTAAAAAAAAAAAATCACAAAAGTTTATTTTAAATCAGGGGCCATAACTTTTGTTTTAGTGTACAGAGAGTGAGTGACTGTCCACTAAAGATGAGATCGGTGTCTGCCGCAGGTGAGATTGTTAGAGATTGTTAGTTAAACATGAGATGACATGTCAAATAAAGTACCTATACAAAAATTTCAGCGAACACGCTTGTAGAATGCTATATCGAATTTCCATATTTGAATTGTACTGGGTGTTCTTTCAAAAGACTCAAAAACTTCAAGGCCTACGTTTAAAACCAATTTAAACTATCTTTATTTTCTTTTACAATGATACGGGAATCTCAACTTTGAATGCGAACAGGGGTGGACAAATTATTCGGAGTGGGTAACGGATAGTTGTTATGGAAAGTAAACGGTATTTAGGAGTTGTGTTGGCCAGTTAACTAGTAATGACAATTCATAAGCCCGCCATTTTCAACCCTAAAATCTTCGATCTCCGACCTCTCGGTACTACAGGCCACATTGTATAATGACGTTACAGTGGGTCGGATCGCGACTATTTATTATAGAAGACCTCAACACTGACCTGTGACGTCACAACATGTGAGCTGTGGAGACAAATAGGTCGTTGACACGTCGTACAGACCTCTGAAAAATATATTGGGCACGACAAGGTCTAAATTGCGCGGATGTGCCGAAAAATTCAAAATATCAAAATCTCAAAGAAAAATACTGAATGAAAAAAAAAATATTTTTTAATATTACAAAATCCGTCTATTAACATTAATAGCTTCGACTTAGTTAATAATAGTGCTGAGGCTGCTTCTTTTCTTGATCTATCAACCTCAAGATACGGGGGTCATGTTCCAGAAGTCCCTAAATGAATGTGAATGACCAGCTACTTAATGAAGTTGACCACTTGACATACCTGGACAGCTCAGTGACAAACGATGCCTGTTTGTAAAGTACTGGTTCTCAACACATTTTGGTATGGCTCTTGGACGTGGAGGTTTTTTAGGAGGCATCTGAGGCTCCACAAGAAGTTACATTATAAGTAACTATGCTCCATAATGGGTAAGCTGGCGATAGTAACTTACAAAAACCATTTTCTGATGCAAGCCGCTGTGGACAATGTAGAACACTATTTATTATTCGACTTATAACTCGACAGCAGCGTAGGGTGGGACACCTATCCCGTTTCGGGGATGACCACGTGATCTTTTTTGACCAGTTTAAAGAAGGACTGCGTAACAGAGGTGACCTCCGAAAGCGCTATAAAATTCAACTTGGGCCCCATTTGACCTTCCTGGTAACGGAGGAGAGCGCAGTTGAATAAGACGGCCTCTTCAAGAGACACAAGACAGTTCTAAGATCGCGGGACACACATTTCAGGCACCAAGAAAAGCCCTTGTCGAATACGGGCGCAGGCAGACGACGAAAAGAGAACTTTAAAGACACGCGATGCACAACGTTTTCGTGAAAGGTGTCACCAAACTTTTAGATCATATTTTGTTTTTTAATCGCTTTTGTATCATTCATGCTAAAGCATAGGTTATTTCCCTTTGGTCCAATCTTATTTTTTGTAGAAATATTTTTAGAGAAAGTTCCGATGGTCTTAGTCGAACCCTGGCAAATGGTCATTCGACACCAAAGGGGTCGTGACCCACAGGTTGAGAACCCCTGTTCTATACGTACATTTGGATTCCTAATATATTGTAAATACAGATGCGAAGAGAAAAAAGGGGGGATCACGTTAAAAGTATGTCTTTTGTTTTTAATTTGATTCTCTCCCTTTCATTTCACTCCCACCCCCAACCCCCCGGGACCTAGTTGTTGAGCCAGACCTCCTGATGGTTTAGGTGGAGACTAACGAAATATTTTGTACGAGGGTGACGCCTCTGGTAAAAATTGGAGAAACACATTTCTTTGTCATCAATTATTTAGAAAATCTGGCGTATATATGTATTTTTTTATATCACGAAATCATTCAGTAAGGTTCAAAGTCTAGCATTTTTAGGCTTAAAACCATAAGAGAAAAAAAGAACTTGCATATTTCATTTTTTTTCTTCCCAATTTAGTTTTTACTATTCCTCTTATTAGCTTGCAAATTCTATATGGGTTCAGGAACCTAACGACTCTAACGATTTGTGGTTGAGAGGCTAAGTACGCTTGAGCTTGGCTTGGCTTGGTTACCTATGAAGGGGTCTCGAGGTTCGACACCTGACTTGAGCAAAGTTGTGTTTAGTAAGCGTCTAGACTAGAGGCAGCACGGAAAACCTTCTCTCAGATACCCCCTCCCCCCCAATGTTCCACAAACGAGATTGGACCATAGCGTTCTGGGCATGCTATAAGTATAAGTAGCGCTAGATAAAAGCTGTAATGTTATTTCCCTCGAAATTTGGCACTTCTCTCATCAACATATAATCTGTATAAATGTAAACCATCTTTGAAGCATGTGTGAATATGATATTACATTTTTCTAACCATTTTATACTTTCGTGGACTTGAAGAATTGTAACTAGAACCGGAAGCTGTTTACTAAAGTTTCTTGTAGTCTATTTGTGAGACAGCTAGAGCTTCAACGGGCTGTCAGTGTGCCCTTTGACCTCATAGAGTTAATGGTCTTTCCGCTGGACAAGAATGGATTTCGGAGGTGGCTAAAGTTGGTGAAGTCAATGACCAGTCTCGGAAGGGTCACAAGAGAGAATGACCAGGGGCTATTTCATAATGGAAATTCCTGAGTTAAACTAATATAAATAAATAACAGTACAGTACAAACTTCATACTATCAGCCGTTTCTTTCTACAATGTTGCAAGGCTTCAGTTTATTATTAAAGAACAAAGAGATAGTTTGAACGTGTCATGTGATGCATGCAAAATGAAACTGGTTTAATCTCTATTTAACCTATATACTTCAATGAACTTGACATCTTCAAAATTGTTTCTGTTTATTTCATCTTGTTCAAAATACAACAACATATGTCTTTAAATTGTGAAATAGTCAAAATAGCCTATTTGTTTACATTTGTTCAGTTGATGTCGATATAAGCAGACAATGTGTTTCTGTTTTTAGGAATATTCCCATTTATCTTCGAAACACTTAAATCTAGGTATTTTAACATAGGTAAAAAAAAAGGGGGGGGGACTAGAGTGTTCTTTCATTATTTTATACATTGATTGATTGCATTTTCCAATCAAGATGTTTATCCAGGGAGTCGACCGGAAGTGATGATTCATGGGAAGACGTTGCAATGATGTACGCGTCTGACAGAAGACATTACGGTCTCATTATAGAGTGTTGGATTGTGTCTACGGGACAGACCCCGAGAAGACAAAAGAAAACAACTAAGTCCCAGGAGCGGTGCTCTGGTGGCGTCACTTCTAGACATTGGGAGGTGGACCTTTTTTTGGTTGCGATGAAGGCTTTGACAAATCATCAATTAAAACATGGTGCTCTCTTTGATAAATGGTGCGATAGCTATGTGTTTCTGAGAGAGACAGAGAGAAAGAGAAGCTTGGAGAAAAAAAGAGGAGTTTAGGATAGTTATCCTATGTGAGTGAATGCGTGTCTGTTTATTGGAGATGTACATTAATGAAGAATAACTATAAATATCCAGCTATTGTGTGTATATAGTGTATAGAATAAACGAAGTGCAATCAAACTATGTTTTTTTTAAAGGTATTCGATAAATTAAGCACACATTTTAGCACTCTGAGATTAACTTTTGCTATTAGTTGTAGCACATTAGATTTTTTTATTTATAAGTTGCCAACAGTGAAACAGAGAAACAACTTTGACTAATTAAAATATTTCCCGCTAAAATAAGCTAATTTTTACTATGGAATGAAACCATTCAAATTCTTCGAGAATCTATGTAGTCAACTTACCTGTATTCGATTTACAATTATTAAAAAATAGATACATCTTACAAGACTAGGAATCAGTGAAGGTCATAATGAGTAGTTAGTAGGCTACTACTTTCAAGAGAGGTAGAGGAAGTATTTTGTTTTAATAAAGACCAGGACATCGCAGTTAAATATATGTTTTCGCATTCTTATCTTATCTTATCTTATATAATACAGACATAACTTACAAAAAGAAGATAATTAAGTGCTACGCGTCATGCATTCAGTCATGCATATTAACCAATGACTAAATTCTGCCAAGTCACTGGTTTTCCTGGCTAGCTTAGGCAACCCATTCCATGCTCTAATAGCACTAGGGAAGAAGGAGTATTTGTACAAATTTGTCCTAGCATATGGAATGTGGAATGTCCCTTTATCTTTGTGTCTTTCAGAGTATTTTATTAAATTTTGTTTTTTTATTTGAATATTATGGTTCAGTGTTTTATGTATAATTGCTACTTTACTTTTGAGTGTTCTGTCCGGAAGGCTTTCTAAATTTAGTGATTTTACTAAAGGTGTTGCTCTGGTTAAGTGTGATTATTCGTTTGTTATGAATCTCAATGCTCTATTTTGTGTCTGTTCAAGTTTCTTAATGTTTTCTTGAATTGAGGGGTCCCAAACAGAAGAAGCATATTCTATTATTATTATCTATTCTTGAAATATAAGATTTCTTGATATGCTGCTCTTCAAAAATCTCCGCAAGAAATGTATTTGATAAAATCTCCAGGAAGTGAACATAGCACCAAAAAAAATGTGTGTTCATTTAAATTAAAGGATAACAAAAAATCAAAATGTTAAATTATCCCTTAAAACAAGAGAGTTCACTCTCTTTCACGAAGCGGAAATTGACATTAAAAAAAAAAAACTCTGTTCATTACGTCACTTCCTGAATACATCTAACATTGCACATGCTCAAAGTGTGTCAATATGTGTGTGTGTGTGTGTGCGCGTGTGGGTTACGAGACATTAGGTCTACATTGTCTCATTTCGTCCTTTCCTTAATATTGTTCTACTCACATCTTTGCAAAAGACACAATTTTAGATCAAGAATATCTTCGGTCGTCCAAGAGTACAATATCTATTCTGTGTCTTTTGTAATGTGTCCAAACACACACACACACTCACAACACACAGAAAACACACATACATAAATAAACAAATGTTGAATTAATTACAAACAAGCATCCGTTAATCATATATCAATTTCTAGCTTCCTGGTTAGGGTCTGTTTTCTTCCTTCAAGTTTTTAAACTTTGGGAATTAATTTTCGATTTTTTTTTTAGTTTCTAGGACGATATAAAAATAAAAGTCATAATGACTTCAAAAAAAAAAAAAAACACAAAAAAAAACTATTGGTTTAAGAAATCCTGTCTTTCGAAATGACCTTTTTTTTTTTTTTTGCTTGGAGACGCAAGTTGCACATTTCTGCCTTGTTTATGTGCATCTGTTTTTAAAACCTATTTTTTTTTTTTAAGTTTAAGATTTTAAGGCTCTATTATTTGAGACGCAGTGGTCCAGTATTATGGCGACAAGAAATACGCTTGTTTTTTTTTTCAGTGACATAGAAGTTAACTTAAGGACTCATTGATAACATTAAGAATTCAGAAGACGTCTTCCGCCTTAGGGATATGAACTCAAAAACCTTCAAAAAGTAAGCGAGGTGCTATTTGGCAAATAAATCTGTAAACTCAGAATAGTATCTTGTTGACGGTTTTCTAACTTTGACACTATTTCAGAGATCACAGTTAACATTGATTGGAGATTTTCAAAAAAAACCTAGCCATGTTAAGGATGCTATAGAGAACGTTAAAGTTGCCAACGAAATGAAAAAGGATTGAGGCATTTATAACAGAATCTCAGAGAGCGGTAGTTTATATTCATATCCTTTATCACCTCTAATAAGTTGTCCATTTTGTTTTTAAATACGTTTTTAAAGTCGTACAACTAGAGGGACGGAGCTATTAAGAATTGAATTCGGGACATTTCTTCCTGCAATACTAAAATTAGCGCAATGATTATCATGTACCTTTTACAAAAATACAGCTTATTAACACTCTTTTATTTTTATTCCTCCAAGTAAGTAAATTTTTTATATAATAAAATACTAAGCTCGTTCAAAAATGTGAACTTCCCGTTCTAAATGTAATGTGAACATCCCGTTCTAAATGTAATGTGAACATCCCGTTCTAAATCGTTCTAAATGTAATGTGAACATCCCGTTCTAAATGTAATGTGAACATCACGTTCTAAATGTAATGTGAACATAACGTTCTAAATGTAATGTGAACATAACGTTCTAAATGTAATGTGAACATCACGTTCTAAATGTGATGTGAACATCACGTTCTAAATGTAATGTGAACATCACGATCTAAATGTAATGTGAACATCACGTTCTAAATGTGATGTGAACATCCCGTTCTAAATGTAATGTGAACATCCCGTTCCAAATGTAATGTGAACATCCCATTCCAAATGTAATGTGAACATCCCATTCCAAATGTACTAGATCAATACTGCTAATTTTGAGATTTAAAGTCCAAAGCAACTGGAAAAAAACATTGCGGCCATATTAATCATTTCATTAATAATTCACCGAAGCTTGCTGTAAACAAGAGTCATTCAATCAGCTTTGATGCCATGCAGACTCAGCAGCGCAGACTAGAAGGAAGTTTAGGTGAAGTCATGGCAACATGACAGTATCTCATTCATGATTCCCTCCCTGCAGTGGCTCACCAGGTATGTATACATTTACACGACAACTCTCTTGTCAAAAGTGTCAACCTAAGAAAAGAATGTAAACTATATAGGCCAGCGTAAAAACAATGGCTTTTTGACGCTTATAGAGAAATATTATTGTTTTATAATATCGCCATGATGTTAAGGTAGATTTGGATTTTGTGTGTGTGTTTGAAACTATTTTACTTAATAAGCTTGATGTGAATTACATAAAAGTATTAAGTTAGATTAGTTATTGAAAAAAAAAAGAAAGTATATGGTAAGCAGCTACAAAGTAACCAATGTAATATCCAACCTTACCATATAGGTCTACCAAAAATAGAACAATTATTTAAAGTCAGAGCTTTCTGGATATTTATCATCACCCAGAACCACTTGGCCACGGGACTCTCTTATAGTCGGTTCAAACCCCGCTCTACTCGGTTTAAACTATAAATCATTAGCTCAGTTTCATGTTCATTGATTTAACTCTCTCTCTCTGTACTTTAGCTTCACACTCCAGTTATAATCTTCAGCTTCCCTATCCCGAAGTCTGTTGGACCGTTGGGGCACCACGCAAGATTTGACGACCGCCTTTCTCCATTCCTCTTTGCATTTTGCCTTGGATAAAACCTCTTTCAATGGCAGGCCTGTCCATTCTTTTATGTTGTCTTCCCATCGCTTTCTCTGTCTGCCTCTTCTTCTTTTTTCCTGGAACTGTTCCCTGGAACAGGTCTTTGCAAGCACTGCCATAGAGCTTTAATTTGAGGTTGTTTTTTTTTACACTAGTTAGCAGGTCATCGTGGGGTCCAATTGCTCCTATCTCTAATCTCTTCATTTGTGAAGAGTTCTTTAAATGTCATACCTGGGAAATTTCTGTAGCATCTCAATTCCATTGCTAGGATCCTCCTCTCTAGCTCTACAGTCAGCCTCCAAGACTAACAAGCAGATCAGAAAGTGGCCATGACCAGAGAGCGCATTAGTTACATTTAATATTAACTTTCTCATTATTTCATAAAGAAAAAAAAAGCTAAACGTAACCTAGTGTTGTAACATTTTAATCCGGTTAGCTTATCTCTCGCTCTACCCATTCTCAACCTTATTTGAACTGTACTTTGTATAAAGATTATGTTGGTACAAATGAAACTTATAATTTATTCGCGGCACAAACAGCAACTTTGAAATCATAGATAAGTTAGTAGCTTTTATGAACATGTATAATAGCAAAGACCTGTTTAATGAAGTTTCAACCATGCTCCAACTTGCTGCCTCATTTATGTTGGTTGGTTTCAAACGAACGTCTCATTCATTATTGTAAGGACTACATTGACGGTTTCTAATATTTTTTTTTTGCGATGTTGCCGGCGACGCGAATGTCGGAAGTTAAAATGGTCCGTATGCCCACTATGGCTGGGCATCACTGCCTTAGTAGGATGTAGGCTATGAAACACATAACACGATGAGGAACAATAGACCAAATTGTGTCACAAGTGGAATGTCGTCAAATAGACCATACGGATATAGTTGTGTCACAGCTGGACTGTCAAATAGACCAAATAGATACATTTGAGTCATAACTGAAATGCCGAATAGGCCAGAGGATAAAGATGTGTCATAAGTGGAGGTCAAACAGACAGAAGGATACAATATGTGACAAGTGGAAAGTCATATTTGATTTGTTGAATCAATTTGTGATTGTAGCAGTTACTATCGCAAATTTAGAGTACAATATTTTAACCATATAAACTGACATTTACTTGATATTTATTGGTCTATGTACGGCTGCATACTGTTTTTAATTTACTATTTGTTTTACAAGTAAAGATATTTATTGTATTTTTTTCTTTCCAAAAAAAAAAAAATCACAACCAATCTGCAAACTAAACAACAGTAACTGCGAACCAGTTAAAAATAATATTCGCAATTTTGCTTTGAGATTATTATCATCAATTGTCTAAAAATAGATCATGATTTACGTCAAGAAAATAATAAGCTGGTGCGCTCGGCGCGTGCAGTCCCTTCTTGCCAGGTAGTTGGTAGGTAAAGATAGGCATCGCTAGAATCAACTGAAGCTTTGAAGGTATTACTCAAAGACAATAAAAGTGATTAGAGTTTTCAAATTCTTATCTACAACCAAATTAGAGAACCAATATCTTATTTAAATAGACAGTTCATTATATGGGGAAGAAATTTCAGTATTAAGTAATTCTAAACAAAAAACAAATCACCATATAATATCAATGCCTTGCTTTATGTAAACACGAAAAAGTCAGGGGATCTATTTGTAATTTTTACCAAACACACTATATAGGTGGAACTGGTCAAGGCTATATGTTATCAATCGTGATTTTTCGAGTCGTTAAAAAAAATAGTATTTTTTTTCAATAGCTGATTATATTTGATGAAACATCTCATGCACTCCATACAACCTTCCTATACGGTAGACCCTTGACCCCAATGGGGGTGTTTTCGAGATTTTTTTTGGGGGGGGGGGCGCTGGCAGCCAAATGGGCGGTAGGGGGGCTCTGGGCATAAAGGGGGAAAGAATTAACAAAAGGTGCACTGAAACAAAACAAATTTTACAAAATCTAAAAAAATTAAAGTTGGCAAACTACATATAGACAAGTGATAGTTAGCTTGCTTCTAATTTAAGAACAGAAACAACGTTAGAAATGGAGTTCGGGAATCCCATTTTCTATTTTTAAATTTCTCATTTCTCTAAATGCATAGTATCTAGTGTCCTTAGATCTGGCTCGAATAAACGTTTATGATTTGATAAACAAACTAGGTTATATGCCTTTTAAATTATAGTTTATTTTATCTACATGTGTTAATATAATATACTGATATCTAAATGTTAATTGAAAACAACATTAAAGCTAACATTCAAATAGAATAATTTTACCTCACTGGTATGTAACGGAATATTGCTAAAAGTTGTAGTGGAGAAGGTGCGCACAATTAGTGACTAGACTAAGTAGGATGTTGACATTAGGGAAGAGGAGAGAACGAGTTCCGCCCAGGTCTAGAGCCGAGATGAAGATGTTGTGCTCAAGGCAGATGTCCTATATGTTTGTCTTGTCTCTATGTAAATAAACAGCTGTATATCTCGTTGAGTTGCCTCCCTTCAGTTATTACAATATTGAAAACAAAAAAAAATGTCAAAGCAGGATATGTTTTTCTAGCCTCTTACAACAATGCTGTTTTTTTTAAAGTCTTATGCTATTGTTTGAAAATTGATTAAAATTGATAAAAATTAAAATTATTTTTTTAAAACATATGTTACACAAAAAGACTTATTTTCTGTTAGAGATGAAATATTATTTCAAAATTGTCTAGTTATGTAGCTTATGACGACCTGTAGGGAACAGATCTATTCAGTATTCATTTTTGTGAGTCATGATACACAGGCAATATCTTAAGAAAAGTTTAGTCCGTAATTTCATTTCTACTTGAATCTAATTATAAACATTGTAAATAAAATACAAACCCATGCCGAACATAATCTCATCTTTAAACAGTTTTATGAAACAAATAATAAAAAAGATGTTAGACTCTTGTAAACTGAAGTTCGCTGGATTTCGAAAGGGGTTTGTTATTGCTCGTTTTTTTAATCTCTTAAATACATTTTTTTAGAAACAGGAAGATTTAACGATTGGCGATGACTTAAAGCAGGCTAAACAAAATGGTTTTACAAGGTAGGCATCTAACGCAAATGAATGAAACCAAGCTCCGACTGCTAGGAAAGAAATGGACTTTCATTGATCATATCATTTTTTCTTTTGTCGAGATATTACATCTATTCTAAAGAGTTTTACAATCTCACATAACTTGTTTGTTGACAAATGAATTACTGCCTAAGGACATCGATCTCTATGCAATTCACATAACAATGCTCTATGAAGACATTACGATTTGCTTCTAGGATGTAAATTTTAAAAAATTAAATACAAATTATTAAACATCTGTTACTGATGTTCAAATTGAGTTGCAGGAAAAAAATAGATTTACGAAATTATGTCTTCAGTACAAAGAATGTTAACATAGGAGGCTCGACAGAGATGTGGCTGCATTTGAATGTTTCAGTAAAATTCCAAAACTGTGGTCAAAAATAGAATTATGTTTTAGCTTTTCCATCAACATACTTGGTTAGCCTAGATTTAGTGCTAAACAAACTTAAAGAATAAGCGAAGAAATAGACTGGACGTAGCCACCAGAGGAGATTTTCGCCTTGCCTTGGCTAAAGCTTGAAGTTTCTAATATTGTCAGACTGCAGGAGGCACAATGATTCCCATTAGCTTAATTTCATTTTGTATTGATTTCAGCAATAATAATATTAAATCTCGTATGACTAAATTTACAAATAATGCCTGAAAAACTACTTATTAATTGTTGTTTTAAATTATGCCCGATTTATTTGCCCAGAAAATGACATGCGCTGATTTTTAAAAAGCCTCCAGGGTTGGTTAGCATTAATAATGAATAGTTGTAAAAATGGCGTATTTTTATGGAAAAACTGCTTGCATAATTGATTTAAAAAATTAGATTTTTCGCTTACAGAAAAGAAAAAAGTAGCCGTTGCATCAGAACTTTTAATGATCTAAAATATCATGATGTCCGATTTTCATTTTCTCTTCTGTTTTCTGAGATCTAAACGGACAGACAGACGGAAAGACAGGCCACACAAAACTAATAGTGTCTTTTACCCTTTCGGGGGCCGATAAAAAATAATGGAACTTGATTCTGTAGTGCTACAAAGGTCACAAAAATAATCATAAATCTGTTTTTAAAAAATGTTATAGTTTATAGGTTATCAAATTAGAATAGTCTTCAGCTTTAGCTTTCAAAGTTTCCTTTTCTAAATGTTTACATAAATGGCTCTTTTTCTTTCCATTTCATTTAGCCTTGCACCTCTTGCTTTTATTATTCTTACTACGCTCAGAAAAAATAGTCCGTAGTGAACCCGACTGTACCTCGGAGCTATTAGCCAATAAAAAACGTTTCTCTTGAATTATTCATTGCTACGTTATAGAAAAAAGGCGGAGAGAGCTATAAGGAAACTCAAGCTGATTTCTGGAGACGAAGTAGCGGGGCAATTAAGTGAACGTTTTTCTGCTCATTAAATTTCATGGCGACGTCGAGAAAGGAAAAAAAAAAAGCTACGCCTTCATTTCAAGAATATAAATCCGAAGCCGATGTCATTAATTATGAACCGATAGACATTTTTGTTTCGTAAAACGTTCTCAAAGAATGCGACAAAGATAGATGTCGATACCGCGCGACAGAATATATTTTTCTTTTAGAATTACAGTTTTAGAATCTATTATTGAACTTATTTATAATGAACTCAAGTGGGTTCAAATGTTATACAAATCCAAACAAAGACTTCAAAAGGCAGAGAAACCAATGATCCATGGTGCCTGAACCATAGGGTGCTGATGATTTTAACCTTTCAGACCTTGTGATCTATTATGTCAGATGATGTATAAGGCTCATCTGTTTCTATAGCTGACTGTTCCTTTGTTTACATAGCAGCGAGTGGACCCCATGATGCCCTGCTAACTATCGTAAAAAAACGCAAGCTTACAATCTACGACCATATTACAAGATCTTCGGGTCTCGCAAAGACTTTCCTTCAGGGAACAGTACCAGGAGGCAGACAGAGAAAGCGATGGGAGGACAACATAAAAGAATGGACGGGCCTGCCATTGAAAGAGTCTCTAACTAAGGCAAAAGACAGAGGAATGAAGAAAGACGTTCGACGAGTCTTGCATGGTGCCCCAACGGTCCAATAGACTAAGGGATAAGTAAAAGTGAAGGTAAACGACAAGACGAAGCAGAGTGAATATATGCTGGCAATGAGTAATCACACAAAAGTTTAAAACCTAAATAGCAAATAAACAAAGAGAATCCAACCACACAAAGCTCTCCCTAGAACTTAGCCGGAATCCGCCCTGTCTCTTCTTCGTCTCTACCTCTGTCCATCTCCTGTGTTGAACAGTGCGCTGGTACACACCATATGCATCGGCGTAGGGGCAGCGTTATAACATTCTAATTATAATAAGTAAGACGTAATTTTAGTATGGCATACCTGTACATTATAATGTCGAACTTCTTAATGACTCACCTGTATGATATATAGTTAGCCATAATCATTCGGGTAGATGTCATTTTTATTTTTTTTTTAATAATTCTAATAATTCTGTCGGCGAAAATCAATATAATTCCCCTTTCATCCCAAGTAACATCCTACGATGCTGCAGGATCTCAGACGAAGTCTACACGACAGGAAATCGAATTTCGATGACATATTGCATCTCTCGATTGTATGTAACAGTGCCAGTGGCTTCATTTAAATGACTGCTGTAAAAATATAACCTTGACTTTGTCTTTAGGTCTGTAGTTATAAGACAAGAGAAAAGAGTGTGTCAGTGTGTATTGGAGATTTTCACAAAAGGGAGACATATCCATAAATCGGTTAGAGTTAGGGTTGCTTTATGGGCATCCGGGCAAATGCCCTGTGGACCGCTACCCGAAATGGGCAGGTGGTGTAGCCGAATGGTCCATTTTGAATGACAATAAGTGGCTTACAGTAAATGTGATTGGCGTTTTTTTGCCTTTCATTTTACAGGCTTGAACGCTTTAATACTAAACACATATTGCTCTCATAGTAATGGAATCGCGTATCATGTTAATTTAACAACCGTTATATACACCAACTGATTTTAACAAACAACATAAGGTTTGCAGGAGTTGTCGTAGTGTGAACATACTCGGGTGGATCCATAACGAGATGCTGACCTTATAAATTATTAACACATTTCCTGTTTATGATGGGGTTTTATCCTACACAGTATTGTATAGATCAAATCTTTTTTGTTTTGTTTTGCTATCAAACGTTTGACTTCAGTTTGCGTTGTTGTTTTTTATGCATTATCAAAACTTTAATTATTATGAGGCAGATAAACAAAAAAATGTACATCATATGGTTATCATATGACCGGATGGTATGATAATGCCAGGACCGATTTTGACACCTAATCCACCCCTGGTGAATCAATACCAATGATATTTAATTTAGACAAATTAAACCGTTTTAAAAAGGCCAGAAATTCCCAAGCGGCACATATTCTTAAATCGTATATTGCTTGACGATCAATAGCCACTGACTTTAAAGCCATTTCTTTTTTTCAGGTCTAAAATAGTTTTGGGGTTAGGCCCCCGCTGGGGCCAAAAACTACATCATTGTTCACGATTTAGTCCCTTCAACTTCAGCTCAGAATGGCATACACCTACCTAATGTCTCCACTACTGTACAATACACAAGTTATACACAAGTTATACACAAGTTATACACAAGTTATACACAAGTTATACACAAGTTATACACAAGTTATACACAAGTTATCAAACCCTCAGTTTCCCCGATGATATTCCTGTCTTCTAGTCGTCCCTTGCCGCTTCAATTGAGCGACATTACACTATCTCTTACCAGCTCCTTCTCTACTGTCCTTTCTGTCGAGGTAAATGCATAGATATGTAGAGGATTGCATTCTATGTCGTTTGTTATAAAAAAAAATCAATACATTTTTTTGAGCCAAACAAAGCACTAAGCAGATTGTATTATCTGCATTAATTATTTATAAATATTAAAGGTAATGTTAGATTATATAGTAACAGAGCCACACGTTTCTAAGCGTACCTGGTTACCATCGACTTTATTATGCCGTTATCTGCAATATTGGAGTTAATAAATTATAAAACCTTAAAGTTAGTTTTGTTTTTAATGCAAATGTGTGTTTTGAAAAGTGCCAAAGCAAGAAAGTGTCAAAGCAAGAGAGCATCAAAGCATCTAGAGTCAAATGGAGAGTCTAAGGAGAGAGACTGCTAAGAAGATATAGTCAAAGGAGAGAGAGTTGAAGGGAGATATAGTCAAAGGAGAGAGAGTCAAAGAGAGGAGGAGTCAAAGCAAGAGATCGTCAAACCAAGAGCATCGAAGGGAGAGCGCATCAAGCCACAGCAAGAGATGGTCCAGAGCGTCAGAGGGAGAGTCAATCCTGGATATCTCATCAAAGCAAGAGATTGTCAAAGGGAGAATCAATCCTGGATATCTCATCAAAGCAAGAGATTGTCAAAGGGAGAGTCATACCTGGATATCTCATCAAAGCAAGAGATTGTCAAAGGGAGAGTCAATCCTGGATATCTTATCAAAGCAAGAGATTGTCAAAGGGAGAGTCAATCCTGGATATCTCATCAAAGCAAGAGATTGTCAAAGGGAGAGTCAATCCTGGATATCTCTGTGACAAGTCAAAAACTCGCTGTCAGAGTCACTCTAAATTATCACAGCATTAATTATTATTTTTCATCATTTATTTATTTTACTTTAATTATTTCCCCGTCCTAACCCCAATTTCTTCACCCGCCCCACCTTTCCTCTCTACCAGGCTAGACTTAGTCCACCACCTTGGAGAAAATTAGGCCAGTCCTTTCATTTATCTGCCCTTGACCGGGGCAAAGATAGACACGTTCTCTTTAGTCTTATCCGCGGATGTCCGCCGCGATTGACCCCCCCCCCTTGGCTGGAATGCAGGTCACTCTTCCCCCCACGTCTCTCTTTGATCTAAGAGATTACACGGGTCAATACACCGCGTGGTACTCCAAGGTGTGACGCTTGTCGGACTTCACCCACGTGTAAGCTAATTCTTAGCCTAGGACGTTTCCTGTGTCCGCCCACATTTCCCAGGCATATATAAAGTAGACCAACTCAAATCAGACTCTCTTTCATTTTTCATTCGAGCTGATCTATCGAGTCTGGACTATATCACTTATTCTCTCTCCTAGAGGAATACCTGGTGGTAAGCCGAACTTAATCACAAGTTCCATCTTAATTACTCTGTGTATTTTTCCATTGGATTTTATCATATGTATTTTGCTTAGTTCATTTATATTAAATTAGTGCATTGTGTATTTCTCACTGGCGTAAGTAGAGAACATAAACATGTCCTATCTATGTATTTATTTGTGTACTGCATTACCCTATTAATGCTACGTGCTCAATTGATAGTTGATGCAACTATGTATATATTTGTATATCTTGTTTTATTTCCTTTATCTCGGTTGATCGCCTTGATGATTTTACTAGCGCACTGATACTGCGTTTAGAGAAGATATATGAATTATCTCCCCTTTACTCATTTTACTCTAATGAGAGTTGCGCCGCTTGAAGGGACATTCAAGCACGCTCCATTGTTCTCGACCCACGGTCATATGCAAACAAAGCGTCTCGGTCGCTGATCACCGCCCAACTCACCCCCCCCCCTTTTCCTTTCTCTATCCACCTGTGTTGTTTATTTGAGACTATTATTTCCCCTTCTATGTACATTTTTATATTATTACTTTCCCTCTTATGTACATTTTTATATTGCTACTATCAGCCATCTAGTATTCCAAATCCCATTTGGCCTCATCTCCCCTTTGTGCTCTAAAGCAATTTTACCAAACTGACGAATGCACCTCAGTCGAGGGCATCGATAAGATGCATAAGAGACATGTCCTAACTTGTCTTTATTTATCCGCAGCCTCCCTCAGGTGTCTGCCTATTCATCGGATCACTTACCTGCCTATTTGCCTACTGGCCTATCTATGTGCTTAGTGCTTATCAGCGCTGCACTTGCCTAGTTGCTATCAAGAATCACCTATTGCCTAGTTACTGGATCAACGATCCATTTACCTGCAGTTGTGCTTAGTGCTATTCTGCGCTGCTTTTGCCTACTGAGATCTACCCAACTCTACTACTTGGCGCTATCGGCATTGCCCGCCTATTCGACAGCCCACCTGTCAAGCTATTAGGCGCGACGTCCCTATATAGTCAGATCTGTGCGAGACGTCATAGCTACGCCAACCCTCTGCAACTCACTGGACATATCCTGTTACTCACACTGCCCACGGCAGATCAGCTCTGCCCGCAGTAACCTTGTGCCCACGGTATCCGGCCACCCGCCATACTGTGCCCACTACAGATACTAGAACTTGGGACTGAGACTCCACAAGAACTATATCGCCGGCGTCCCTCTATCCGCTAGAGCGCCACCTCCAGCTGCAAAACCTCAAGCCAGGACCCAGCCAGCTGCGACATCAACAGGACAACCAGCTAAGTCAGAGGACAAAGTGACATACTCTCTTATTATGTGCAAGAGTGATGATTAAACATAGAACATACTAGAGATAGATGCAAACCCTCCCCCTTTTTATTATTATATGTATATTTATGTAAATAAATATCCTTTATTTTAACTTTTGTATCTATCTTTCATTGCTTTGTCTCGTTGCGTGTCTGCTCCCGATTCATATGCTGATAAGTGGGGGTGTGATTGCTTTCAAAAATAATCATCCCCTAGACACAAAACGGGCCAAACACACGTCACATTTCCCCACCTGTCACATTTTGGCGAGTCCGTCCGTGGATTTAACCCATTAGTACAGCAGGCACGAACAGGCAGCAATAACTAAATTCCATATCAATATTTTTTTTCCTTAAAATATTTATAAGTATCATCACTTCGCATTATCAAGAGTGTCACTTAGTTCATATTTTATTTATTATTATTATTGCATTTCATGTGTAATATTTTCTTGCAGGAACTTTGTGATTAACGTAGGCAGACACCACATTCCTTTTGCACTCTTCCCTATAACTTCTAAGTAATTGCTTTCAGCAGCTCCTTCCTCGTCCCCACCTCTTACTCTATATTCTGCTTTATCCCCCTCATACCCAACCATGGCCAGTGGCACTCGTTCCAAGGCTGAACCTGACCGCAAGCAGCGTTTAGCAGATATCATGGATGAGGCTAAATTCTTTGACGATGAAGCAGAACGGAAAGAATATGTGAGATCCCAGCTTGAGGCGCTTAAAAGAGACGAAAAGGAAGAAAAAAGAAAGGAAGACGAAAAGGAAGAAAAAAGATTAGCGAGGGAGCATGAAATAGCTATGGAAAGGGAGAGAAGGGAAACAGAAACAGCCAGAGAAAGAGAAAGAAAGGAAGCTGAAATAGCTATTGCTAAAGAAAGAGAAGTCACCGAGCGAGAAAGAGAGCAACAAATAACGGCGAGAGAAAAGATAGCCGCGGACAAAGAGAACGAGGCCGCCCGCCAGGCTTCTTCCGAGTCCCGCCCGGCTAGCCCAGCATCCTTTCAAAGTTCTTTGAACGGTCTACCCCACATGCCAATGGAGCACTTCGACGACAAGACAGAGAACATCGAAGTTTATCTTGTCCGTTTTGAGGAAGTAGCACGCTTTTACGGTCTGCCAGAGGAGAAATGGTGCTTCCGGCTATCCCAATGCCTCCGAGGCAAAGCCTACGAAGTTTACTCCAAACTTCCCTCCGGCCAGCGAGAAGATTACGCAGCCCTCAAGTAGGCGCTGCTGATCCAGTTCGAGCTGACTGCCGAGGCCTACCACAAAAAGTTCAGAGGGTCACGCCTCGAACGCAGAGAGACCTACGTAAACCTGTGCGACCGGCTGGACAAGTACCTTACTAAGTGGCACGCCCTCAGCCAACTGCCGGAGACATTCGACGGCCTAGCGAGCCTGGTGCTCTCGGAGCAACTGTTGGAGTGCTTGCCCCCAGAGGTCAAAGTCTATGTAAGGGAACAACAAGCCACCGCACCTCACGATATAGCTTCCGCTGCTGATAGGTACTCAACCGCCCGTTCTGATCTCAAGGTGAAACCTCCGGCGCCAGACAAACAATCCGACAAGCCTTCCCTCGGCCCCAGCAAACACGCGCCCCCACATAAAAACCAGAAATCTCCCCAACCCCAGCCGCGCCACCAGGGCAACCATCTATCCATTCCGCCCCGACAAAACAGATTGTCTTGTCGCGTTCACGGCCTATGCGGCCATGAAACCAAGGACTGCAGGTCCCTAATTAAATCCTCGCGACCAGTGAACTCTATCTGTGTGCATGATGTGCCCAACTCTGAGCCACACACCATAGCTGCGATAACCCACAGCTCTGATCAGCTGTCACCTCCAGCTAATGTTGAACAAGTTCTGGTCAATGGACGGATGGTCACCTGTCTCAACGACACAGGTTGCCAGGTGGAAGCCGTGGTGAAGGCCTCATTGGTGCGCCCTGGCGACTTCCTCGACCAGGTTGAATATCTCCAGATGGCGGACCTGGAAAGTCCCCCGAGGGCGTTCCGAAAAGCTAGAATTGATGTCGAATCAAGATATGTTAGGAATTGCATTGAGGCCGTTGTGATGGAAGCCCCAGCCTATGACCTCATTCTAGGGTGTAGTCACGTTTACTTAGGCACGCCCCCCTACCCGAGTGTCTCTGCTCCGGTGATAACGAGGGCTCAGGCTAAGGACCAAGAGGGCTGCCCCTCCGAAATCAACCCCACGCCCGGGGAGATGAGAAGTGCCCAACGACAAGACCCTTCGCTCCGCAAGTGTTTCGAAATCCAGGAACGACTAGGACAGTCAACTGAACCAGGCACCTTCTTTATCAAAGAAGGTCTCCTCTACCGACGAGGCAACGATCCGGACGCATCCAACCAACTAGTGGTCCCTGAGCGATTCCGAGATCAGGTCATGAGTACGGGCCACGCCTCATCCCTAAGCGCCCACCTGGGTCAGGACGCTACTCTTAGCAGAATCGAGGTCCACTACTACTGGCCTGGCATGCAGGCGGCCGTTAAGCGATACGTGTCCTCATGCCCCCGATGTCAGAAGACTTCCCCGCGACATCGAGTGCTGCCGGCTCTGTTAGGGAAGACTCCGTTAACTGATACCCCTTCTCTCAACAATACCACGCTGTCTACCCAGCCCAACCCACCTGCTCAATCTAATAGTCCCTGCGAGGTCACATTCCAGCCCATGCTCTCAAGCAAACTCCAACCTAGAAAGGCACCAACCCAACAACCAGCCTTGCACAAAAACTGCAACTACTCAGCACGTAAGCCTCGTCATGACCAGAACAACCAAGCCCACCGTGACTGCAACAACAGCACGCGTGGCAACAAAACTAAACGTGCCTACCGTGACTGCAACGACAGCATGCGTAGCCACAAACCCAACCGCCAAAAGCAGCAGGCCTCACAGCGCATTTCGGTAATGACCGCGGTCCCCAAACCCTCTGAGTCTAATCAGCAAACACGTACTGATAGAACAGCGGGCGACCCATACGTCATATCAACACTGACTGTGGCCCCTGAACACACTGCCCTTGGCCCTATGAAAACGGAAGTCCTACCGTCACTTCCTCACCCTGTCTCATCTTCCCCCGGGATAGAGACCATTCTGGTTAACGGGCGGTACGTCCGGTCCCTATTTGACACAGGCTGTGCGGTAAGCTCAGTTATATGCAAAGCACTGATTGATCAGGCTGATCTTACAGATAGAACTGTGACGATTCAGTCACTTGACCGTGAGATTCCTCCAAAGATTCTTCCTATTGCTAGGGTCCACGTAGAATGCAAGTACGTACATGGCACCATTGACGCAGCCGTCATGGACACGCCAGTGTACGACTTCATTCTAGGCTCCAAATATGTCCCTCTTGGAGTAGTCAACAAACCATACTTCTCTCTGCCCGTCGGTAGATCGACGAAGCAGAAACGTGGCCGCAACCAGCCGGTTGGAAGCCCTGGTCGCCACACTAACACGCCTAGTCCCGACTCATCAGCGAAGCTCAAACCACACTGCCCTGGCATTGACCCGGCAAGAAAGTCACGAGTTAAAGTGTGCCCGCGCACTCGTGAGGGTCTACTTGACCCAGGCTACTCAGCCAAAATTAAGCAACATTCCTCTGGCATTGACAGTGTCAGAATGCCCCGAGGTAAGATGAACCCTTGCTCTCGTGGACTCACTCCTCTCCATGGCTCATCAGCCACTACTCCGAATCAACCTCTCCCTGGCAGTGATAGTGTCAGGAAGTCACGAGGTAAGCCGAACCCTCGCGCCCGTGAAAACACTTCTCCCTATGGCTCCTCAGCCACCATTCCAAATCAACCTTCCCCTGGCATTGATAGTGTCAGGAAGTCACGAGATAAGCCGAACCCTCGCGCTCGTGAAAACTCTTCTCAACATGGCTCCTCAGCCACCATTCAATATCAACCTTCCCCTGGCATTAACCGTGTCAGGAAGCCACGATGTAAGCCGAACTATCGCACTCGTGGGGACGTTCTCCGGCAGAACTCCACATCCTTTATCAGGCCACTCTTCTCTGACATTGATCGTGTCAGACGATACCGAGGTAAGCTGACTACTTACTCTCGTAAAGAAGCGCCTCACAGCGGCTTCGGAGGTAAGCCCCAACGAGCACACGTGCCTTGGGCACCCCGCCTAAGCCCCAATCACCCTCCCCAATCAGCCCCAAGAAGGAAATATAACTCATCCAATCGCCCAATCTACTCTCCCGAGCAGCCCCACATGTTTCACCCAGGTGACTACATAGTCAGGGACGGAAAGTAGACCACGGACAGACTTAGACAGACTCTCCTTCTGGCATGGCTACCCCTTATTTTTCCAGATTTTTTTTTCTAATGCTGTGATAACAACTGATCTTAAAGTTAGAGTGACATCAGTCTGCTCGCACTTTATGGATCTTTCTGCGATAGATCCATCTTGGCGGCGGCGTATGTGACAAGTCAAAAACTCGCTGTCAGAGTCACTCTAAATTATCACAGCATTAATTATTATTTTTCATCATTTATTTATTTTACTTTAATTATTTCCCCGTCCTAACCCCAATTTCTTCACCCGCCCCACCTTTCCTCTCTACCAGGCTAGACTTAGTCCACCACCTTGGAGAAAATTAGGCCAGTCCTTTCATTTATCTGCCCTTGACCGGGGCAAAGATAGACACGTTCTCTTTAGTCTTATCCGCGGATGTCCGCCGCGATTGACCCCCCCCCCTTGGGTGGAATGCAGGTCACTCTTCCCCCCACGTCTCTCTTTGATCTAAGAGATTACACGGGTCAATACACCGCGTGGTACTCCAAGGTGTGACGCTTGTCGGACTTCACCCACGTGTAAGCTAATTCTTAGCCTAGGACGTTTCCTGTGTCCGCCCACATTTCCCAGGCATATATAAAGTAGACCAACTCAAATCAGACTCTCTTTCATTTTTCATTCGAGCTGATCTATCGAGTCTGGACTATATCACTTATTCTCTCTCCTAGAGGAATACCTGGTGGTAAGCCGAACTTAATCACAAGTTCCATCTTAATTACTCTGTGTATTTTTCCATTGGATTTTATCATATGTATTTTGCTTAGTTCATTTATATTAAATTAGTGCATTGTGTATTTCTCACTGGCGTAAGTAGAGAACATAAACATGTCCTATCTATGTATTTATTTGTGTACTGCATTACCCTATTAATGCTACGTGCTCAATTGATAGTTGATGCAACTATGTATATATTTGTATATCTTGTTTTATTTCCTTTATCTCGGTTGATCGCCTTGATGATTTTACTAGCGCACTGATACTGCGTTTAGAGAAGATATATGAATTATCTCCCCTTTACTCATTTTACTCTAATGAGAGTTGCGCCGCTTGAAGGGACATTCAAGCACGCTCCATTGTTCTCGACCCACGGTCATATGCAAACAAAGCGTCTCGGTCGCTGATCACCGCCCAACTCACCCCCCCCCCCTTTTCCTTTCTCTATCCACCTGTGTTGTTTATTTGAGACTATTATTTCCCCTTCTATGTACATTTTTATATTATTACTTTCCCTCTTATGTACATTTTTATATTGCTACTATCAGCCATCTAGTATTCCAAATCCCATTTGGCCTCATCTCCCCTTTGTGCTCTAAAGCAATTTTACCAAACTGACGAATGCACCTCAGTCGAGGGCATCGATAAGATGCATAAGAGACATGTCCTAACTTGTCTTTATTTATCCGCAGCCTCCCTCAGGTGTCTGCCTATTCATCGGATCACTTACCTGCCTATTTGCCTACTGGCCTATCTATGTGCTTAGTGCTTATCAGCGCTGCACTTGCCTAGTTGCTATCAAGAATCACCTATTGCCTAGTTACTGGATCAACGATCCATTTACCTGCAGTTGTGCTTAGTGCTATTCTGCGCTGCTTTTGCCTACTGAGATCTACCCAACTCTACTACTTGGCGCTATCGGCATTGCCCGCCTATTCGACAGCCCACCTGTCAAGCTATTAGGCGCGACGTCCCTATATAGTCAGATCTGTGCGAGACGTCATAGCTACGCCAACCCTCTGCAACTCACTGGACATATCCTGTTACTCACACTGCCCACGGCAGATCAGCTCTGCCCGCAGTAACCTTGTGCCCACGGTATCCGGCCACCCGCCATACTGTGCCCACTACAGATACTAGAACTTGGGACTGAGACTCCACAAGAACTATATCGCCGGCGTCCCTCTATCCGCTAGAGCGCCACCTCCAGCTGCAAAACCTCAAGCCAGGACCCAGCCAGCTGCGACATCAACAGGACAACCAGCTAAGTCAGAGGACAAAGTGACATACTCTCTTATTATGTGCAAGAGTGATGATTAAACATAGAACATACTAGAGATAGATGCAAACCCTCCCCCTTTTTATTATTATATGTATATTTATGTAAATAAATATCCTTTATTTTAACTTTTGTATCTATCTTTCATTGCTTTGTCTCGTTGCGTGTCTGCTCCCGATTCATATGCTGATAAGTGGGGGTGTGATTGCTTTCAAAAATAATCATCCCCTAGACACAAAACGGGCCAAACACACGTCACATTTCCCCACCTGTCACAATCTCATCAAAGTAAGAGATTGTCAAAGGGAGAGTCAATCCTGGATATCTATCTCATCAAAGTAAGAGATTGTGAAAGGGAGACACTAGCGGATCCAGAACTTTGGAGTGGGGCGGGCGATTTTTTTCCAAACCCTAACCCTAACGCCCAGTAAACCCTAACCCTACGCATAAACGTGCATACAGCGCGCGCGCGCACACACACACACATATATATATATATATATATATATATATATATATATATATATATATATATATATATATATATATATATATATATATATATATATATATATATATATATATATATATATATATATATATATATATATATATATATAATATGAGCATAAAAAAAAAGCAGCATTTCTCAACCTTCGGCGAAAACCAAAACAACTGGGGCAGCGCTATAAGGTTCTCTGGTGAAGTTCGGGGCGAAGCCCCGACGCCATAAGCGTTTTCTTGCTTTTTTCACTGCAGAAACGCATTCTCCTGACAAGTACAGCTCATTATTCATCAATGGAGTTCGGGGCTTCGCCCCTACGCCAAAAGCGTTTTCTTGCATTCTTCATTGCAGAAACGCATTCTCCTGACATCTACAACTCATTACCCATAAATGAAGTTCGGGGCGAAGCCCCGACGCCAAAAGCGTTTTCTTGCATTCTTCTCTGCAGAAACGTATTCTCCTGACATCTACAACTCATTACTCATAAATGGAGTTCGGGGCGATGCCCCGACGCCAAAAGCGTTTTCTTGCATTCTTCACTGCAGAAACGCATTCTCCTGACCTGAAGCTCATTATTCATACTATTAAAAAACGACCTTTCGAATAATGTTGTACTTGAAAAATATTCTAATTTGAATTTATAGACCCATAATACATTGCAAATAAAACCGATTTGTTCCTTGAAAAGATAGGATACCCCACGTTTTTAGATTTTTGGTTTGAGGATCGCCGCCGAAAAAACACTTATTCGATAAATAGTTATAGTCCCAAATTTATTTAGCTAGAAAAATATCAGATTGAGTAAAGGTTGGGAAAAGGCGACTATGAAAATGTTATTTGAGTTTAGAACTCATCTCAATCATGACTCTTATACTGAAAAATTTCGTTTGAATTCTAACTTTTCCAATGCAAAGTCTTTCTTAAAATACTTATGATAACTTCATGTGAAATTACAAAAACTCTGTCTGGAAATGGGAATGGCGGTAGAGTGAAAACGATTAATCCTCGCTCCTTTACTAATTTCTGCTAAAGATTGCATTTGGCATTAAAGAATAGGTATGGGGCGACTCGATATAAGAATTTAATTTATAGTATATATAAATTATATTACTGACAGATTTTTTAAATTTTGTAATTTCTTAACTATAATACAAAAAGAAAAAGTATTGATTTGTCCGATGGGGGAAATGCGATTGCATGTATCGCACCTCCCACCTGGTACAACCCTTTTTCATTTAAATTTTCTAATGATACAATTTGAGATTAGAGTGTGGTACGACATATTTACAATGGGTCACATATCAATACGTAGTTTATATTATAAAGATATTCAACTAATTTTATTCACAAACTATGATTCTCCACAAAAATAGGACCGCCCCCCCCCAGAAATCAGAGGGCTAGAGTGGGGAGGGCAGTACATGCAATCGCCCCCCCCCCCCCTCACCATACCGAATCGGCCAAAATACCAGAAAGGGAGCGACATAATATAAAATTTATATATTAATTCAACTAATTTTGTTCACAAACTATGATTTCTCAATAAAAACGGACCGCCCCCCCCACTCAAAGGGTTTAGGTGGGAAGGGCAGAAGAGGTATTCGTCCCCTCCCACCACCAATCGGCAAACAGGGATTGACATAATATAAAGATCGGTTAAAATATCAATAACAAGTTACAAGGATATAGATATTTAATTGATTTTGTTAGCAGGCCGTGATTTCTACCAATAAATTGGACCGGCCCCCCCCCTCTCGAAAGTTAAGGGGGGGGCGGGATTGATACCATCGCCCCCTCCCGACCCCACCAAATCGGCCAACATACTAGAGGGGGGGGGGCGAAATAATCTAAAAATAGGTTGAAATATAAATAATTAGTATATATTTTTAACATAAGTAATAAATTCGTATACAAATTGTGTGAATCCTATACTAAAGTTCGTCCGCCCCCCCCCCCCGAAGGGGGGGGGGTCGGCCGAGTGGGGGGGGGCGATCGCCCCTACCGCCTCCCCCCTGGATCCGCCAGTGAAGGGAGAGCGCTTCAAAGGAGAAGAGAGTTCAAGCTTGACATAGTCAAAATGACACCGTTAAAATGAGAGTCAAAGTAAGAGAGAGAGAGAGAGAGAGGGAGGGAGTAAATGAGTTGAATAAACAGAGGGTACTTCAATAAAAATAGAGATATACCTCGTCGGTTCTTTTTAATTCTCCGCCTCCTCACCCGATTACTTTAGAAATATTTATTGTATTTTATTTTTAAATCACTGTAGACTGCATTGTAAAATGTTGTGTTTTTCTGCACCTAACTTATGTATGGAGGTCTATGTATTTATAGGACCATCGTATAGTTGGAATGCATGTTTCTATACTTCTAATGTACTTATATACGCCCTATACGCAGATGCACACAATTATTAATATATCCGGGACTGAGTGTTTTGAAATGCGGATCGTTCCGATGTCTGTGAGCAACATATACGATGTGATTGAGTTGCAATGCACCGAATGGTTTTCTCAGCCACCCACCGCCAGAGAGTGCTGTCTAACATGTCCAACTAGTTGTAGATCGAACCTCCAAGAAAACGTCTTTGACAGTGACTTCTTCAACGTGCTACGAAATTTGTGCACATTTAAGTCTAAAAATAGAAAACGCAATATTACGGAACAACTTAGAACTGACATAAAGTAGGTATGCAACAGAGGCGTTTCCACAAAGTTTCTCTTTATTTCTCTTTAGAATAGACCTCATTTCGGTTCTAGAAATATCAAACTTTGATATAATAAAGTGCACTTTTTTTCAATCTTAAATTCATTAATTAAGAGTAAAATAATCTCTCTGTAAGATGTGTAAAGGACGGATTGTCTTTTTCTTGTTTTATAATTATTTAATGAGTTTTCTAATAAAGAAAATGAAAATAATGAAAATAATGAAAATGAACTCGTGGGTGGCCCCTGTGGGCTTCGTTATGTTTATTATTTTTTCTGTTCATCCTGGTCGAAATCTAACGATTGATGTGAACTTATTTTGTCTGCTTTGTTTTTCACGTCTGGACACTTGTTCCGGGCGTTGCAGTACTGTGCAGGGCATTCTGTCTTCACGTCTTGCTCTTTCTGCTTTTAAATATGTGTTTAAACAATTGTATAGGTGTGGGTATAAAATATGCATACGTATGTATGTCTTGTATATGTATGTATATGTATGTCTTGCACATGCGCAACAGCGCACTATTTGATCGCTGACATTGAACGGAATGGTGTTAGAATAAAAAAAAAAGAGAGACAGGATTTCCCACCAAATTCGAAAAAAAAAAATAGAACGTCTTAAGATAGAACTTAGGTGGATGCACCTAGTGTCTAGAGTAACGAAAGTGGACAGTTCAGAAAGGCGAGTAGAAGTGTAGGTTCTCTGTCTTGGCTGTCTAGTTCTTCCTGTAGAAGGCTCGTTTTAACAACCAAATTTAAGCTGTTGGTTTGTGAAGGGGAATGAGACTTGGGATTGAGACAGGGGAATGAGATTGATCACGAGGGTATTCTGTGGCTATCGCAAAGACTAATCAGCTTTCCTCACCCCTCCTCTAAAAAATAAAAAGTTTTTAAAGCTTTGTGATTTTGTGAGAGCTCTCAATAAATAAACCTTTTCCTTACTGGGACCAAAACTCATGAAAGCTGAACCCAAACGTCTTTGTTTAAAATAGTCAAAGACATAGTCTCAGCTTATAGTTAGGTTTACACGCTTTGCCAAAAACCTAGATGTTGTTTTCAAATATATACGAAATAATGTTTAATTAATTAAAATATCGTAATAACTTAAGGGGAGACGACTCAACGATATACCAATGTTTATTTACATGGTGACATGATCACAAACCCATAGAACAACGCCTGCCTTGAACACAGCCTCTTTATAAGCTCTAGGCTTGGGTTTTCTTCTTTTCTAATAGTGCGCACCTTCTGCACTAAGTTGTATGACGGTGTGCATAGCAGGATTGGAACAATATGTTGAACATTTCTAAAACACGTATCCACTTCTGGCAAGTGACATAGACTCGGAGTTTGGATCTCGTAGACGTCATAACGTCATCCTTTCACATTAATGATATGTACAGCTCTTGAGTTTCTATATACCATAAATATATTGCCATGTCTATTTATTGAACTCTGCCCGTGCTTTCCGTACGGTGCATTACCTTCTTGTATTGATCTATAAGCAGTGATAATATTCCATCATTTGGTTGTTGTTGTTTTTTAAAGCAATCGAGACATGCAACTCCGTGTCTTTAATTTTTTTTAAAAACTAAATGACATTTATTTCCAAGTATAACAATGACGGTGTCAGTCAGCACGCGCGTTTAGGAATAACGCATTATGTTATGTAATTAATGTCTGGGCCACTTTATAAGCATTTGGAAAAAAAAAGGAAACATGCGAATATGCATTCAATACGTCAACATGTTCTTTTGTTATCAGACGTTACTCTTTTTTTTTTTACTTGTCTAACTTTTTGTTTTCTTTTCTAAAACATTCCTTTTCTTTTTGTCAAGCGTTCCTTTTTTTTAAACTTTACTTTTCTTTCTAAAACGTTCCTTTCTTTAGTCAAATACTCTTTTTTTTTTGTTAAGCATTTCTTTATATGGTCTCATCCTTTTCTTTCCAAAACATTCTTTTTTTTTTTTTAAATATTCCTTATCTTTTAAAAACATTACATTTTTTTCTAAAACATTCCTTTTCTTTCTTAAACATTTCTTTTCTTTCTAAAACATTCCTTTTTTATAAAACGTTCCTTTTCTTTCTAAAACATTTCTTTTCTTTCTAAAACATTCCTTTTCTTTCTAAAACATTCCTTTTCTTTCTAAAAATCTTTCTTTTCTTTCTAAAACATTCCTTTTCTTTATAAAACGTTCATTTTCTTTCTAAAACATTTCTTTTCTTTCTAAAACATTTCTTTTTTATCTAAAACATTTCTTTCCCATCCCAACATTTGTTTCCCAGCTGACACTTATCTCTCTGAATTTGTCTTTCTTCCTTCTTGTTTCTACACTCTAATTACTGCAAACCAGCCTCCCTCCAACACCCCTTCCCCTTCCCACTACACACTCAGCGAGACTTAATTTCTACTCTGTCACGTTCATTCAGTTTTAACCCAGCACCTCCACTCTCTCTCCCCCCCCCGGTCCCTCGAGACACGACCTTGTCTTACAAAAACATAAAAGATTCGACAGTAGGGGACGACAAAAAAAAAACATCAGATTTAAAAACAAAAGAACCCATTAGTTTAACTGAGGAACTGACGATCCGTGAAATGACCGACTAAAACAACAAAACAACGGACAACTGTAAGTTGAGCAAACTATGGTCATCTTGTAAGTTGACCAACAGACACTTCTTCCATCGATGCTCCCCTTCCCCCCCCCCCATTCCGTCCAAAATGTAGGTCTATCTAGAGTCTTTCCTGGACTATTAGTTGCGCACATGCTTTGCTAATGCTATCACTTTTGTCTCACGGTGAAATACGCTAGAAGAATTGTTAATGTAATAGTATATATATATATATATATATATATATATATATATATATATATAGAGAGAGAGAGAGAGAGAGAGAGAGAGAGAGATAAATAGATAGATAGATAGATAGATAGATAGATAGATAGATAGATAGATAGATAGATAGATAGATAGATAGATAGATAGATAGATAGATAGATAGATAGATAGATAGATAGATAGATAATTTAGGGCTAACACTTAACGGAATGAAATATATATACACAAAAGTTAAATAACTAAATAACAAATAAATTAAACAAAGAGAATCCAACCACACAAAGCTCTCCCTAGAACTTAGCCGGAATCCGCCACGTCTCTTCTTCGTCTCTACCTCTGTCCATCTCCTGTGTTGAACAGTGCGCTGGTACGCACCATATGCGTCGGCGTAGGAGCAGAGTTATAGCCATTTATACCACATTTTTGGGGGATGGGTTTTTGTTTTATTTTTGCCTCTTGTTTCAGCAAATGAAGCGTTAACACTTTTTAACTCTCCCTCTTGCATTTCTCAATCGAAGTCAACCTAACACCTTAAAATTAACACATGATCGAATTCTCGTGGTCAGTCCGTCCGTCTGCCGAGTCCAATTTACAGATTTACAAAATAGCTTCATTAAGCGTTCAGCTAATGTAGCGTTAAAGTGTTAAAGTCGTACTTGTTTCTATGCCTAGTTTCCAAGACGTTCTTTGGTTAATAAAAAGAAATCTTTGAATGTCACGAAAGGAGTCCTGCCCCCCCCCCCCCATTGAGAGGTTAACGAAGCAGATCAGACCTCGAGACAGGGAGCACTACTGATGCTACCACCAACATTGACCGACTCTTTGCGTCCTCCCCGTGGTACTTAGTTAACTGGTTAAGATGTGTCTCCATCAAGCAACCAATATTGATCCTGGCTGATATGTTTTATCTGTTGCAAGATTTATTAACCAGCATTCCCCGCTACACACTTTTTAATATTATTCCGAGTGTTATTCGGATGTAATAAATGAATGGGGATATTAAAAGTGATTTGATTAATTAACAAACGGAATACACACTTAGCCCGCTCAAGTCAACATAGAAAAAAACACACACACACACATAAACATACAAAACACACATACGTAAACATACAAACACACATGTAAACATACAAAAACACACATACACGTTAACATACACATACGTAAACATACACACAAAAGAGAATTAGTTAGCAGAAAGGAAGATCAAATAATGTTCAACAAGTGGACAGTTTACATCAGAACTATAAACCTGCTCATCAGACGTGTTCCTATTGAATGGAGAGTGCGACTTTTGGTCTTGTTTAAGTCCCTATCAGCTCAAACTTTCATCTTGTCAGGAAATTAAGAAAAATTTTGGTTCGAAGACAGAAGTCTAAAAAATAGTGAATCATCACATTTATTTTTAGCTAAAATGTCACACATGGCCAAGTTGATAGAGCGACGCGTTCATAGCACGAATGTCGTGGTTTCGATCCCAAACTGGCCAATGCTGTTTTACCAGGCTTATATAAACTTGCTCTATCTTTCTGGTTCAAATTGGGTACACGTTATTTCTCCCAATCTCGGATCGAGATGAAAGATCGCACAATTATTTGCTGCCTCTAACAAAACATTGACCAATTATTTTATCGATTAGTCGTAATTAATAAATTGTGTTTTAATATAGGAAAAGCCTTGTGTAGAGAATATGATTACTTAGATAAGGGGGGGGATAAGCCTTGTGAGTAGTCCTTCAAGAGTTATTTATATACAGTAGATGAAATAAGAATTCTAAAAAAAAAGTTTATTTGGGAGACTTTACAATTTACACGGAAAAGAGGCACAAATATCGGAGTCGTATGTCAGTAATGAGTGTAGTCATTGATCGTTAGTCCTTTAATCTTTTAGGTCAGTGATTGCTTATTGTACAATAAAAGCAATAAGCTAGAGGTCTACATTAATTGCTTAGTTTGCAGTAATGAACATCTAGAAACCCTTGCGCTTTTGTTTCTTTGCTTGGGTCAAATTGAATAAAGCAAAGAGTTCAAGTGTAATCGCAAGTCTACATTATTAACTTTAAGCAGAGGCTAATGGGATTGTTCCGAATCTCTGACCTACTTTAAAATAAGTCACATGGTTATTGTCTTATAACATGACAATAATGGCAATGTCTTCCTATGATAAGATGTAGATCCTGATCTAGTAGTAGCCTAGATCTAGACATCATGTAGTAGATCAACTAAAAATTTATATTAATTAGTGAGTTTTTGTAACATTTTTTATTATTTAAAGATCTCTAGATCTAGACTATTTTCATATTCAAATAACAAAAAAGCCAATTAATGTAGACACTACCACGTGATGGGGAAGAAATACGGATAACTCTGTAGTAAAAAGAAAAAAAACAACTAAATTAGAAATTTGCTAACATTAAACTTTCAAAAGATCTTAGCATTTCATTTTGTAAGAAATTTGTAAAAGTAAAACCCATTCAATAAAAAACCTAGAAACCACTAGGCGATGTTCTAAAAAGATGTGAAATTTCTCTTGATGACAAGGAGGAGACAGAGAAAAAAAAGAGGGACAGAAAAATCGGAATGCTCACGAGAAATCGAAATCACTTAAGTTCATCCGCCCGGGTAAATACGAGTATCGACCTACCTTAAACAGTCTCAATATATTAGCCACCATTATCGATACTGGACTGGAGGCGGCTCCGATGACCCCGGCCACGGGTTTGAGGAGGGGTCGCTGGGGGATACTCCCGTCCGTGCATACGTAGTCATCCTTGTCAATGTTGGACATCTGGGCCTTGATAAAATCCATGCACTGCTCCAGAGCGTAGGTATCGTCGCTGCAAGTATCCAGCACGTGAAGGCCAATCTTCAGCCCTGGGAGGAGCTTCGGGTCGGCGTTGATCATGTCCACGGCGTACAACATGGCTTCCAGCCGTTGGATGCCTTTCTCTCGCTTCAGTTTCCCGCAGTGTGACTTGTGCAGGCTCTGCTCGTGCATCGGGAAGAGGCCGCCGAATATCACATCCCCGTCTTCGATGATCTTGGCGGAAAGCATGCTCAGAGTCTCGTTAGTGATTTCCTCTTTGTCGTGTCGCAAAGAAATGGCTGACTTAAGGACTGGGCTATGCTGGTCCAGGGACGAGACGGTGGGCAGGAGCAGGTGAAAGATCAAAAGTTGAACGCAAGACCTCCCTAGTGGCTTCTTCGCTGATGATTTGGAAAATGTCTTAAGACATACTGGCTTCATTGCTGAACCTGAAAAGAAAAAATAAAACAATTATAAACACCGTAGTAGTAAAAATTAAAATATGTTTCTATACAGATTTTACTAGACGTTAGAACAATCGGTTTATTATATACTCCAGAAATATTTCATTGAAATATTTTGAGCCAAAACTCCAGACAGACAGCGGTTTTCCCTCTTGAATGTGGCAAAATATTTAGGTCACTGCAGGTTCTTTGTTATCGTCTTAAATTTTTCACTGTAATTTATTTTTAGGCTTGAAGACTACATTTCTTATTTATCAATGAAAGCATCTGAAGTTTGTATCAATATTTTATATAAGCTATAAGGATGTCGGCTAAAGGGAAAACCCTATTTTCATAGTCTACTTTCATTTTCGTGTGGAAAAAGAAAGTGTTAAGCAGCGGTTCTCAACCTTTTATGCTCGGCGAATCTTTTTACAACCCCCCCCCCCCCCACTCTGCCGCGACCCTCCTCATATACACATACAGCAAAAGAAGAATAGACAAAAACAATCCATATTTTCGATCGTCTTAGGGACCCCTGGCAAATCGCCAATCGACCCCCCAGGGGATCGCGACCCACAGATTGAGAACCCCTGTGTTAAGGAAACATGTCGCCATGTTTGACTGATCTAAATCCAATGCACTTGATCATTTGTCAGTAATACACAAACAAAGGTCTTTAGCGGCTCGGCCAAAGGTCATATCCGGCTAGTATAGTTTGTATAGTATATATACACATACGTGTAACGAAACAATGAATGCCCTCTTCCGGTTGTATTTCACCGTTTTTTATACAATTCCTTTTTCAGCTTGCAAACTCTTCATTGGGTAAAAAAGCAAAAGGTCGTGTGGATGTTAACGATTTTCCTAAAAGTTTGACACTGTATGTATATGTTTAGGAAAAGAATTTCTATCGAAATGACCACATTGGGAAAACTCTAGTTTGACCATTATAATTTTTAATTTAATTTAAATTATACTAAGGTCTAGATAATCCTGGCATGTGGTATGTGCTCTGGACTGTCGTTTGGAGGTCTCGAAAGTCCCCTAACTCCCCGGTTCGAACCCTGCCCTCTGCCGTCCCCCGTCGTCCAGCGGGAGGTTTGGGTTGGGGTGTAATTGTTTTCAGAATTTGAAAGAACATCCGAAATATCTAAAAGTAAACTCTTGTTTTTGAACAGGCATACGTTAGCGGGTATTCCGACTTCTAGAACATTTTGCGCACCATCTCCTAAGTCTATATCTCTAGTCCTATCATAAGAATTGTAGATTTTGACATTTGCCTAAACAGGATTTTTTTTCTGGGGAGATGAAATTGAGGCGCAGTAAAAAATATTCCGTTTTTTGTTCAAACCAATCATTTTTTACTTATTAATAGTAAAATAACCGATCTTTCGAAAAAAACAAAAAACACATCAACTTCATAAATAAGAAAAGGTCTTTATAAAAAAAACTGTTAATTTTGTTACATGTTTATTTAAATTCATGTAACAATGTTACCGAGACGAAAAATCCACAAATACATAGATCTAATATTGCTTACACAGGAGATAGTCTCAGCGCTTTAATTCACCCATTTATCACTGCTGTCTTCCGTGGTCTTAAAGGAAGAGCACTAGCCATCAACCCAGCCTAGCCATAGGCTCTTTTAAATGAATGGATTCATGACAAACGAGTCGCAGTGTGATGCTGCTAAGATCTGAGTTCATGTACATACAGACAGGGTAGGTACATGGATCTAGTTCGTAGTTTAGGTCGATAGTGAGACACCAATGATTGATTTGATAACGTTTAGAGTTACTATTAGGGTTATGCTTAGGGCTATGATATCTCTTCTGCATCTTTAATAGTTTAAAAACATTGGATTGATTTAGGGTGGATAAACAGAGATAGAGAGAGAGAGAGAGAGAGTGAAAAAGATAGAGAATGACATTTTTACGCCGATTGTTGGCCTAAGTGAAATGTAACGCTTAAAAACTAAATTGTGCTTTGATTGTTGGTGGTAACAGTATTAATAAATGTTATTGTTTGTTACTTAGGGTGCTTCAGTTTTATGTCTCTTTAATATTTATGTCTCTTTAATATTTGATAAATGTTTTCATAGGTTAATTGCAATGTCTTCGATTCCGAAGATGAAGGAACAGTGCAGTGTTCCACATGACTACGCAAATCCAGTTTCGACCTGCATATTTTCCACATCTGATGCAGACAAAGCTGTTGTCAGCCGCGGCTCTATTTAAGTTTTATTTACGTATTCTGCACCTGTCTTCTACAACGGTTTTTCTTTGGGTCTCCAATGTGTGTCTCGCGGTCTTTGTGAGAGCTTTCAAAACTGTAGCTGCAAGCTACTTTCCTCTATGCCAGTGAGGGCAAAAAGGCGCCTGAGTTGATCTTTATAGGAATAATTGCATCTACGTGGGCACCTCTTTTACGCCCTCCGCCTTAAAGCTCGACAAAGAAGATCGCCTTTGGCATGCAGACTCACCATGCGGGACAAGTTTCCAACCCATCGAAGCTGTCGAATGGTAAGTAGTGCTTCTGTACTGTCCACGCCGGCATAATAATAATAATGATAATAATAATGATAATAATCTTTATTGTCCGTGAGGAAATTTGTCTTACAATTTGTAAGTAATCTTGTCAGTGTATGAACATTGTGGAGCAAAGACAGCTTTCATGGAAGCGTTTGAGAACCATTGTTTTATAAACATTGATTTTTGTTGTTAGGTGAAGAGAAGTTCCGCTAAACTCTCATTTGGAGGCGCCTTAGCGAGACGGTTGTCCTTTTCTCTAGATGGTGACGAGGTGCTCCGCCTTTCATAGATAACACTGAATTGTTAGGTTTGTTTTTAATGCATTCTTGATAAATAACAGCGATCAATGTCCTAGACTTAAGAGTATCTTTGACTGGAGGATGCAGAGGCGCCCTTACCCATCCCATTAGTTAATTTTTGTTTCTGTTAGTTAAAACTGATACCAACATTTATATATTTATTTTAAACGCGGGTATGGACAGTATAGAGGGACTTATTGTGGTCCGATAGCTAAGCTAGGTAGGGCACGTATCCCGCTTTTCAAAGCAGACCTTTTTGGTGAGCTGAAAGGTGGTCGAGGTAACAGAGGTGCCCCACGGAAACACTTTAAAGACCAGTTTAGGGGCCAACTGGCTTTAACTGATATAGAAAAGAGCAGGTAGCTGCAGGCGGCTTTGGAACGAGACTGCTGGAGGTCATTTACAAAGGCCGCAGGATACACATTTGAGAACAAAAGAAAATCCACTACCTAGGACTGACTTGGCGAAAAAAAAATCTAAACGAAATAGTTATATTTGCGCTGGATATGGCGAAGTATGTGCGCCACGGGAAATACTACATTTATCATTAATCTTCGGACCCGAAGACAAGCCTTATTATTCTACACCTCAAATGTGTATACACCCTTTAAATCTTAAAACTACTTTTGAATGTCTCAGCCATGTCACTAAATTCAAAACACTTCTGTGTCAATCGATCATGAGTTTTAATGACTGTCGCCGGAAACAAAACTGTAACGTTGGTCTGTCGACTTGTTTGTTTAGTCCTTAAGTCAATCGCGTCGGTTCGTCAGTCACTCTTAATAATGCACACTTATAATTAGTCTCCGACATTTAAAAAAAAAACATTAAACTGAATTATAGGCGCTCACCGGAGGGCACTTAATCCCTAGACTGTCATTGCAAGACTCTTGCTAGATGTATCTCATTAAATATAACACTGGGGTCGTTTTCCAACTTTTGTGTAAGGCTCAAATGGCAGTTTTACACACACACAAAAATCTGTCCGTGCTGTAATGCTTGTTTTTTTTTTATTTGCAAAGACTGCAAAGATGCGTTTTTTATGGCTGGGTGTTTTTCATTTAATCTGTGTGTTTGGGCTCTACCTTATTTGTTTTTCTTCTATAAATACCTGTCGTGCATACAATGATAAGCGCTTAATTATAAACTTGTGCAGAAAAGTCATTTTTTTGTTTTTTTTTTGTTTTTGTCAAACAAAGTATCTAGTTTTAGCTTATGGCTTCTGTAAAAAAAAAAGACGCTGGTTTGATATTGTCTGTCCATTTGTTTGTCAACTAGCTTAGTGTTTACAAGATAATAACCCTGGACACATGGGCGTAGCCAGGATTTTTTTTCGGGGGGGGGGGGTTTGGGGGGTGGATTTTTTTCTCCCCCCCCCCATGTATTTATGTGTGTGTGCCTACATAATCTTTATTACATTCTGACCCTTCATTCTTTTGGAAGACGACTAATGTGCCCTAGAAAAGGTTCTTCCATGAGTTAGTGGAAAAATTGTAGATTCCCCGCCATTACTAGCAATGGGGACTGGGGGAGCGCTAGGAGCTCCCCAGCGCGGGGCGAAGCCCCGCCGCCAAGCACTATTTCTGATATTGAAAGCCAACAAAATGCATATCCTGAGGTATCTACAGTGCATTTTCCTGCTATTAAAAATTTCTATTTTAAAATCGTAATGTGCTATTATTACCGACTTAGATCCTCCCGCGCCGTTCGGCGCATTAGCCGTCAAGCTGTTTCCATAAAATTGTAGACTCCCCCGACATTACTAGCAAGGGAGTCTGGGGGAGGAGCTAGGAGCCCCGCCGCCAAGCACTATTTCTGGTATTGAAAGCAAACAAAATGCATATTCTGAGGTATCTACACTGCATTTTCCTGCTATTAAAAAGTTTTATTTTAAAAACCTAATGTGCTATATTCTTACTGACTTAGACCTTCCCGCACCGTTCGGCGCATTTGCGTCAAGCTGTTTCCATAAAAATCTGTCACTGGTAATGTCTGAAGCCTCTTCCCACCTGCCATGAGGACCTCCATGAATGAGTGGCGTCAAGTTGTACTAGGATATCGTTGCAACTCTTCTTATGCGTAATTCATTTTGTCAGAGAACATGTCCCGCCAACCTCATGCGTCGCTCTCTCACAATCTTACTAAGGGGTCGACTACCAGTTCGGCATAGGATTTCCTTGATTTAGACCCGATCTCTATAACTGACTCCTAAAATCTGTCTTAGCCATCTTTGTTGAGCCACATTTAGTGTTTTTCAATTTCGGCAGATGACTATTCACTGCAGTTTATTAATGGAGCCTTGCCACTGGTAAAAATGTGTAACCTCTCTTGAATACGCTCTTGGAATTAAGTGACTGTAGTTTGCTTTAGATTTTATATCGAAAAGAGAAGTTTTATCGTCAAAATAATCTGTTGGGGGTTTTCCACCTCAAAATGCTTTGTAGGGGGATCTTAAACTCAAAACCATCTGGAGGGGTTTTAAACTTTTAAAAAAGCCATCTGTAGAAGAGGGGTTTAAACTCAAAACCCCCGATTGGATTGGCTACGCTAAAATAATTTTAGTGTGTAATTTGCTTTTTTTTTTATATTGAAGAGCTATTTTAAACATCAAACCCCTCTGAATGGGGGTTTAAACTTAAAACCCCTTTTGGCAACGCTCATAGCTTTTTGAGTGCGTAATTTGCTTTTTTTTCTTACACTGAAGATGTATTTTTTAGACTCAAACCCCCTTTGGCTACGCTCATAGATTTAAGAGTGAGTAATTTGCTTTTATTTATATTGAAGAGGTACTTTTTAGCTTCACTGGAGGGGAGTTTAAACTCAAAACCCCTTTGACTACACTCATAACATTTTGAGTGTATAATTTGCTTTGTTTTTAATATTAAAGAGGTATTTTTTACCTTCAAACCCCGCTGAAGTGGGATTTAAACTCAAAACTGAGTCAAAACCCATTTAGCTACCCTCATAACATTTTGAGTGCGTAATTAGCTTTTTTTTATGTTGAAGGGGAGGTTTATCGTAAATTTTAAAGGGGGCTTTAAAATCAAAATCTTCCTTAACTGTGCTCTTGGAATTAGGGGATTTTCGTTTGCATTTTTTGTTTTGTTTTGTTTTATAGAAGAGGGGGAGTTAACTGCAAAAACCCCAGGTAGGGGGTTTAAAACTCAAACCCCCTGGTAGGGGTTTTTAAACTCAAAACCCCTTTGGTTGTGCTGGGGCAAGTGATGGTTTAGTATTAAAATCTCACCTAAAATAAACAAAATCAAAGCAAAAAATCAATCACTAAATTCCGATTCCCCCCCCGGGGGTAATTTCATTTGGGGGGGGGGGTTGAACCCCAACCCCCCCCCCCCCCCTCTGGCTACGCCCATGGCCTGGACATCTTATACTGGACAACTAATACTGGATTGATAATATATTCCTCACCGATACTGGACGTGATATTCAATCGTCTTATCCTAAACGTTTAAATGATACTAACATTTCTTTATTCTATACCTTGTAATTGTAACTTGGGAACATAAGGCACTGGATAGATCCACATGGAGAGCAAGCATAAAGGAAAGGTCCTTCATTGCAGATGGCGTACACACCAGAAATAGAAAGAAGGGTGAAAGTGCTACAGTACCTGGTGATTACAGATACCCAACCTGTGACTGTAGCTGTGTATAATTAATTGACCTCTTTAGTCACAAGATAAGTTGCAAAGGGGAATTAGCCCAAGGGAAGTACAATTGCACAGACTGACGAAGAACGTTAAACATGACGTCATTCTTTTATAAAAACAATGTGTGCATGCATATTAGATATAAATATTTAACACTGAATGTAATATAAAAAGTTTGACTATTCCGAAAATTGCAGAACTTTGATGAATGGAGGACATAAGTATCTCCTAATTGGAATAACTGATGATTAATACCAGAAAAAATCAATCCTTGCTAGTGATCAAGATACCAAAACAAAAAGACACCAGAAATACAAAATGCTAAGCAGGATTGAAAAAAAAAATTTAAGATGAAAACAAACGAAACAGGATGCACACACAAAACTTGTAAATTGGTTTCAGGTGAGCATAGAACAAAGAAAACATTTGAAAGCGTCCGTTAGGGTGAAAATCAAAACATCCAATTAAAACTTAGTCTATTCTTTTAAAAGTCCTTTTTTTCATGCTATAGAAACATACTAGCACATTTAACTATACATCTTATATTCAGTTCTCAAACTTCTATGTTAGCACAAGCTCATAATGTAAATAATTAGACCGATATATCTTTGTTTCACAAAGCAATGCTTTAATTAAATAGATCACATTTTCTTCTTTCTTTCTGTAAAAAAAAATAATTTATTGAGCATTAAATCTCAGTCTAATTATCTTCTAAACTAATTGGAAAGAAAAAAAAAGTGTGTCAATTAGTGAAAACTCGCTTCTCTCCTGGGAACCATTTTTTTTTTACTTTTAAATTATGCTAATTTTCTGGAACCTGAGAAGTGCATAATTGCCCCAGAGCGAATCAAACGTCCTCGAAGATACAGAAGACATTCTTAGCACATTGAAATGTATGCTGAAGAATCTCCAAATTGGATTGCAGAATAGTAGAGAAGTTACAATGATCCTTTCTTTACATTATTTGGGAAACTTTAAATGGTTATGACAGTTACTCCAACTTTTTGTGCCTTTAAAATCGGTGAATAAAAAAAACACAATAAGTGATGATTTACAAAACAAAGGGATGTCTAAATACAAACTGTAATGGATGTATTTTCAAGTCAGGGCAGACCTGGAGTGGATGATGATGTACATCTCATCTGGTTTCATGGTCGACTTCTAACGAGGGTGTTATCTCGTCTGCACAACGATCAGCCGCCTTTACGTATCCAACTTAAGTCAAGTACTCAGGTGGTCTTAAAATTCCCGAAGTTTCCGAGAACCCTAGGCTCGGAAGCCAAGCGATTTACCACTCATCCACCTTGAACTCCAAGTTATATCAAAAATTACTTTTTACAACGCGGATATAAACTCACTCCGTGTGTCTGTCTGTCTGGGTGGATTCTTTTACACGCTTTTCCTCCCACTTCCCATTTTCCAATCAAGTTGAAAATTTGCATAATCATTCACTGTGGATGACAACTCATCGATCAATCAAATAAAAGTAACCAATTAGTTAACCAATTAGGGCCAGTTAATTAATTTTGTTTTATATAGAAACAATAGAAATAAATCTTGCAATATTGAAATATAAGGCAGCCAGTGAACGTGCTTTACTCAATAAAAGCCGCTTCTTTGTAAGTATTTTTTTTATATTTTGTTAGTTACTTTAGGCTTAGAATGAGCAGGCCCCAAGTCAAGACTGCTTTATTATTTTCCGCTTCAATAAAACAGCATAAATTGTATCTGACGCCGTCGTCATGTCCGGGTGATGTTAGCTCATCCATTATTGACCCCTGCCCAGTTGCGATGTTCAGTAGTCTGGACAGCGATGTCAATAATCTAATTTACCTATCAGCCTATCCCGACATGTTGACACAACAGAAGGCGCTGGAACACAAGGGGAGAGAAAACTGACAGCCTTAGGTCCTGAGTTATCTGTTAGGTTTTCATATGTTTTCTACAAATCCACAGGGTGCCACGTAGTGTGAGCACGTACCTACGAGTATGACATGCTCATATATTTAGAACTGATTTGGAGTTTTGAGTGTGATTGTAAATTTGACTGAACAGATTTGACGGTAAGAGAAAAAAAAAGTTGTCAATTTGATTTACTCAGAAATAAAAGGTTCTATCGGTGGGTTGCAGGGTCTTTGTTATGATCTAAATTTTAAATGGATGATATGAGAAATGTATAGCGACAAATGGCAACATACGTGATACATGTTACGTGATACAAAATACATGATACGTGATACAAAATACATGATACGTGATAGGTGTATTATTTGATCTACGTGTTTATGTTCCAAGAAGAACCCCAGACGAATGTGTCAGTCTCTCTGTCTGTCCATCTGTTATCTGTCTGTCACTGTCTGTTTTTCTGTCTGTTTATGTGTCAGAGCGCCTGTCTCTTTCCTCTCTCTTCATCTCTTTTATTCTCTCTCTTTCTCTCTCTCTTTTTATTACTCTCTCACTTTCTCTCTCTTTTTCTATTTCTCTCTCTCTTCTTTTCTCTCTTTCTCTCTCTCTCTCTCCCGCACTCCCTCAAATCCAATCACTCTCATATCTAAGGAGTGTATTTATTTTTCATAAATGAAATCTAGAAAGCAGCTATATAGCAATTTGGGGACTGCGTGGTTAAGCGTTTGGCTCCAAACCTGGGGTCCTGGTTTCAAATCTCGGTGACGACTGGGATTATGAATATTTTGGGATTTTTCAGGCGCCTTTGAGTTCACCAAACTCTGATGGGTACTTGGCATTAGTCGAGGATAGGTAAAGACGGTTGGTCGTTTTGCTGGCCAAATGACACATTGCTCGTGAACCGTTAGCCAAAGAAACAGATAAACTTTAAGATCATCTGCCCTAGAGATCTAAAGGTCTGACTGGAGAACGTGTGCTCTGTGCAATTCTTTTTTCATTTTAAAGAAATATGGGAAATATTTTGAAGTCTCTTGGGGACATGGAATGGTCATGTTAGTAGACATACACAAAATAGTTGTACTCTTATTTCTACGCATATAATTGCTATTGTATTTAAAATAATATGTTAGTGTAAAAATAGCTTTGTTATTATTATCTAAGGTCAATTTTAATTATTTTATGACTTATCTCTATCTTATGCTTAGTTGACTTCTACTCACTTAAAAAAAAAAAAAAAAGCTCCCCGTTGCTTAAAAAATATATATTTTGAAATTCTGACTTGCGCAATAGTTCTTTCTTTTAATATCTGAACGTATTAACTTTAGGATCGAATGTTGAAATTTCACATTTCAACCAGGGATAGACTCAACTAAAAATGTCTATAATTTATAAGTTCATAGAAATATAGATTATAGTCAAAGATTCAATAGATTCAAATTTCAACGAAGTATAAATTGAAAACTGTATCGACTGAGATTTTTTTAAAATATCTACTTTAACTTAGCACATTGATTTCTCTTAAGGCTGCATTAGTATCGCATGACCTGATCTCCGGCATCCGCTAGTTAATTCATTCAATTACTCCGCTCTGATCGTCCAGACTAGTCCATACCTGGAGTAGATGGCGCTAGATTGATTGATTGAACAACGTACAGCCGTCTTGGAACTGTCAGTAATCATTCCCAGGTTAGCCTCTAGGGTCAGCACAGCAAGAGGTAAACGTTCATTGATTTGTATTGTTTTAGATTTTTATCACACAAGTTTTGAAAGAGATTTACTTGCTATTCGAAATTTCCTTATTGAAAAAAAATCTTTGATATAATTAATTTTTTAGCAATGAAAAAGAGAAACGGGTAAAAGGGTTAACAAAATGGTAGAGGGTAGTCATTTTTTTACGAGCGGCTTTATTTATTTGATAAATATCATAGAGTCAATATAATAAGTACTGGATCCATTTCAATCTGTACTACAATGTTTGAGGCGCGATCGTGCATTGAAGAAAATGAAAATTCATTTTATTGAAATCTTAATGGGGACATAAATATACGTGGAGGTATAGCGAGCATAACTGGCGCCCAGAACATAACACCTTTTTGGTGCCCTCACACCTCCCATCCCCTTTTTCTCCCTCCCACCAAGCCTCTTAAAGTACAGTATAATCATGCCCACTCTGGGTCAATCACAAGTAGACAGTCCATCGACAACATAATGTCCTGATGGTAAGCTTCATTAGAAAGCTTGTCCACTTTTCAAAGAAAAAAAAATAATACTGTAGCTAAATACCAGGAAAGAGCTGGCCAAGAATATGTATCAAATCAAATCAGATTCACATCACCCCACATAATCTTTTATGTCTGTGACTGCCCCGACTATTGATCTGGCCATTTTTAGGAAATGTATTTTCAGTTTTTTTTGTTGTTTTTTTAAGTATTGATTTCATTTTGAAAACTACGAGCTGCCAAAGAGGGTTTGCTCGGTGCGCCAATAAATGTGTGCCGAAAGTTAAATACTGTAATAACAAATGTGTACATAGTATATCTACAATGACTGGCATTAAGTTTGACTTTCTGCAAGTGTTGATTCGCAAGTAACTGGATTTACTTACAGGCAACACAAGGTATAACTTAGGATCACCTCTTGGCCAGGGAATCCCAAAAGCTGTTGCTTGGATATTTTAAATCATTTAGAAGAAAGAGAAATGAAACAAGATGAACATAGAAAGCTACTTTAATAAAAAAAAAACAACAACAAGCTTATACGAAGTGTCATTGTATCAATTAGTTTGGATCAGTCATGTAATTAAGTTTGTAATAGATCTAGACCAACAACAGGAAAATCTGTGCGATTAGAAATATTTGTACCAATTGTTTTTATTCAGCGCTGTTTCATGCTTTTAGTTTTCTCAATACGATAGGCGCTCGTATCGCTTATCTGGACCAGTTTATGAAAAATGAAAAAAAAAAGGGGGGGGGGGATAAGAAAGGGAAATCGGTTTTGAAAAGCATTTACAAAAACGAAAAAATAAAGGGAACGTCCTGAATTCGAACTCATGGCTCTTGCCTCATCTAGCCGACACACTAACCACTCTGTCAGTAAGGTGCTTAAGACTGTATAATTATGTATTGTTTGTTTCAAACTTACTTTGAAGCGGCGACATATAAAGGGGACTAATTCGGCCTATACCACTAATTGAGACAAGTACAATTTCTTTCCCTTGTTCGAAATACCAAACAAAATAATTATTTACAAATAATTAATTAACTAATTGTTGTTGTTTTTTTTTATTCTTGTGTTGTCAGGTAAAAGAAATAATTGTACAAAATTTCATCTTGATCCGATATTGGGTGTAGAAGAAATAACGTGTTCAAACTTTTTATCAGACAGAGTTGGTATAAGCTTTGTAATAATAGAAATTGACGTGTTCATACTAGAAGGGCTCCATATGTAAAAAGAAAGCTTAGGAATCCGGTCTTGGAAAGTAGAACAATGTAGACTATTTAGCAGAATGCTATACTGAGATCAACTACAATCTCATATTTGTAAAAAAAAAAGGGGGAAAATGCTGGCGTGGAAGGTAATATTATATTTTACAAAAAAAAAAAAAAGATCCATATATCTTGTCTCCGTGGCCACGTTAATAACTCAGCAAACAAGTCTCCTTTCTATGCTGATCAGAGTGTGCTGATATTCAAACAGTTATTTCCTGTCTGGGACAGTGTCGTTCGAGGAACTGCAATCAGCGCCACCTTTAAAAAGATGAAATATTTATGGACAGTTCTCCATCTTGTATCTCTTTCATGGGCCTATAGATTTATTTTTTGTAAACATATTTGCACTGTATTGTTAAAGTCAATACGTTTACATAGCATGGCAGCGTTACACGGTTTCAATAGCCTTACCACAATCTAGATACACGACACAGTAACAGGAAGAACAAAGTGCGAACATTAGAAATAGAAAATACAAGACACAGTAACAGGAAGAACAAAGTGCGAACATTAGAAATACAAGATACAAGACACAGTAACAGGAAGAACAAAGTGCGAACATTAGAAATAGAAAATACAAGACACAGTAACAGGAAGAACAAAGTGCGAACATTAGAAATAGAGGATACAAGACTCAATAACAGGAAGAACCAGGTGCGAACATTAGAAATAGAGGATACAAGATACAGTAAGAGGAAGAACCAAGAGCGAACATTAGAAATAGAATATCAGTAGATGAGTAGAACGGGGTGTCTGTAACTTTGTGGAAAATTGAAGATGACCGAAAATCGGACTTTAGTTTGGTCCCACCTTACACTGAGGACACCAAGCTTCAAATGTCCCACCTCTGGTCTAACCTCAAACTGGTAGCGAGATAAGGGAAGAATGGATAAACTTCTGATCCAGACGTTACTGGAGAAACAAGAGTGGTCTTAATGAAGTTTTAAAATCCCCGAAAATCATCCCACCTATTTCATCACGTATTGAAACTATGAAGTTTTTCTGTACATTTAACAAATACAAAATCTATGCAGAAGTAGTCTAGGGTTTCCCAGAACCGAGACAAATCGACATGATGGTGTTGTTATTTTTTTTCTTGAAGTTATTATGGAAATAAGCAAAATATAAAAGTACTTGAAAAAAAAAAAAAAGCTTATCTAAGGGTAAGAACTCCGTATCCACATTTATATCTCACATCAATTTAGAAATTTTTTCCCTTTTTTATATAAAACAAAATAGTTAATTATAAATAATTTATTGATTGACTAATTAGTTAAATTTTATTTAAGTTTTTTAGGAACAATAAATAATTGTGTAAAGATTCAACTTGATCTGAATACGAGCGTAGGAGCAATAATGTGTTCGATTATCTAAAAAAAAAAAAAAAAAAAAACTGTACATATTTAGCCATATCTATTAATATTGAAGAATTAATTTCCCTTTTTGGTATCAAAATAAAAAAATTAATTATCTGTAATTAATTGAATAATTGGTCTATCTTTTTTTCATTGATTCCTCTTTTGACCGGTAATAAAAATAATTGTGTAAAGTTTCAACTTTATCCGAGAAAAGGTGTGGTAAAAATAATGTGTTGAAAATGTGTACCTAACAGACAGAATAATAGTGAGTAAAAACATCATTCACCACAGTGCCACAATTATCGCAGTAAAGTTTCAGGTTTAATTTTTAATACAAGTCCGAAACGACTGTTGTCAACTGAATGCAAAGTTAGACCATCAGCATTACAATAAGGACACAGAAGAACGTGTTGGCATAGACAACAACACTGACGAGCTGGAGTGGAAGAAGCTGGTGTTACTTTGTCTAGATGTAGTTCATGATCTTTTCGACATAGGCCTACAGTGTTCTTCATCTTGAATCTTGGCAATCTCGCGAGCCTCTAGAAGTTGTTTACTTCTTTTTTGTTAAATCTTCCCATGGCTAGCACTAGAGCTATAATCTAGAACAGCGGTTCTCAACCTTTTATGCTCGGCGACCCCTTTTTACAACCCCCACACTCTGTTGCGACCCCCACACACACACACACACATACAGCAATAGAAGAATAGACAAGAACAATCCATATTTTCGATGGTCTTAGGCGACCCCTGACAAATCGTCAATCGACCCCTAAGGGGGTCGCGACCAACAGGTTGAGAACCCCTGATCTAGAATGTCTATAGCAGTAGAGCTAGATGTAGATCTAATTGATGTATGATAATTATGGATAAGACTTAGATCTAGTCAAGCTCAAATAAGAATGAACTTGAAGACAATCACTGAATCAGTTACAATCGTAGAAGTCTAAGCTCTAGAATATTATCAATATAGATCTAGACTATATATTTTATATATAGAATCTAGATAAATCTACACTAGAATAATATGATATCCAGGCAATAATATGTTTTAAAGCATTATTTATAGAAAATTAGAGTACATATCAAGTAAATAAATGGATAAGCTATCTAAATATGTTTAAATCTAAAAATCGATTTTTGTGTCCAAAATTTCGATTTCCAAAGGTAATCCTCCCCTTACTATAAGCTTTGTGAAAAATAACTTAAGCTGTACTTACATTTTAATGTTATTGTTTTTTTTTTATTGTTGTTGATATTGTTGTTTTAATGTATAGATATTTCTGTTAACAAATCGCTCTTAAAATTTAAATTTAATTTCGTTTCCCATTGCATTTTAAAAGCTAAATATAGAAATACATTACAGTGACATTAACAAATGGTCATTACCCCAACCCCCCTTATTTACTAATAGGGTGCTCCACCTATAACGCCAGCATTACCTAATAATGCTTTTTTAAAACTAATCGGGTGTTGGCCGACTAGCGTTAATAAATATATAAAATAGGAACCATTAGTACACTACGTAAGGAACACAGTTTTTAAACTAAAAAAAAAAAAAAACTACAGCGTGGGTGTTAGAAAGAATCTCCCCCTCCTCCCCCCCCCTCCAGCATGAATGTGTGAGTGCTTGTGGGTTCGTCTAAATGTCTGACTGTCAGATTAACCAGCTTAGTGGAAACATGGCGAGGACAAATGAAAGATTAGCCTTTGAAATGTTGAAGACATCTTGCTCTAGCTGTACTCAATGAAATAAAGGTACAGAGTTTGATGAAATTGTATTGAGCTCAATCTTTCTGGCTCGTTTCAAAACTAAAATAAAAATAAATACTGCTACTATTTTTACAAAAAAAAACAAAAAAAAAAAACAAAGGCTTCCTTGTGCTGAAATGTTCCATTTAGTTTAGAAGAACTTGACAATTGTGTCTTGGAAATCAAAGTTCTTCCTAATATATTCATGTGTTATTGTAATGCTAATGTCTCTCTCTTTCTCTCTCTATTTTTCTCTCTTTCTCTCTCTGCCTCTATCTCTGATACGTGTTTAATCGGTACTATCACAATCATTAAAGTAGGCTATCACATTTCAGAATAGCAAACTTAGCAACTGTAAATGAATTAGACTGAGCAAAGCGTGGAACATATAAACAAGAGAGCTTCAAATTTGAAGTATTTGGAAGTTTGGATAATAGATGACAAATGAGAGCAGAACTTGACAATTGGCAATCATATCTTCTGATGGACATTATCTGTTATACTTTTATTTTTGCTTCATCCCTCATTATTTCTTTGATTTGTTTTTTTCATGTTCTGTTTTTTTCCCTCGTGTTTCAGCTCCAATATTTCACTACATGACAGTAGCAATCCTTTAGCATTGTGCTGAATAATTGACCGAAAACCTGCTTTGAGAAGTTGTAGGTCGTGATATGTTGTATTTAACAAAAAAGTACATGAGAGTTTGCTACATCGATAACATGTCAATATGAGCCTCTGGGTACAATTCGTTTGACTATAAAAATAGTGGAATCGGATCGCGTGTTTCGATGCCGAGAACTGAAAAGAAAATCCTCCTCCTACAAATGTACTGTAACTTAGAAATTGTTATACTAGATGTTCATCTAAATCAGTGGTTCCCAAAGCTGGGTACGCGTACCCCCATGGTTACGGAAATACTTTGGAGGGGGAAACGCGTCGCACCTCATTAACTATGCGGATTTTTTAAAATACCTTTTTATAAATTAAAGTCTGGTGGAGGGGGCGAGGGGTACTCAGCATTACATAAATTATAAAAGGGGTACACATAGGTCAAAAATTTGAGAAACATTGAACTAAATCATAGGATGTTAATTGTAATATTAGGAACATTGATATGTTTTTGACTTATGTAATGTTTGTACGGAACAAAATGTCATTATATATATATTCTGGAGGCGCAGTGGCTGAGCGGTAAAGCGCTTTGCTTCTGAACTGTTTCGAATCCTTAAGAAGACTGGGATTTTAAATTTTGGTATCTTTGTTCGCCACTGAGTAAAGGCGGTTGGTCGTTGTGCTAGCCACATGACACCCTTGTTAACCTTAGTCAGAAAAAGATGACCTTTACATCATCTGCCATATAGACCACAAGGTCTGAAAGGAGAACTTTACCTTTTTACTTTACTATGACTATGATTGCATGACTATGAAATGACTATGAGTAAAAATACATTGAATTTATGGGATGGTAGAAGATATTTTTATTTTTTGTTGACATAATCCTGATTCCGTCAACAGAAGAAACAAAAAAATTCTGCATGACTTTGTCCTTGAATAAGGAACGAGAAATGTACTCTACCACTAGTACAGATGAGAAAATAAATCCCACACGTAATAACATGGTGATCAGCCATGATTACTGTTTGTTTCACAAGTCTTCCCTCGTCAACAAACTAACGAGACGGACAGTGCAGATTTCAAGGCAATGTGGTGAGTAGGTGTTATTGATCGAGCCAATCAATCTGTTCTATCGATCCCCCTCCCGTTTACCTGTCTTTAATGCCCTTACGATCTCCAGGCTGAGCTCATGCACCGGGGGACACCCTTTTAGTATAACTCTCGGTTCAATAATGTCATTAACGGATATTAACTATCCCCCCCCCCTACATATATAAATAAAAACACACATCTTGTTCTAAACACTCAAGCAACATAAAACAAATATGACACAAGAAATAACGGGATAAATTCTTTCCTGTTATTAATATTGGAGTTGCAGTCTAGCTTTCTGGAACAAGAGGAAAGAGGCGTCCCTGGTACCTTTGGGAGTTTGTGGCCTTGAACCTGGAGCAACACTGGGAAGTATTGGTGCTGTACGGCGGGGTGTCTGAAACGTGGATTGGCAGAAGGGACTCATCAACCTGAACAGAGAACTCCAGCTTCCGTAGTCTCATCGTGGCGCCTCCGTGGAAACGTCCAGTCGTGGAAACTAGATAGACGAATAACGGGTAGCGAACACAGCCTGCGAACATAACGTCCAGTCGTGGAAACTAGATAGACGAATAACGGGTAGCGAACACAGCCTGCGAACATAACGTCCAGTCGTGGAAACTAGATAGGCGAATAACGGGTAGCGAACACAGCCTGCGAACATAACGTCCAGTCGTGGAAACTAGATAGACGAATAACGGGTAGCGAACACAGCCTGCAAACATAACGTCCAGTCGTGGAAACTAGATAGACGAATAACGGGTAGCGAACACAGCCTGCGAACATAACGTCCAGTCGTGGAAACTAGATAGGCGAATAACGGGTAGCGAACACAGCCTGTGAACAAAACGTCCAGTCGTGGAAACTAGATAGGCGAATAACGGGTAGCGAACACAGCCTGCGAACATAGCGTCCAGTCGTGGAAACTAGATAGACGAATAACGGGTAGCGAACACAGCCTGCGAACATAGCGTCCAGTCGTGGAAACTAGATAGGCGAATAACGGGTAGCGAACACAGCCTCCAAACATAACGTCCAGTCGTGGAAACTAGATAGGCGAATAACGGGTAGCGAACACAGCCTGCGAACATAACGTCCAGTCGTGGAAACTAGATAGGCGAAAAACGGGTAGCAAACACAGCCTGCGAACATAACGTCCAGTCGTGGAAACTAGATAGGCGAATAACGGGTAGCGAACACAGCCTACGTGGGGTTATCCTGGGCGAACTTTCTGTGTTTTTTTTTTTATCTCTCTCGTGGTGAGGATGGTAGAGAGCCCCCAGAACCCAGTCCAACAAGTCCCTCACGCTGTTTCACAAAAGAGATAGTAGAAAACGAGAGTTAGCTGGTATGGCAATTTTCCTTCGGTATTAAGGCGGTGACAATATAAGAATATGACCAAATTCACCGTGGTTAGCGAGGCTTTCGGCCTCTTTATAGCGAGCGGGGCGGATCTGGAGACCGTGAGCTACATATATGACACGACCCAGCCCAGTTTAAACGGCAATGCTCGCTGTCATAGTAGAAGACTCAGGTCCACTTTAAGGCATCAAAACCGTCGTTACATGTTAAGAACACCTACACATCTTTCTGCATTAAACATAAACATCCGTCCTCTGACCCTGCTCCTCCGTTGGTTTGACTCCCTCAACTTACGTCACAATTATGTTATATTGCGTGTCCAGACCAGACTTATCGTTACAGTAGGCCTTAACATAGACCTGTGACGTAGCAATCTATAAAGATTTGTCTTGTTCCAGCCCTCACAAGTCCTTATTCATCTACCACCAGAATTGCAAAAGAGACGCCAGAGGCTCTTAAATTTATGACATATTAACAATTTTCTAAACTAAATCAAGTGCTCAATTAAAGGCCTCTTAATTCTCCAGTTAAAATTACGTTTAAAATGCATTGTAGTTTAAAGTACGCTATTGTTTCTATTTCATGTTTGTGTTCACTGAGCCTCAGACGGCTGCCTAATATTAAGGGGACTAATTCAGCTTATACCACCACTTCAGACCAGTACAATTTCTATCCCTTTTTTAAGATTGCAAACAAAGGAATTTATTAATTAAACTAATTGGTTAATTATTTTTAATTGATTCTTGTGTTGTCAGGGTAAAAGAGATAATTGTGCAAAATTTCAGCTTGATCTGATATTTGGTGTCAGAGAAATAAAGTGTACTTACTTTTGAACAAACAGACAAACAGACAAATAGACAGACAGACACACAGAGTGAGTTGCTATAAGCGTTGCACTAGTATTAATCTTTTGATTATATTAAGATTTCAACAATTTTTGTTTGCAGGATGAAAGGATTATTTTAGAAATGATTTTATTTTTGCAACTCTCATAAGATGAAAAGCCTAGTTTTGCGTAGTCTGTTTGTCAGTCTATCTGTCTGTCATTTTGAGATCTTAAAAAACTAGAAAAGCTATTGAATTCCATTGTAACCTATTTTGTAGCCTGCGAAATTAAGGCTTACAACTTCTGTGTTCTGAAAACGAACCGTTTTATTTTCAAAATTAATTATGCAAGCAGTTATATTTTCTTATAAAATTACACCATTTTTAAAACTATTCACAGCAGTTAGGGATGTTATATTATGAAATGGAAATAACTATTCCACATGTATTTGGAAGCTTTAAAAAGTCACTTTCTGTTAATCTATATATATAATTCTCTTCATGACACAACAATTGCTCAGCTCTCTAATAGAAAGATCACTCTTTTATTTCTGCAAGTCGGACGGACTAGAGTTACCCTACGTAATTTTAGAGGCGAAAATCATTTTATTCATTCCTTACTACGCACAGAATTACTATACGAGCCTTGCGTGTAGCAAAGTCATATACAGTATATCATAAGAATTATGTTTCCTACACAGATCACGCTCAATAGCAAGAGTTACCAAATGTTTTAATGTATCTACGAGAACTGTTGACCTCAAGTAATTCTTCATTAGTTTGAGGCGCGAGAAACCTCTTTCACTAGATTCCACAATTACGGGTATTGCATAATGCCGTTTTTTTTATCGCGAGTAGTATTCGCGTTTTCCATATTGAATGACACCTCAAAATGACAATTTTTGTCTATATTTTTCAGGAGATTTGTATGAGTTTTCAAAAAATTTTAATAATTTCGGGATATTTCCAGGACTTTTTCGTATATTTTGCATTTTCAGGAGATTTCCAGGAACTCCCTGTAAATCGACAGGAAGCCGCGGGAAATCTGTTATAAGTTATACAATGGTTTAATTTAATAATTGATACACCTAGAATTAGCGCGGGTCCTATGAAAGTGCGGGGCCCATAGCGGCACTGCAAAATAGCGGCGTATGCTATGCCGCCCGTCGACTAGTATAAGAATATTTGACATATTACTGCTATTCTTATCATACTACAAAATAGTGCAACCTTTATCAAACATATATGTATATTATCTTTATTATTAGCTTCTCTGATGATTTTATTGACGCCCTTTGAGTGCTTTGCATAATTATGCACAATGTCGTCGTGGTAAAAAGACAAGAGTTTCTAGAACTTCTGCGCTTTGATATTTTCTCACTTTTCTCCCTCTCTCTCTCTCTCTCTCATTCTCTTTCTCTCTCTCTCTCTCTCTCTCTGATATCATTTTCCAAAGTAAACCCTGCATTCAACTTCCACCCAGCTCCCACCCTCCAACTGCCCTGCTCTCTAACGTCCGCCGTGATCATCCAACTTGTCAGTCAAACGTCATACATCTTAAGATCACGTTTCATTAGACGTCCTCGCTAATCAAAGCATGTCCGCTAGTGGTCTGATGTCAGCTATTAAGGTAATTATGTGCGTAATACTAGCTGACCGTGGATGCTATTCGGAACAGTGGCGGGGCAGGGTTGCTAATGCCATAAAAAATATTATTCTTTAAGAAATAGTCCATTAAGCCACGATTCTGGACATTGAACCTGCGTTCTAAATACAACTTGCATTAATGTAAGGTATTTCTTTTTTAAGGTGTATGCAAAAGAGAAAAAGAGATTCATTCACAGCGTTCATCCTAGACCCATTGACAGAATCCCCGACAGGGAACTTCATCGACCTTGATATAAACTCTTGTTGAAAATAGTTTAATGGTAGTTTTCTGCTGAGTTTACATAAAGTATAGAAATCACTTTGCATGAATTTATTTAGTACTGTAGAGATACTTTCAAAAAGCACATTTGATGACACATTGATTAAATTCAGTGCATGCAAGGTAAGGGATATCTTATCTTATCTTATAAAATACATATGTTACTTCAAAAAAGAATATGATTACGTCTTACGCGTTTCTTACACGTCAATCTAGTTAGGGCCGGCCTTAGGCATAAGCAAACTAAACATCCACCTAGGCCATACGATTGGTGATTGTCCTATATGGAGCCAGCACTATCGTCCATGAAACGCATTCGTACTAAGGGAGTTAAGATTGCGTTAAGAAATCGGTTTACATCTGTACGAATATGTTTACGAAGTTTACGAAATTTTCATTATTTATTGATTGACATATAGATACAAGACGGTTTTTAGTTTACTGTGTATATTTTTGGTCTAAATTATTTATTTTTCTATTTCAATAGGGGCCATCCAATTCACTCCGCCTAGGACCCCCAATTACCTTAGGCCGCCCTTGATCTAGTCATGCATCTTAATAATGATTTGAAATCTGCCAAGTCGTTGGTTTTCCTAGTTAATTCAGGCCACCCACTCCCTACTCTAATACCACTAGAGAAGAAAGAGTATTTGTGGATATTTGTCCCAGCATATGGAACAAGAAATTTGCCTTTACTTTTGTGTCTTTTTGAGTATTTTATTAGATTTTGTTTTTGTATTTGAAGACTATGGTTCAGTGTTTTGTGTATAATTGCAACTTTACTTTTTAGTCTTCTCTGATGGATCTCTAAATTAAATGATTTTTACTAAAGTTGTTACTCTAATCAAATGTAAATATCCGTTTGTTTTAAATCCCACAGCTCTGGGAAGTAGTTAATCGCATCAGAAAGGACGGACTGTGAACACGACGTTAAAAAAATGATGTAATTTTTCGAGTAATGTCTAGATACTAAATAACGCGGTAGACATTTAACGTACAACCTTTCATAGTGTTCACGTCTTATAGGAACCCATACTTTGTCCGATCGCCTATCGGTTTTAATTAAAAGCAATTTAAAGCTATGAAAATATGCATTGCTCATGTCTTTTTCCATAGTGTTTTAATTTTATCTAATTTGTGGCATGTTTCCAGCTTAGTAACTCGCATATATATGTTGTATTTATGTGTATGTTTCTGTTGTGTTGTCTTTATATGAGAAAAGAGTCCTTGTAATCACAACAAATTTCCATAAGGATCAATAAAGCAGTCTTAGTCTTAGTCTTTTATAGTTATCCACTGCACTGTATTCGATCGTACATGATTGCTCAAGCATCTTCAAGTAATCACCCAAACCAACATTAATCATACACCAGCAGCATACAACACAGGACTAACTAAAATCCCAACACAGCAACATGGCAGTCGAGCGCCAACAGACTAGTGTGAGATCACTAAGAAGTCATTCAATATAGTTTTTAATTCTTTTTTCGAAACCTATATACAGGGAACCAAATAAATACAATCGTTTTGTTCGGATGTTTCGTTTACAAAGATGCCTGTCTGTCTGGGTGGATCTTGTAGACCTTATTTATTCCACGTCCCATGATCTAATCAAGTTGAAACTTTATGTAATCATTCATTGTGGATGACAGCGCATGAATCAGTGAAAGAAAAAAAAAAGTTCATCAAATAGTCTTAATTAATTGATTTTCTTTTATATGGATACAGTACGGCTAATAAGGTTGGGGGTGGGGGGTGGATAAGCCTTGTGTAGATAATTTGGTCGTTAGCTAATTTTTTTTTTTTAAATACTATAAAACATTATACTTTTATAAGCACTCGAATAACTCAGTGGCTAACAAGTCGGCTTTCCATCGTGGGGGCTCGATTTCAAATTCAGACTAGAGGAATTTTTCTTTTTAATTTTTTTTTAATAAGGCAACATGGAAACCTTCTCAGAGATATTCCCCAACCCCACCCCATTGGTCCACAAAAGTGGTTGTACAGTAGCGCACCAAGCCTGCTATAAGCATGAATGTAGCGTGAAACAGACAAACAAAGAATTTCCGATCGCACACATGTATCATTGTGAGTGTAGTTCTGTTAAACCATTTCCCTCCGTAGAAGTTTTTTTTTTTTAAGTATTTTAATTTATTTTAATTTTTTGTTTCTTATGGTTAATAAGTTTTGATTTTGTACAAACAATAGCACAGAGTATGATCATATGATGGCTAGTGAGTTAAAGAGCGTAGTGGACTTAATGAAGCACGCAGTGTATCTGCGTAAAGTAGAGCAGAGTGCGAATGACTTAACTCTCCTATCAGTATCAATGATTTGGCCACTGCACATTGTCTGTAATGTTCATTGATCTCGCCAACAATGAGGTTTCCAGACGATTCGCGAAGCAAGAAATTAAGCCCCTTGTAAACATCTGGAACTAGTTCAGAGTGCTGTCATCGACGCAGGTTCGGCGGGGGGGGGGAGGCATTTTAAAAAGTCTTTCTCTTTTTTTTACTCGTCGATATACAGTAGGGAAGGGGAGCTTGAAGCTTTAACTGTCATTACTCTGAGCTCGTGACAAAAACTCGCGTTTTAACCACAACACGCCACACGCTCGGATAAGATCGAACATTTCTATTGACAAGAAAATATCAAAAATTATTTATCAAATTTTTAAGACAGAAACTAAGTTTATTTTAGACAAGTTTCTTAAATTAAAAAAAAATACACTTGCAAAAATCTTTTTTTTTTAATTCGCCTTATAAATTTTCTTAGGTCGTCATTCCCTAGACTAGATCTATATTTAGATACTTCAATATGTATAATAGTTTATGAAATACACTTTTTGTTTTATTTCTTAATAATAAAATAACACTTATTTTGTTATCTTGGCTTTGACAGTGCTATATGTAACAAAAGCTGTAGGTCACAAGTGGGTCTAATGAGTCTTGTGAAATGTTGTATTCTTCTTCAATATTTAGATTTGATAAAGACGATATTACTTTCATGGTTCTGAATAGGTGTTCCAATAACTATTGGAGTTATTAATAAACTAGTAGATTTACACATGTAAATGCAGATACGAAAAATCAATTTAATCAGCTCTTCTTGGTAACGGAAATAAATGTATGATTTTTTAACTGATTTAATTTCTAACTCTAATTTCAAACAAAGATAACAATAAGATGATCTCTGCTCCAATTTGTCTGAAGAGAACCACAAAATATTTCAAAAAACAAGCAGACATTCTTCTACTTCCGTTTCTTTCCCCATACCACATGCCACATACCACATGCCACATGCAATAGTTCATCATTCTAAAAGAGTCAAGAATTATAACAATACATGTGTACAATGTGACAAAGTATATAAAGAAAGAGAGAAAAAATAAAAATCCTGAGTTACAAATCCGCTAAGCCCCAGCGCATTCCCATGCGATCAAAGAGATCCGCCCCTGCCACCTAGAGCTACGTATTAGCTCGGGAAGAAAACCAAAGAGCCGGTAAATTGCAGTTTTGTACAGCATCGCCGCTGCAAGGTCCAGCCATTGATCACGTGAGATGCACGCTTGCAAGTGGTCAATAAAACTCCTTTTCATCTCTGGCCGTCACGGAAATGCCAATATCCTGAAATGGAGCTGGCGCGAGAGACGCCAGGGATAACTACCAAAGTGGTGGATAAAATGTCAAAAATACATTTTGTCTTTCTTTCTAAAAAAAGATTTCGTTCTGTCACGTTTTTAATATAACAAAACAGAAATCGCCAAATTTTGTTTAATGCATATAGTTGTTATTACCGGTCGTTGACTTGTAGCACCAAACTGCTGGTAGACAACTATTTGAAGGCGTAATATATCTTAAAATGTTAAACTTGAATAACTTCCTTGTGAACAATTCCAAAAATAAATGTATTCATTATATAGACAAAATCAGGTTAATAAATCAAATAAATGTAGTTGTCACGGATGAATGTGTGTATGTATGTATAATCTATTTTTACAATCTGCGCGAATGACCGGAAGTGTGTTTTGTTGTCAGACAGAGACCAGCTTGTGTGTGATATGCAGTAAAGCTGATTAAAGTTTATGTGTTTGATCTAGTGGTTTCATTGTTTTATTTCGTTAACTAGAACTGAACCAGGGACACCTAGACGTAGCGAGACCTAAGGTACATTCTATCGACTTATAATTATAAATAGAATAGGAAAGCTGTGACAGTAGTAGACTTTAGTAATAGTAACTCACTACAATAACACCACCTTTCAGTCTCACGTTCTGGAGTCGTCTGTCCTAACTAAGACAAAGTGACGACAATGCCACCTTTGCTGCATCATGCACAACCAATCGCTAAACTCTTCCCATCTTCACCATAGAAACACACACACACACACATACACACATACTCCATACATAACAATTGTCTAAATAAGATGTATTAATTTAACTTACCCTTTTAGTAAGTATACTAGATCTAGTAGTTTTTTTTTTTTATTTAGCCAGTGTTGCCCTAACTGTACCCCATATGTAAGGGCGTAACTCTTCATAAGATAACATGAATCGAAAAGGGGAATAACACTAAATAGGACTACATAAGAATGAAGGGCAATAACAAGATTTCATCAAAACGAGTTTCATTCATTTCATTAAGGAACTGATTACAAAGATGGTTGATTTCTTAATGGTAACAGTTTGATTAGAGGTGGTAAGCACACCGTGTTGGACTGTTTTTTCTTAGTCCATATGCTAGGACAAGGTAGTACAAGTGCCCCTTCTTGACTAAGGCTATTAGAGCATGAGCAGGAAAACAAACTAACTTGCCAGATTTTAAGTCACCGATAAACATGCATGACTACATTGACACAAGGACGTAATTGTATTTTCTTTTGATGAAACGTCTGTAATTTCTAAAATATTAATAATCATTACAAAGATTCAAGCAAGCAGAAATTGAGAAAAATGGATAAGATTGTAATGTATTGTCTCTACCACACAGATTTTAACTTCATTTACAATGCTTATTTTTTAAATTGACTCTGTTTATCTCTTCCTTACATCAGCACGTAACTTCTCTGACACTCATTCTCTGATTAAGTTGAAACTCTACGCTATTATTTATCTTACATTACGAAACTTGAGTTCAGAAATAACATTAGTCGACTAGTCAATTAATTACTGGTAGTTCATTATTTCATTAGTTACCCACAAGGGAATATAATCCGCCAGTATTAAAAGATATGGCTAAATATTTGGGGTTTGCTCCCTTAGATATTTCTCCCACACCAATTCTCAGATCAAGTTGAGACTTTCCACAATTATTTTCTGTACGTGACAAATCAATTAAAAAAAATTAACCGATCAATGTATTTATAGTAATTAGCTATTTTATTTGACATCAAAAATGGGAAAGAAATTGTACGTCATTGACAGATATAGTTGTAAATGTGGAGTTCTTCCTTTAAGATAAGCTTTATTTTTTTAAAGTATTTTTATATATTACTTGTTTTAATACGTGCGCTAGTTTTGGACTTGTTAAGACGGCAAATTCTTGTTACTGAACCTGAGATAAAGTCTAATAAGAATTGGAAGTAACGCATGAAATCAACTCTGATTGGAAACAGGACAGAATCTTCCACGCCTACGGTAGTGCCCTGGCGCCCCATTCAAACCCAATGGCCTCTAACAAGCCAGAAATCCGTATGCGTTTTGTAACTGTAGCAAAGTAAGAAAATGAAAAAGACTCACGTAAATTTACTTGACTATATGTAAAACTTGAATTATTCTATGCAGGGCCGGATTTAAGGAAGGACAGGTGGGGCTACTGGTTCCGGGGACTCTGCAAGAAATGGGTCTCCAGAAAAAAATATATATATCTGAATTTCGACGAGTCAAAAATGTTTTTTCTCACTTTTGACACTGACACTTTAGGTCTTACGTCGGGTGGCAGCAATGTCACGTGATTAAGAGGTTGTCTTCGTGCATTTGCAGTATGCTCGGAATATGCAAATGCAGCTCCAGATTTAAGGCAGTGCGTCTACAAAGGGCCTCCCCTCCTCAAACTCAAAAATATACACTTTTAAAAACTAAAATATGCAAATAAAATATTTTTTTAAAAAGGAAAGTGAGATCCTATTATCATGTACTCCATTTCTTTTTTCTAAAATCTTTATTTAGGATCCTTATTGAAGCTTTCGAAAGAGTGTAGGGGTCCCACATACTTGGATTCGGCCCTGATTATATCTTATATATCTATGCATCTGCTCGTGCAGAACTACCGAATTAAGAATAAGCAGATTCCAGCTGAGAGATGAAACTATATGATAAATGTATGCTTGAACATTTAATTTACATAACATTAATTTATTATTGAAAGGGAATAATTTAAAATAGCGTCTTAAATTTAATTCAGTTTTTGGTGCTATGATGAAGATGTCAAATTTAGACTCAGCGCACATTGCCGAGGGTTACCAAGTAGGGGGCTATTATCTTATTGTTCTTCGAAGATTAACCAGGGGGTGTTTGACCATTTGTTATAGAGGGCCTGAACACTGACCTGCAACGTTATTCGATTGTTTTGCATGGTGACAATGAAGGTATCATGACAAATTCAGACATGGCCCATTCATCTCAAAACAGATTTGACTAGTATGCATTGAATAAAGGACACCCTAAAGAAAAATATTTTTTTTCAGATTTTAGTTATCCCAGGAAAGACATTAGTAGGCTTTAATTCTAACATAATTTCTTTAGCAAAGAGTTTAAGTAGGCTTATATTCAAACATAATTATTTGTCATTTTGTAGGCTTCTTTTCAAACATGCCTATCTACCATCTAACTTCTCTTCTTTCTAATTTAACAGTAAATTTACGTAGCCTGGTTTTCAAGATGTAATCAAAGTACATTTTCAAGTGATCTTTAAGAACGTGGATCTCCGTTGTTTAATATTTTAAGCTGATCGCATTAGATTAGTCACTTGAATGAATCTTTATCACCATTGTCCACGTGTAACAATATATTAGAAGGGAATTGTTTTGTTAAGTATGATCATGTGAGCGGAATGGGAAATGGGTCGCGCCTAACAATTAAAGAGATAAGTGGATATTTTTATGTAAAATAATTTTTTGTTTGAAGCTGTACCAATCATATAAGTATTCAACCATTTAGTTTGCATTCAGATCTATCGTTAATGTTGTGATGATAATAGTATAGTAAATACAGTATGTAAATGCTTGGTTTAGGGTTGACATGTTTCGGATGTTCCGAAAGTATTCCTTCTTAGCCCAAACCTCTGAAAGAACGGCCGGGGGGGGGGGGGGAATGCAGCGGGTGGTGTTCATCAGAAGGAACATCGAGACGCCAATCTAGAACGCAATCCACGCGACAAGACTGCCTTCCAATGTCCGTGAAATGTATACATCATTGAATAAATCACATTTAGAATTAAAGTAGCTCTAGTTCTTTATTAATGTTTGTTATTTTTGGATTACCATAAACTCCGACTACATAATGCATATGTGGCTGAGTGGTAAACGCTTGGATTCCAAACTCAAGGGGTATCGGGCTCAAATCCTGGTGAAGACTTGAATTTCGATAAATATTATTTTGCTGATCACAGGACACTCAAGTTAACCGTGAGCAACAGAAACAGATGACCTTTACATCATCTGCCCCATAGATCGCCAGGTCTGAAAGGGGTACTTTTAATTCTCTGTTATTTTGTCTGTTATCTAAGCTCTGTTGAACAGGAACGAATGGTTTCATTGACGAATCATTCATTAACTCATAGTCAATTATTTATAAATTTGTAGCTGGTAAAGAAGCAGCTGTTAAATTGTAAAGGATAAAATAAACCTGAAGAGATCTTCAGTTATCAGAGATAAGAAAGGTTGAACGGAAGTCAAATTGAGTTTAATTAAATTAAATCTAAAAAGGTCCTTTGTAACTATGGTAACTTTTTAAAATTATCATTCGATAATAAACATTTCGACCTCTAGTTTTCAGTATTGTATGAACACAAGTCTAAAAACGATTTAGATGCTAAGTACGTTTCAACTTGGCTTGTCTTGACTACCTATGAATGGGGCTCGAGGTTCGACACCCGACTCGAGCAGAGTTGTGTTTACTGAACGCCTACAGGCAGCACGGAAAACATTCTCCTAGATACTCCCTCCCCTCACTGGTCCACATTTGAGATTGAACCATGGCGCTCTATAAGCATGAAAGTAGCGCTTTATGAAAGCTATAATTATAATAATAATTATTATTTATCTTATTCAGTCGATGGCTTTGTCAACTTGATTGTGACAAAAATATGTAGGTCACAGCTGGGTCTAATTTCTTTCATTAAAAGTTGTAACATATCAAACTTAGAAAATCACAAACGTAATTACAAAATAACTAGACATACGATTGAAATGACTGGAGTTTATTGCCCCTATATACCTTATTGTTTATATAACTTTTAAACTGCTAAGGAGACAAAGGGATACAAATATTTTGATCGTTTGTTTGTTTGTTTTACACGTTTTCGGATGTTCCTTCAGAGTTGAAGATAGTTTACTTCCTAGACCAAACCTCCAGCAGGACGACGGGGGATGGGAGCGGGCAGGGTTTGAACCCTCGACCGTCAATAAATCCGAACGACAGTCCAGCACGCAAACCGCACGACCACCCAGCCATCGTAGCCTGCACGTGGTATTTAATGTCTGTCATAATGTCTTTCAAGAGTCAAATCTCATGTACGAAACATCATGCCGCTGAACAGGAGGAAAGTGTATGCCATTTCAAAATGTAGACAATTATATATAAATCTAAATGTCTTTTAGTACAAGGAATTAAAACGTGTAAACATGAGTTAGATATTTACAAATGTATACAATTATTTACCTTGCTTCAGAATAAAGCCATCACTGAGTCAGGAAATAAAAATATAACAAACAAATGTCCCATCCGAAAATATAAATCATGGCAAAAGTCACACAACGGGAAGTAACCAGTTGGTAACTAGAACAAAGATTATGCAATTACCGTTCTTGAATTATTTCTGGATTCCACAACAAGTGTCACAGGGCATCTCAACAACACCCTGGAAGCATTCACACCCCCGTCCGTTAATCCCTGCTCACCCAACCTCTGACACCATTTTTAGTACTTTTTGTTGTTGTTTTTTTTTCGTTGTGTGAGGTTTCTCGCCATGTCATTTCTCTTCGCCGTGTATGCCAATATACCTGCGGGAGACGCGAGTGAGTCCCGCGCGCTGCGACAAGCGTGAGTTGTCGTGTTCACAGGGTCTGTTCTCACCCTTTTTTTCAACCCTCCGCCCCCCCCCCCAAGACCCTAAAAGAAAAAAAATACACAGAACGAGAGATCAGTTACTCTACAAGGAGTTGTGTAGCTTTTTCTTTACTAGTGTGTGCTTTCCGTTGGGGAGTTAAGAATTGTGTCCCCTTTTTTTTGTAGCTAAGTGACAAAGACATCTCGTGAGACCAGACGTGTTGAAAAATAGAAACATACGAAAGTAAAACTTTTTAAAATGAGAGAAGACTAGAAGGTTCCTAATCGGAAGTCTGGGAGAAGGACAAAGAGCAGGCTGGGAAGGGAGAGAAAAGACTATAGATTAGAAAACTTCTGGGAGGTATATGGGAAAAAAAAAAGTGGGTAAATATTAAAGAAGGAATAGAGTAGAAACCACAAGAGAAAAGAAAAAGAGTGAGAGAGAAAATGAAATGCAAAAAAAAAAATAGAGTGAGAGATTAAGAAAGAGAAAAAGAGAGGGCGAGTGAGTGAGAATACACTGGAAAGAGAACAGAGAGACCAAGAATTAAAGAAACAAGATAGAATAAAGGAAAAGAGAAAAGAAACAGGAAATAGATGGGAAGAATAATAGAAGAGATAGAGAGAGAGAGAGAGAAGAGAAAGAGAAAAAAGGTACATAAAGAGAATCTAGGGGGTGCCAGTAGTAAAACTTTGAGAAATACTGTGCCATAAATAATGTCAAAAGACACAGAAATCTTAATAAAATCCTAAAATTCCTTTTTTTTTATATATATGTCCAAATATTTATAGACTTTTCATATTGACAAAAAAGATGTTATAGATCTTGAAAATTCATTTTGAGCTTCTATCAACTCAGATCCACTTGCCATCTCCAAGACTTCAGTCCACCACGTCATCAGCTTTTATTTGTGCTTCCTCTTCCTAAGCCCCCCCCCCCTCCAAAGTTTAAAAATATACTATTTGATCATTTTCCAAAAATAGCATACTCATTATTCCTTATTACGCCGTCATTAAGAATAGATTTGTGGGTGAAAAAAAAGAATTAAAAAATAATACAGTTATATTTAAATTAATTTTATTTTAAAATAGTCTGCTTAGAGTCTGGTAGTAGAAAACTTGTTATTTTTACATTTTTTTCTTGTTTGCTAGACTACACACTACTGAGGCACAGAATCGAAAGAGAGAGGCAAAGAGGAGAAAGAGAAAGGGGGGGGGGGAAGAAAGTGATGAAGAACTGAGAGGGACAAAGAGAGATTGAAAGAGTGAGAGATGGTGATGCTCCAGCGCCGTTCGGTTTAATGGGAGGCAAGCTGTCTCCACAAAGATCTGTCACTAGCAATGTCTGACTCTGAAGCCTCTTCCCACCTGGTGTCCACTGCTCCGTAAAAGTGCGTCGCCAAGCTATAGGTATCGGCCTCCATGTCATCGCAACATTTGGTCTGCGTAATTCATTTGTCGGAGCACATGTCCCGCAAACCTCATGCGACGCTGTCACAACCTCATTAAGTGGTCGACTGCCAATTCGGCATAGGATTTCCTTGTCACAGACCCGAACTCTGATTCCTAAAGACCGTCTTAGCTAATTGTGTTTAGCCACATTTTGTCTTTTCTCAGTTTTGGCAGATGACTTCCATGTCTCGCAAGCATTAGTTGCTCTTGGGATGACGATTGTGTTAAGTGTTTTTTTTGTTTCTAGTCCAATAACTTGGGTGACAGAGACAGAGAGAGAGAGAAAAGCAGGGATAAATCGAGAGAGAGTGTAAGAAGGAGAGACCCATTGAGAGTCTGTGAAAGAGAGCAAAAAAGAGAGCAAAAAGAAAATATGAAAGAGAGAGAGAAAAAGAGAGAGAAAGAGAGAGAGAAAGAGAGAGAAAGAGATAGAGAAATAAAGAGAGAAAGAGTGAGGGAAAGAAAGAGACAGAGAGAAAGAGTGAGAGAAAGAAAGAGACAGAGAGAAAAAGAGAGAAAAAAGAGAGAGAAAGAGAGAGAGTGAGAGAAAGAAAGAGAGAAAGAGAGAGCGAGTGAGAGAAAGAAAGAGAGTGAGAAAGAGAGAGAGAGTGAGAGAAAGAAAGAGAGTGAGAAAGAGAGAGAGAGTGAAAGAAAGAAAGAGAGCGATAGAAAGAGAGAGAGAAGGTGATAACGAAATAACGGAGAATATATTTCCTAACATTGACATGAACAAAAATGAGGGACTGTAACCTAAAGAGAAATGTAAGAGAGACAGCTACAAGGAGATGGCTGAAGTAATTTACACATCCTGTAATGAAGCACCTTCTTCTAAAAGGGGTCAAGAATAACTTTATGAAATTATTTCAGTCTCAACTTTTTTAAAAATACACAGACCAAGACGATACAGTGAGAATGTCCCTCTCTGGTCGACAGCCCCCCAACGATGACGAGGTAGTCATGTAATCAACTGACCCACTGAGATGGACTATGATTGCATTCATCAGTGTCATCGTTACTGCCGAGAGCTGCGGAAATGAGAGTTCTGTCACCAGGATGGCTGGAGTTATCTCGGATCGCCTCGTTGAATGTTCTCCCCTGTCTTCTAATTTTCTATACTGAAGTAATTTTAAAAAAAAAAATTCTTATTCAAAATATAATCTAGAACATAAATGTTATTTTAAAATTTTCAATAGAAATTATTTTTGGCTCAAATTATATTGGAATTTTTAAAAATTATAATTTGTTGAATTTAATTTTTGCAGCTGAATAAAAGGATCTGATGGGGAGGTAACAAAGATAAAAGAGAAAACTGATTGATTCTTTCCATTGAGATCACTGGATTGCTTGGTGAAGTCAATGATAATGTAAAAATAATTTCCGGGACAAGTCTGAGTGATGGTATCACAATCTACTATCTGCAGTTTTTTCGTCACTCTTTCATTCTCTCTATCTCTCTCTCTCTGAAACGCACACATTTCTATCCGGAAGCCGAGAAACGACGAAGGAGCCAACTATTTTCCGAACAAAAGAAACACTTTTTTCTTTTAAATCTTAAAACATTTAAGGCCAACAAATGAAATTACTTCAACAAACAATGTGGTAATTTATTAAAGTCAAATACAATTTAGTAAAAACTAAATTACAGCGTTAACCAATGGAACTTTGCGAGCTTCCCTCTTATCAAAAGTCGTGGATGATTTCGTACTAATTTATTATTGTTAGACTAGAAGTATTAAAAATTAATTACATGATTGCTTCAAAATAATTGATACAATTTTATTTAATATAAGCTTTGATTTTTTTAAAAGTATTTTTTAGATGTTAGATTTGTGTTAAGTTCTGGACGCTTACTGCAGAGCTGGAGAGGAGGATCCTAGCAATGGAAATGAGATGCTACAGAAGGATCCTAGGAATCACATTTAAAGACCGCATCACAAAAGAGATTAGAGACAGGGTTACTTCAGCGATTGGACCCCATGATGGCCTGCTATCGTAAAAAAAAAACTAAAAATCTATGGCCATATAACAAGATCTTCGGGGCTCGCAAAGACCTTCCTTCAGGGAACACTACCAGGAAAAAGAAGAAGAGACAGACAGAGAAAGCGATGGTAAGGCAACATAAAAGAATGGACGGGCCCGCCATTGAAAGAGGTTCTAAATAAGGCAAAAGACAGTGATGAAGGTAGAAAGACGGTCGACGAATCTTGCATGGTGCCCCAACGGTCCAACAGACTAAGGGATAGGTAACGTTAAATGCAATGTATATTTACATATGAAAAGAACTCTGAGAACGCTCCTTTTCAATTCGAGTTCTCTGGGCCAACGTTTTTTTATTGTTGTTTAGTAGCGTGAAATTTGTAAGTAAGCAAAGTAATTCTTTAATAATTTCTTTATGTCGAACTAGACATTGTAGGGAACGCTTAGGAAGTCTACGGAATGACTAGAATATAGCCAACTGTGCTACACCCGTTACATAAAATTGACTCATCGAGAGCCAATAAAAATAATTCAAAATCAACTATTTTGTTCTTTAATAGTTCACGCAAGCTGACTGACATGTCATGTGTTTGACATGCCTGCTGTAGACAGTTTGACCCGCAATTTTTACAAAATGTTTCTTCATTTTTTAGGTTTCCATTGTTGACAAGTTAGAAGAGACGAAACTAATTTTGTTCCCTTATTGACTTATTCAACATTGTTTCTTTTAAATAATTAGTTCATTTGATATTGAAAATAGGATTAATTATTTAAACTGTATTTTTAATCTTAAGATATCCTTTTGTTCATTATGTGTTTCTTTTTCAATGATCTATTTTTAACCTGAACATAACTGTCCAGATAAGGCAGCTGCTACTTTGGTTGACGTCAGTCTATGCAATGCCTAGGCAAACTAGGAAATGGAATCATTCGATTACATATTTGCTGTATAAGATATAAGTTTGTATGTATGAATGTTTGTGTGTGTGTGTGCCTGTTGTTAGAGGTCATTGCACTGTTAGTAGATAACTAAAAAAAAACATTGTAGGCGAACTATAATCTTAACTAATAAAACTTCAGAAAACTTTAATAACTTTCTTGTGAAGAAAACTAAATAGAAATGTATATTCTTAAGTAGAAAGTAAGGCGTATGTATGTATGTTACGAATAGAAATCAAAATCGTTTGACCAATCTTGATAAAACTTGGCATAAATGTTCCTTGGGTACTAACTGGAACCGTGACGTATGTATATTATCCCTAAAACAAACTTAAGATTCTCAAAAAAAAAATTGCCCAACTCTATGAAAGAATTCCTATTTTATGGATCTAGACTCTAGACCATGTTAACATGAGAGAAGATCGAAAGGATCTATATCTAGGTATAATTTTTAAAACTACAATTCGCACAGATAGTTTTTTAATTTGACACATGAAAATTACAAAAATATAGTCTATTGATTTCATTATTTAATAAAATTAAGCTTTAAATTTATCTTTCAAAAGCATTTTTACACAGATTCGTTCCTTATATCTGCGAATTTAGACGTCCTTACGTAATTTATAATCCCATTCATCTATCGAAGCCGACATTCAGCAGACAGTCTAGATCGAACTCTAGTTCTAGATCTAATTCAAAGAGGAACGATCTACTTTATATTTTAACACATTAACATACAAAATAAAGTCCATTCATTTCATATTAACCCTCAAATTTTGAGTTTCTAAAGCATTTTTCATACATTCGTTCGCTATAGCTTCCATGTTGACATGCATTTTAATAGTCCCATTCATGTGTCGTGCACACCGCCATGTAAACACGCTATGATTTGACAGGCTACATGAGACTCTATATGGGGGATATTATATATACTAACATACAATAATTAATACGCTTCTTGAGCCATTGAATTCACTCTTAAAATAGTTGGTGTTCATCTATTATAATAGTATCAAGACTCTAGATCTAGATCTAAATATATGTAGACCTACAAGCAAATGTTTTTATTAAAAAAATGAATTTAAGTCGATTAGCTATTTTGATAGCTCCATTCATACTATTTTTTTAAATTCACGCATTCGCTTTCTTATAGCATTATTATTTCGTTTAATTGTTTCCAAAAACACTCTCAGTGACTATATCGACAATGATTCGCAAATTAAGACCAGCGGGCCGCGGGTAATATATGTCTAGTGTATTTATAAAGACAAAATCAACTTGTGATCAATGAAATAAATGTAGTAGAACTTAAGTTAAAATATTTCTTAACAAATTCTAACTCTCCACAATAACACAACCTTTCAGTCTCACGTTCCTGAGTCGTCTGTCCCAAGACTCAATGACGACAATCTCACCTATGTTGCATCCTCCACAACCAATTGCTAACCTCTTCCCACCGCCACCATAGAAACGCACACAAATGCTCTGTTAAGGAGTGTGAGTTTGTATTTTGGTTTGAGTGTGCGTGCGTGTGCATGTGTGTGTGTGCCTGCTTAGAATAATGAAAAGATTATTTTGTATTGTACTGCTTACAGTTCTATGTCTATAAGTTTCGAAACAACTACCTCCCACTAAAGGGGCTCAACTCTATAAAACATTCTAAATAATATACAGTAAAATCGGTGATTTCCCTTCGCAGATGTTTATAGGCCTACAACTTTGAGAAAGCAAGGATAAAATATAAGAATGTTAGGACTAAAAATACATTTTAAAATTTTTATTCTCAGTCTTAATGTTTAGATTAGATCTTTAGGCTTGATGTTTAGACTAGATCATTAGGTTTGATGTTTAGACTAGATCATTAGGCTTGATGTTTAGATTAGATCTTTAGGCTTGATGTTTAGACTAGATCTTTAGGCTTAATGTTTAGATTAAATCTGTAGGCTTGATGTTTAGACTAGATTTTTAGGCTTGATGTGTAGATTAGATCTTTAGGCTTGATGTTTAGACTAGATCTTTAGGCTTGATGTGTAGATTAGATATTTAGGCTTGATGTTTAGACTAGATCTTTAGGCTTGATGTTTAGATTAGATCTTTAGGCTTGATGTTTAGACTAGATCTTTAGGCTTGATGTTTAGACTAGATCTTTAGGCTTGATGTTTAGACTAGATCTTTAGGCTTGATGTTTAGACTAGATCTTTAGGCTTGATGTTTAGACTAGATCTTTAGACTTGATGTTTAGACTAGATCTTAAGAATGGTTGTTATAAAGACGCCTTTTGATCTTAGGATCTAATAATGAAAAGAAAATTTTTAGAAATCCTTTAAAAAAAACACAAAGCTTATCTAAGGGAAAGAGCTCCGCATTTACAACTATATATCTCAATAATGTAAAAGTTATTTCCCTTATTTGATAACAACAAAATAATTTACTACCAATGATTTATTGACTAACTGCTTACTTTTCAAATTGATTCATGTTTTTTTAGGTGCAATAAACGATTGTCGAATACAACTTTTGTACACGTTATTTCTCACATTTCCCATTCTCGGATCAAGTTGAAACTTTGTACAATTATTCTTTGTTCCTAAAAAACATGAATCAATTTAAAAATTGAGCTAATTTATTAATTAATTAATGGTTATTTAATTAATTATGTTTGATATAGAAAAAGGAAAAAGTCTTACAGTATTAAAATATATGGCTGTAAATGTGTATTCCGTTCCCCTATACACTTGATTTTAGGTTTTAGATTTATTGAAAGTTCCTTCAGAATGGAAGATTAATGCATCCTGGCCCAAACCTCCCGCAAGAAGACGGGGTGTACCGACTGGTAGATCTCTAATCCGGGTCCATCGAGACGACAGTGCCTACCACAAACACAGGCAGGTATCTCGCTGCCAAGAAAAAGAGAAACTGAACATCTTGGTCAAAATTTTATTCTAAACTTATAGAACAGATCTTGTACAACAGAACAGAAACTTGAATGGTCAAAGAAAATAAAGGATTTATTCTGTTTGAAGGCTGGAGACAACATTGATAACAAACATTTTTTTTGTGTATACAGCTTACAGTAGGTTATAAACAAGCAAAGCTCTGGCATACATTCGTAAATTGAATGGCGTAATAGAAAGTTTACAAATAAATCATTATACACAGGTTTAGACTTTGATAGATATCCCACAACCTTGAGAGACAAAAATAAAAATAGAAAATAGGTCACTTGCAGTGGCGTAGCAAGGTACCCGTTGGCCCGGGTGCAAGAATATCTTGGTGGGCCCCAGTGACGTAGCTAGGGCATTTCATGCCCGGTGCGACAGGTCCTCATGATGCCCTCCAAAAAAAAAGGAAAGAAACAGTAAACCATCCATTTTTTTTCTCCTAAATCAATGTGTATTCAATGTTAAGGTATCGCTAATTCGGAATACAATTAATTTTACAAAAAGATAATACAAATAATATTAGTACTTTCTTACTAGCAATTTATCAATAATTTTAACCAAAATCTTTTTTTTTCTTATCAGCTTTTGTTCAATTGACAAAATTGCCAAATGAGTGTGTCGTAAATGTGTCATCAGTCGATCGAAAGTAATTTGTACTGACAACATTTGTCCTTAGCTTGATGCCCCTCGTCAAATGATGCCCCGTGCGGCCCGCACATTGCTAGCTACGCCACTGGTGGGCCCCCTTCCCCAATAAGATGAATGTAAAGTGAGACAGAAAAATTGAGTAATTTAAATTTATTGGTAAGTTTACCAAAAGACCAATGCAAGTAGAGTAGCCTTTTTTTATAAGTAATAATGTCTTTACGTTTGATTCAGTTAGTGTCTTAAAGGTCAATGTTTGTACAATTTCTGAACAGAATTAAACGACTTAAAGATGTTTCCACTGAATAAAGAAGTGTTTTATGAGTTCTACATTCTACACATTTACATTCCTAAAGCACTTCTAGGTGTATTGATACAAACTATAATCTAATTCTACTTCCATCATTTAACAGTAACTAGATCGAACATTTTTCTGGCCTTCTAAGTAGCAAAGTCAGTAACCAGTGGGGCATCTGTTTCTAAACTTTTAGCTGTTTCTCGCTTTATGGAAAGAACACAAGGTGATGCCAACCTGCTCTGTCATAGAAATTCTTAAAATATTTTTTATTTTTATAACATTTCTTAAGTCTGTTAATATCTTTTTTTGTTCTTTAAAAGGAGATCTCAGAATTTGCGCTATTCAGTTTTAGCTTTATCATCATAAGAACAATCTGATATAAACTTTGTCACATGTAAATTATGAGTGAGTCTGGTGTGAATGTACACTTTGGTTTCTTATAGTTATAATGATTTTTGTTTGGTGAAATGCACAAATTGTAAGACAAATTTCCATACGGACAATAAAGATTATTATTATTATTATCATAGGAATCCTTGGGCCTCTTTATATGCCTCTTTTGTGTGCTTTTTTTTATAGGTTTTTATTTGTAAGTTCTCATAATTCACAATATTAATTCATAAGCAATTGAAAAGTGATTAACCTAAATCTATAATAATAGTAATAGAAATATCTTACACTTATAGTAACACTTTCCCGAAAGTGAATCACATTATTTAAATTTACGTATTTTAAATACAGAAAATAAAAGAAACAGATTAAGCTTTTTAAAAAATTGAATAATTTGTAGATGTGTCGAAATATTAATTCTTGACCATCAGGACTACCTCACTAGCCCTGATTGACATTGTTACTCGCCCCTTTCCTTATTTTCTATACAACACATTCATAGTTTCTACATCAAACTCTCTTTCTCTTCTTCCCACTCCATTAAAATAATAACAGACTATTAATACTAACAATGGTTTATGAAGATACATGGGAAAACAAAGGGACGATCTGGCAACACTAGTCCCCTCGTTCACTTAGGGCTGAACACCATGACATTAAACCTGATGGAGAACAGTTCCTTACACTTAAGTACTAGCAGTTGCTGGTATATTAACTCTAGCTTCAAACACATGGTTCATGTTTTGAAACTAATATAAAGTTTTGTGCCACGTTTTAGATATTTTGAGGGAGCCTTTCAGATTCTATATGGCATGACTTTTTACAAAATTGCAATTTGTTTTTCTTTAGTGTCATCCCTAAGTTCTCATGTGGGCCCCAACTGGCCAAGAGTTATGGGCCCAAGTGCAATCAACCCCTTTGCGCCATTGTTGCTACACCACCGGCTGTGGGCCCTTAACGTTCGTGGGACCGGGTTCATTGAACCCCTTCGCGCCATGGATGCTACGCCACTGGTCACGTGATAGATTTATATAGAGAAATTATAGAGAGTGTTAATTTTGTTTTAAATGTAGCCTTTTAATAACGTTTTAAAAAAAATATTTTAAGCTGTTTTTGTATAGCGCAACTTTTAGGCTGACACCATGCTCAGCGCGCGCTGGTCCAATCTCTTTTGTGGACCAGAGGGGGAGAGGGTGTTTCCTTGCTGCTTTTAGGCGCTCACCAAAAACACAACTCTGCTCAAGTCGGGACTCAAACTCGAGCCTTTTTGTTAGGTGACCAAGTCGTAGTCAAGCTGTTTTGGTCTCTCAGCTTTACATCAACTTTTCCTTCATTGTAAAGACAAGAAAAAAATGAAATGAAATGATAACTATCATAGGACCTTTCGGTTTCCTATTCAACAATGAGTTATGTGCAAACAGTGCTATTATATTCGAACAGTTCTGTAAGTCATGTATTGGGCAAAAGTTGTACATGTGACTCAACACAAGCAGAAGACATGAAACAATATACGGACACATGTCTGGATGACAATGGCGTAGCTAAGGATTTAGGGGGCCCGGGGGGCTTGACCTCTGAGTTAGGGGCCCCTGTATTTTTACATTGGACATCATGTCATGTAATAATGGCGTAATATTTAATGTTAAAACAAATTTCGGACACTCATTTGAGGGATTCTCAATTGGGGGTACGGAGGGATTTTCAAATTTGCCCCCCCCATCTCCCACCCTTGCTACGCCACTGCTGGATGAGTTTTAGATACGATGAACTAGTGTCTTAGTACTCTACATAAATAAACATTTAATATCACAATTAGAGATGAAAATGTACAGGCAAAATGACAGTAATAATAATATTTGATAATAGTAATATCTTTATTATCCTTGAGGAAATTCTTCTGAGACAAGCATTGACTAGCCCACACGGTAGTGTAACACTGTTCGTGGAGTCACTTCAAATCATACAAGACTATTTTAACAATAACGTGTAAGACCATGGTTCAATATGTACATGAACCTAACATTTTGATCCAGGTGTTCTATGGTTCAGTTTTTTTTTTTAAATCTAAGGGAAAGAACTCATCACTTACAACACTATCCGTCCAAAATGTAGAAGTTATTTCCCTTATTCGATATCAAGCAAAAATAATAAATTACCCAATAATTGGATAGTTTTTTAAATTCATTCGTGTTTTGTTAGGTACAATAATTGTTAAAAGTTTGAACTTTATCCGAGAATGGATGAGGAAGAATTGTGTACACTTACTTTAGGGAATAATGAAGGATTCATTTCCCCTGTTGGCACCAACGATAGTAATTAATAATTAACAAATTCGTTAATTTTTTTCAGAATTGATTTATGTCTCGTCTATGACAATGAATAATGGTGCAAAGTTTCAACTTGTTCCGAAAAATAACGTGTACAAACATTTTACCAGACAGACAGACAGACAGAGTTGATATAAGCTTTGTAACAAGCAGAAGATCCATTGAGTTCAATTTGAAGTTTGTAGCTCGTGACAGAATGAAATGGCGATCACGTGTTTAAAAGGCTGGGAGTGTCGTCTGGAGACTACTGTTATGTACGCGTGCAGAGTATTGAGTACATGTTGTTAATGGTAGACATTTATCGCAAACAAATCATATCATAAATAAAATATTGAGACAAAATAATAAACTCAAGTGAGTCTTTACAAAAATCGACATAAAAAATCTCGAAAACGTAGATTCGTTCCATAAATATTACAAAATAAATTTTACTTTTTTACTGTACCGTTACATTAAATACAAAATATAGAAGAAAAAAAAACACCCCAAAATGTGGTAATATGTGTGTGATATATGTTTAAGGGTGCTCATGTCTCTTGTGTTGAATGGGGGAGTATTCAAACCAAAACAAATACTCTCCCTTGCCGTCTTGATCTTATCACAGAAACAGAAGTCATCAGATCTACCGGACCATCAGAGACATATCAAAGGCGTCTTGGACAAGCCATGTCAGAGGCGTCTGTGAAAAGCTATATCTAGTATATCAGAGGCGTCTGGGACTGGGTTAGGGTTATGTCAGAGGCAGATGTTGCCGACTCGACAGATGTCTTCGTTCTCCAAATCTTATAACGGATGTTATATGACAGTTGTCTTTTCTTGGCAATGATATTCTTGACACAGCCGGTACAAATAGCTGTATTCATTCTAAGATAGAAATAAAATTCAGACATCATTCATTTTTTATTTTTACAATTACCCAAACTGGACAGAAAAAAACAACAACTTTAAAATGAACTTCAATAACTAGACTTAAAATAACGGTAACTTTATAACATATGAATAAATATATCGGATGACTGCATGTTGATGGTTGTTATTTGATTGGGATCTAGATTGTCTGTACAGCTAAACCAATGTAGTTGCATTTTTTTACTGTTGAACTTCAAAAAACTTGAACAAACCTCTTTGTGAATAAAATATAAATATAACTTTTATGAACAATACATACAAATTCAACTTTAGGTGACATATACAGCTGATTCAGTCTTCCTTCAGTCGTAGAACGACTATGGTTCATCTCGAACACTTTTGCGGCCATTTTTCGCAAGACGCGCTTTACTTCCAGAGCTGAGGCCTATGTTTTTTCACTGTCCATTGCTTTCTTGGTCACTGTCTCTCTCTAACTAGTGCGGCCTAGGGCTATTTCTTCCCAATGGTCAGTATCAATGTTCACTGTTTTGAGGTCCCGTTTTATTACATCCACGTCTCGGAGGTGGGGGCGACTAGTTTTTCTTGAGCCAGACGCGAGTTGCCCATAAAGAATGACTTTTGGGATGCGATTCTCTTCCATCCGGATGGAGAGCATCTAATAGGAACAAACTAAAATGCTATTTCAACAAGATGTAACTCACTTCCAATACAAGTCCATACTCCATTTAGTCTCTGGGTAGTCTCCCTCAACTATCAAGCCCATCATTTCTATTAACATGCATTAGAACAGACCAGCTCACGGTTTCATCATTCTATACCGACAAAAATTAAAACCATCCTTTTTCTCGTCGAAACCACGAGATCATACACTCCTGACTCCATAAAAACGCAGACATGGCAGAGTTTAACCGTCGAACAAAGTCCCTCCAATCAAGGGGTTGAGAACCGGTTGGCCTTGGTCCCCGCTGCCAAGAGGGCAGAGAAAACTAGATGTGACATGAAGGAAGATAACTCTAACTCGCTTTCTTTGTAACTTACAAAGCAGCTGAGTCGAGACTGCACTTATACAGCGTGCTTCACTATTTAGCAATCATCAACATCATCAAACTCTATGTGAGTGAGGGATTCGGAGGTTCCGATCCTCTCCGAAAAAAACCCTGGACTTAAAACCCTGCGCTTGTACGCAATACATGAAAGTCACCATACAGGTCAGGAGCACGTGACTTCCCAGACTTATCGAGCTGAAATTCAGCAAGTCTGGGACAATTAGAAAATAATTTTTAAAAAAAATTCGATTGCACTTCTCCGACTAATTCATGCTCCTTTAGTTCTGCTCATAGACCATAGACTATATATATATATCTATAGTGTATGGTTCTACTTCGTTTCTTTAAGGACTTTGCTTATTGCCATGTATGTCTCAAGAGAATAAAAGATGAAGCTGGTAACAATCTTTTTAAGGTAGACAGATTTATAAGGAAAAATGTTATCCCGACATTGGAGCCTCAAATGTGTTGGGGACTGTCGATTTAATATTTGGGTGTATCCCTATTGGTGTCTATTTTATTTATTTATTTAATTTTTTTTGTGTTTTCAGATTTATCCAATCCGTTAATAAGCAAGAACATGAATTATTCATTTCGTGATAAGAAGTAGGGCATATTTTATTATTCCCTATCGTGCTTCGTACTATTCACTGCTCCCAGTGTTGGCGTAATAAAGGAGTCATTCAAGGCCATTTTATAGCTACACCTCTGTTGAGACACGTAGAGTGACATTATTTTGTGACTTATGTACCTGTGACATTGTGTGTGACATGCGGTTCTGTACAGTCCTGGTCAGGAGGTACACGTCCACTGATTGGTCTATGGCCAGACTAGCCATCACGTTGTATGCAGCACAGAACTGACCACTTGTGCCCCAACCATCACTGGAAAAAATATATATATATTACATTATCTTTTTCTGACCCCGAATGATTTTTAATTGAATAACGTTTGTTAGTTGAGATACAGAGCTACCCCCTAATGTACAGAAATGTACTCCCAAAACAAATAAAGACTTTTTCGAGAGCTTCTTTTGTGTAATGATACGTATTAAAAAAATATACTGACTGTAGATGTTGGTTGATCTTTCAAAACATTTCCCGGAAATATAAAATATGGTTAAACGAATAGAGTTAGCCACTGGCTAGCATGAACTGACCGGCACTGGACAGCAATGAGTGATGTGGACGTCTCCAACAGAAAGTTGCTGATGGTCCGGTGGAGAGAGTAAAGACATTCTGTGGGCGGAATAGCGTCACCTCTGCTGGACCAAGTCACTGTGAACACTCGTATGGTCAGTGTGGATGGCAGTTCACTATCAAATGGAACCAGGGCCTGCGAGACAATACATGGGATCTAGTTATAGAATTAAAGTGTCAAACGTTTCCTATAAAGTTTTAAAAGTATATTAAAAGTTCATAACTTATAGATTTCCAATGTTTATATTTATATCTATCTATACCTGTGTAGTGGTCCGTAACAACAAGCTGGTCTCAGACACGTAGTCATTGAGTGCAGCGTGTGACGTCAGACTGAGTTGAAAGTCGGATGTGTTTAAAGGCATTTTGTCCGGCTGTTAGACAAACAAAGAGCTTTAACAATTTTGAAAGTGATAAGAAAAAGATACTTTTGTAAAGAACATTCGCACAGAGGCGTATTGAGTGAAATGTGCGCTCGGAGCTAGGTACTTAAATGGTGCCCCCTTCCCTCATTTTCCATGAACATCTCATAGAAATATAGGCTGAGGGTGGCGCCCGGGGCATCGTGCCCCCTTGCTCCCCCCCCCAACTACGCCTCTGCATTCGCATAATTTAAATAAAATGTCTCCTTGTCTGTGATTCAGAAAAAAACTAGAATATTAGCAGGAAGATATTTCACTCTCTTCCGCTATACAATTTTGTTCTTGTATGACATTGTAATGGAATATGTGGATCTAAAGTCACCATTTATACATCACAAAATTAATAGATTATATTGCTATTAAAAAGACACTCTTTACTAACCTGGATATTTTAAAGTTTGCTAACCTATTAGCTTAATAGATCAATTTCTGATTGTGAGTACGAAACAATTCCTTAGCATTGACCCAACACTTGTATTCTTTGATTTTATACAAATGACAATTTAATGAATTCAATCATGAAGTGTTATCATATTGGTATAAGGTTATTATGTCACTAATATGTAAATTTGCTATTTCCTTCGTATTATCAATCTATTGTCGTTATTTTTATATACACGTTAAAATTGCTACTATAGTTCTGTTCTGTATATAGAGTGTTGATTTACTAATGTGAAATCAGTCTTTTGAATCGTTGGGTGATGCTGGCAATACGTTCTCTTTGAGCGCATGGAGGCTACGTATGGCTACGAATTATATTCGTTATATTGTGTATAATTAGTTAATAAATTAATAAATAAGTGTAGACTATCACAAAGATCCATGTATTTTCCCGGAAATAAGTTGAATTAAACGATTACAGACAGATACTATTTTCAGTCTCTGGAGATTCCAAAACAGAACTTCGGACCTCTCGGTGTCCACAGGTGGAGATTGCTTGCTCCTAGGGCGCTAAGCTAGACATGCTATTACTCTTGATCTGCTTAAATCTAGTCCACCAAACCTCACTAAATGTTACCACCAAAACTCTGAGTTCAACAACAAATATGGGTGGTTCCATAATTACGAAAAATCCGAGACCCCTCGGTTCGAAAGCCAAGCGCTTCACCACTCAGCCACCGCGCATATAAGAAATAGCCGCGAGAAATTTTGCTGGCTGACCAGTAAGCTTAATTCTTCTGTGATTCAATATACATTATGTACGCTCCTGCAGAACTGAGAAACCGTTCTCTTGTGTGTTGTTTTTGTGTTGATTTTTTTGGTAATGTATACTGACATTCTTCTTCGTCTTCTTGAAACTGTGAGGTAGAGTTGAGCCTTTGGCTCTTGGAACTCCAGGCCAGCAAAAGTGAACAAGAGCTCCTTTCACCGGCCAGTGTACACTGTTCTGTCTGGCGCGGTGTCAGACTCGCGGCCAGAGACGGAGTGCAAGGGAGCCCTGCCATTTTCCTTTTCTATACCAGGCTAACCCTGCAGGACACGCCATTTATGTAACGGCTCCTTGAGGAACGGCGCCTGTTGTGGGAGCTTTTTACAACTACGCCCAGTGCAATAAGGATGCTCTCGCACCCCCTTAGGCACCCCCAGGGGAGTCTTGTTTTGCTACCCTTTAGCCTAATCGTTTCCTCCTACGATCGTTTCCACCCGAGCGCCACTATGAGGCAGGGTAGCATGCCCGGTATACTGACATAATAACTCGTTAAAAGTATCTCTAATTGGAACCAAAGAACAATCTAAATTATCAGGCATAATGAACAATTACAGAATAATGTTCAACGTTCTCTGTCAGAGGACTATATGTATTGTATAGGTTTTAGGCTATGTATGTAATTCTTTATTGAAAAATAATGATAATAATAATTGGGACTACGATGAATTTTCTTTCCCCTTAAGGAAAACTCGACCATGGCAGTAGAATAGAATGAAAATAAGTTCATTTTTAGAATTATAATAATAATATTAATGAGCTGACATCAACACGATTGATTCCCGTAACGGGATAGCGTGGGAAACGAGAGGCAGAACCAATTTCGTGTATTGAATGTTCAAGAAGCAATTGTTTTAATTGAAGTGAAAAAGTATCTTCCTTAAATCTTTCCACCGTTTGTTATTGTATAATGTGTTCTCATATATTACTTACTATACAGAGATTGAAGGCTTAAAATTGTTTTTTTTTTAAATAAAGTTTTTTTTTTGTTTAAATAAAAAAAAAATTGTGCTTTGATTATAAGAACTGGGTGAAGGTAAAGACATACGCCTATAAGTTGGATGAGCTGCTTGAAGCTACACCCTTACACACAGACATTTACCTCAAAAACTAGTCCTTAGGGTCCAAGAAAATTAAAGCAATAGTGTTTTGTTGTTTATTTTAAATATGAAAATCAACTGAAGATGGAAGGGAGATTTCTCTTAAGCCTAGAAATTCAAAGAGACAGTATCGATTCTCATGACAATCACAAATCTGGTAGGACAGTAACTCCTCTTACACGATTATACTCCTGTTTCATACGTCAGAATGAATTGTTCTCGATACCTCTTTAGCAAGGTCCGATATTTTAGGCGCTCCACTAATCTTCTAGTTTGCTAAGGAGATGGAGGATGTAGCTTTCTTCATCATAGGTGTGTCCGTAAGGGAGGGTGGGGGAGACACCACCAGCAAAATATTTAAAAACGCTGTTTCAATGCAAGTGACTTTGTTCTTATATAATTCATTGAATAGATCGGGTCAATGTTAACTTTATTGAAATGATTGGGTCAATGTTAACTTAATTGAATAGATCGGGTCAATGTTAACTTTATTGAAATGATTGGGTCAATGTTAACTTTATTGAAATGATCGGGTCAATGTTAACTTTATTGAAATGATCGGGTCAATGTTAACTTAATTGAATAGATCGGGTCAATGTTAACTTAATTGAATAGATCGGGTCAATGTTAACTTAATTGAAATGATTGGGTCAATGTTAACTTAATTGAATAGATCAGGTCAATATTAACTTTATTGAAATGATTGGGTCAATGTTAACTTTATTGAAATGATTGGGTCAATGTTAACTTAATTGAAATGATCGGGTCAATGTTAACTTTATTGAAATGATCGGGTCAATGTTAACTTAATTGAAATGATTGGGTCAATGTTAACTTAATTGAATAGATCGGGTCAATGTTAACTTTATTGAAATGATCGGGTCAATGTTAACTTTATTGAAATGATTTGGTCAATGTTAACTTTATTGAAATGATTGGGTCAACGTTAACTTAATTGAAATGATTGGGTCAATGTTAACTTTATTGAAATGATCGGGTCAATGTTAACTTAATTGAATAGATCGGGTCAATCTTAACTTTATTGAAATGATTGGGTCAATGTTAACTTTATTGAAATGATTGGGTCAATGTTAACTTTATTGAAATGATCGGGTCAATGTTAACTTAATTGAAATGATTGGGTCAATGTTAACTTAATTGAAATGATTGGGTCAATGTTAACTTTATTGAAACGATTGGGTCAATGTTGAATTCATAGAAAGGATTAAGTCAATTTAAAAAAAAATAAAGTTCCTTTTTTTAGAGCTTTTAATCTATGGCGCAGATGACGTAAAGGTCATCTGTTTCTGTGGTTCCACGGTAAACGAGGGTGTCAGGCGGCCAGCACAACGACCAACCAACTTTTCTTTTCCCCAACTAATGTGAAGCACCCATTTGGAGTCAGAGGCGCCCTAAAGACCCCGCAGTAAAAAATCCCAGTACACCGTGATTGAGTCAATGTTGAATTCATCGATACGATTGGGTCAATAATGAGCTCACCAAAATGATTGGGTTAGCGATTAGTTAATGTTGACTTTATGTTTGATTGGTTATTGCTCAATTCGAAAGAGATAAACTGTTCAATGTAAACTTTAATTCACAGTATTGGTTAATATAAAGGCAAATATAATGATTAAGTAACAACATATTCGATTGAACTACAAGTAACATTAAAAATGTTGGTTTTAATTATAATTAAATTTTTAGTTCCATAACAACATCAACAATATGTTTAAGGATTTTCAAATAAACTAAACAATGCCAACTACATTTTTAAAAAATAAATAATAATAATTTTCACAATATTTTATTTCCATTCTGCTTTATTGTTTTTTTTTAAATATCGCTTTTTTTAATATTATTTTTAGCGGCCCCCGACAGGGGAATAGACGCTATACGTTTTGTGTGATCTGTCTGTCCGTCCGTACGTCCCGTTTAGATCTCTTAAACTGGAAAAGATATTGATAATCCGACATTATGATATTTTAGACCATTCAAAGTTCTGATGCCACGGCTTTTTTTCTTTTCTGAAAACAAAAAAAAATTAATTTAAAAAATCAACTATGCAAGCAGTTTTTGTATCATAAAAATACACCATTTAAACAACTATTCACTATTATTGGTAAAAGGCGCGGAACGCTACCTAGCAAGGTAGATTACTTTTAAACATATTTTTAACACATTTATGCAAACGGTTTTAGATTTTTTGTCAAGAAAAAATGTTCCTTTTATTTTTAAAGAGACAAAATATATTTAGAATGCATATTAGTGTAAAACAACAATTAAAAAGTAATATTTTTTTTATATTATAGCATGAACTGCAGCGCGGTATCTACCGTAAAACACTGAACTATAGGAAGGGGAGAATTTTTTATATAATCTACCGTTTTTCCGGAATTTTTTTTAATAAATTAATTATTTTTTTGTGGCTTTGAATAAGAGATTGACCTTTTACAGAACAACTTAATCAATTACATAATCATTATATGACATTAGTTAGGCCAGGTTCACTTTCACCTATCCCTTAATCTGTTGGGCCGTTGGGGCACCACAACTTCTTTCTCCATTCTTCTCTGTCATTTGCCTTTGATAGAATTTCATTCTGATATTCCTTCGGAAAATATTGAAGCCTTCCTATTTACCTGCCTGAATAGATCACTTTGGGGGCCGATTTTGAGTTTGTGTTTCCATATAAACTGTCTTTGTAACATGGTTGTTGTTTTTTCGTATTTTTGGTTTTTTTTTCCATATAAATTATGACTGAGTCTGGTGTGAATGTACATTTTGGTTTTCTATAGTTATAATGTTTTGTTTGGTGTAATGCACAAATTGTAGGACAAACGTCCTTATGGATAATAAAGATTATTATTATAATTACTTAGTTGCCCATTGCAATACATTGTAGGTGATAGGGTGTAAGCTATTTCTTCCTCTATTTGAAAAAGTGTGATACAAATAGGAGAGATTAGACATTTTTAATCTGGAGCGCTAAAAAGTGCATGCAAATTATCATACACCTATTTAAAAACACAAATCTTATCAAAACTTCTTTTATTCTGTACACCGGATACACCAAGAAAATGTAAATCATATTATTTTCTCGTCTTTGATGAAAATCTCTATTTCAATGTCTTACGTGTTTAATGTTGGACTATATGTCAAAACCTCGGATAACTTCAGTGTTCAGTTCACTGTAAGCCAAGGTTATGTTCAGCTAAAGTCTATTGTTTTACTATTATTACTACTACTAAGTCTATATACCTGTAATGTGGCAGCTTCTGAGGGAGGCACCAGTCTAACGACACATTGACACCCAGTATCAAAGATCATCTGCCAAAAGTCCATGGTCTGTGAGGAGACAGGAATGGGAGTCACCAAGAAAGAGTTTCTGCAGTCGTTTGGCTAAAAATAAACACAATCGTAATGAATATTAACACCGCCAGAAGACCTACAAATAATCATTTTTACATTCCTCTTTTCAAGCTGCAAACTCTTCATCGGTTCCAAAAAAAAAGTGTGAAACCTGGGTGGATAGAAGAGGCTTGGTGGCTGAGCAGTAAAGCGCTTGACTTCGAATCCTTGTTAAAACTGGGATTTTTAATTTCGGGATCTTTGGGCGCCTCTGAGTCCACCCAGGTCTAATGGGTACCTGTAAAGGTAAAGGCGGTTGATCGTTGTGCTGACCACATGACACCCTCCTTTACCGTAGGGCACAAAAAAAGATAAGCTTTACATCATATGCCCTATAGATCGCAAGGTCAGAAAGGGGAACTTAACTAGTTGGGTGAACAAACTTCTCGAAAACGGCTCTAACGATTTTCCAAGAGATTGGACAGTTGATGTAGATCTTTAGTAAAAGAAATTTTAGAGACTTAGCCAAACCTGGAAAACCAGAAGACGTAGATAAAGATTGCTTAGTTTTTTAGCCAAAGTTAAATTATTTCTTTTTATGATTTGTAAAATTATAACGGTCAAACTAGAGTTTTCTCAATGTGGGCAAATACTTAGTAATCCTTTTCCCAAAGATATACATCATCTTTACATCAAATATCTAGGAAAAATGTTAGAGCCGTTTTTGAAATCTGTGTCCAGGTTCCACCTCAGGCTTTGCCCATGAATTCACAAGCTGAATAGACAAACTGAAATTTTATTTTTTAAAGACGATTTTCTACATTATGAAGCTGATGACCTTGTTTCGTAAGTGCGATTGTTTAACTCTTAAATTACTAATGAATGATAGATTTTAACAAAAATAGACACAATTTTACCCGACACCATTCCCCCACCAGCGAAACAAAATCCGGGTTAAGCGAATGTATAATTCTACTCAGTGTATATTAAATTCATACCAATTTATAACGTTATAGCTGGAATTTAAACAGTGGCGTATCAAACTTGGAGCGTAGAGTTTCATTGCACCCGGGCCCACGACCAATAATTGACCAAATGGACATTATAATGAAATAGAATAAGTTCGTGTTCTTTCATAAGTTGAATCACAACTACGAATATTTCTTGTGGATAAAAGTAAGCTCCCCCGCCCTCTTTCTTTTTTCGCCTCTAAAATTACGCGGGGTAACTCTAGTTCGTCCCACTTTGCAGAAATAACAAAGTGATCTTTCCATTACTTGGTGTCCAAACACTTGAACCATGAAGAGAATTATATATATAGGTGGCAGATTGTATCTGAGTGTACATTTCCAAGAGGACACATAGGACATACAGTATACAGTGTACACATGGTCCTAATGAAGTATAGGAAAGCGGCTCGGAACCTACAAAGTTATATGGTTGAACAACGGCATTGAATTTTCAAATGGCCCGAAGTTTGAGGACTGTGTTATTTTATTGCAAGTAGGATTGACGTTTTCCATATTGAATGACACCCCTAAATGACAATTTTCGTCTATATATTTCAGGAGATTTGTATGAGTTTTCTAAAGATTTTTATAATTTTCGGGTATTTCCAGGACTTTTTCGTATGTTTTGAAATTTCAGGAGATTTCCAGGAGCTCCTGGTAAATCGACAGGAGGATGCGGGAAATCTGTTATAAGTTATAAAATGGTTTTATTTAATAATTTTTACACCTAGAATTAGCGCGGGTCCTATGAAAGTGCGGGCACACTGCGAACGTATAGGTTGCAGTGGCCTAAGGCCGGCCCTGCAAAATAGCGGCGTATGCTACGCCGCCAGTCAGCTAATATTTATTACAGTAGAAAAATAATGATGCTTTTTAATCTTATTACGCACGTAATAAAAATAAGTAATGGTTTTTAATCTTATTACGCACGTGTGAGATTTATTTAGGAAAAGTAACTCCTAAATTGTCAGTAAAAAAAACTCATTGAATGCTAACATGTTAGATTTGTTTAAAATAATAATAATTATTATAATAATAAATAAGTAAACAATGTAATTGTACTCATATAGATGAAAATAACGCTTGCTTGTTTGTTTTTGTTGTTTTCTTTATGTGACTACTCTACTTTATATTAATTTATGTATAGACACTTTAATATACATGAATTAATATTATGATACAGCCTTTATACAAAATTCTTTAAAGTGAGAAATGTAGTTAGACTTTAACATAAAAATATCGATCAATCGGTTATTCTTAAATTAGGAAAAAATAAATTATCTGTGAAACTTAATGATACGACGACTCCTCAAATTATCAACGATCTTAACCATCAACAATTTTCTTCTGTAATGTGAAATCTGTAAAACATTTAGTCAAGGCTTTCTTTTTGTTGTTGTCTCTAGTCCGTTAGGACAATTTCTACAGGTGCCTACACTTGTTAGGGTCAATAAGTATTTAGAATAAACGAAAATTCAGCATATGGCTCGGAACCTACAAAGTTATATGGTTGACCAATGACATTGAATTTTCAAAATGCACGAAGTTTTGCACGAAGTTTGAGGACTGTGTTGTCTTATACTTCATTAGGACCATGTGTCCACTGTATGTCCTATGTGTCCCCTTGGAAATGTACACTCAGATACAAGTTGGGTAAATTCACACGTACAGGGTTGGGGGGGGGGAGGGGGAGCTGATCCCGGCCAAACGTCCTTTCTTTTCCTGAACCCCAACCGGCGGGTATCTCGCTACGCCACTGGGAATAAAGCAAAGCTTATATAGGTGTAATAAGTCGGTTCCAGAGGATGGGTGAAGTTAGCGTTTATTTTTAAAAATTCAAATATGATGTCAAGGTTAAAAATTACGTCCCCCCCCCCTTTTATAATCAAGAGCGATAAACAAATGAAGATAAAGTGAAAGATGGCCGCCAGGAGATAACTTCTCGGCGACATGATCATAAGTTTTCTAGTTGTTTTTATTTCTCAAAAGGTTTCCTACTACTTTTACCACACCTCAGCGTCACGTGGTATGTACAGGATAATAAGAATAATTATCATTATTATGTGCAGGATAATACTGACATCGTATTCATCGAATTGTTGGGTTTATTTTTCGCCCTTAAACGTTTCCTTAAAAAAAAAAAACAAGCAAAACATTTTTTTTTAAATGCTTTTAAAAAAAAAAAACAAAGCTCATCTAATGAGAAAGAACTCCGCCCTTACAACTTTATTGTGCAAGTTATTTCCCTTATTCGATATCAAATATAATAATTTATTTATATATATATATATATATATATATATAATTCTCTTCATGGCTCAAGAGTTTGGACACCAAGTAATGGAAAGATCACTCATTTATTTCTGCAAGTCGGACGAACTAGAGTTATCCTACGTAATTTTAGAGGTGAAAAAGAAAAGAGGGGGAGGAGAAGAAGTAGTATTCATCCGTCACTAAATAGCAGGGCCGGAATTAACCATTATGACCAAGAAGTCATGGAAAGAGAACAAGTAATGTACTCTGTATTCATCCGTCACTAAGCCGGACTTAACCACTGTTGGGCCCAACGCGAAACGGATTTCGGATAGCCCAGTTTGTGTATGGATACGGATAATAAGTGAAAATTAAGAGTTTTTATTAGAAAATATATTCGTCTTTGCATTTTATTCTTTTTTTTTTTTACGCACAGAATTACTACACGAGTCTTGCGTGTAGCGAAGTCATACAGTATATCATAAGAATTCTGTTTCCTACATAGATCACACTCAATAGCAAAAATTACCAAATGTTTCGATCTATCTTTGAGAATTGTTGACCACAAGTAATTCTTCATTAGTTTGATGTCGAGAAGCTTCTTACACTAGATTCCACAATTACAGGTATTGCATAATGCCGTGTTGTTGTTTTTTTTTTATTGCGCGTAGGAGTGGCGTTTTCATATTGAATGACAGCCCAAAATGACAATTTGTATGGGATTTCAAAAGATTTTAATAATTTCCGGATATTTCCAGGACTTTTTGTACATTTTGCAATTTCAGGAGATTTCCAGGAGCTTCTGGTAAATCAGGAGGCCGCGGTAAATCTGTTATAAGTTTTAAAATGGTTTAATTTAATAATTTATACACCTAGAACTAGCGCAGGGTCCTATGAAAGTGCGGGGCCCACTGCGAACGCATAGGTTGCAGTGGCCTAAGGCCGGCCCTGCAAAATAGCAGCGTATGGTACGCCGCTGGTCGACTAGTATTTATTAAAGTAGAAAAATAAGTAATGGTTTTTAATCTAGTTACGCAAGTGTGAGATTTATTTCGGAAAGGTAACTCCTAAATTGTTAGTTAAAAAACACATTGAATGCCAACGTGTTTAATTTGTTTAAAATAATAATGATTATTATAATATTAAATATGTAAACAATGCAGATATACTTTTAGAAATGAGAATAACGCTCGCTTGTTTGTTTTTCTCGTTTTCTTTATGTAATTAGTGTACGGTCGACTAGTTAACTATAATTTAATTGACTAATTGAGTATTTTTGTTTACTGATTCGTGTTGTATACGATACAATAAATAATTGTTTCAAGTAGCAACTTGATAGGAGAATGTGTGATGGAGAAATTGCGTTAACAATTACTGAAGGGGACTAAGCTCAACACGTTTAGGCAAATCTGTGAAAACTGAAGTATTAGTCTCCCTTGTTGGTAACAAACAATATAATTATTTTCCAGTATTTAACTGTCTAATTGGTTAATTTTTTTTTATTGATTCATGTCTTGTCTATGCCAATGAATAAATGTGCGAAGTTTCAACTTGATCAGAGAATAGGTTTAGGAGAAATAACGTGTTCACAATTTTTACCAGATAGATAGAGAGACAGAGTGAGTTGCTATAAGCTTTGTTAAAATAGCGCATATTGGTGCCAAAAACCGTCATCATTAATATGTGACCTTTCTGTGCTACAGAATGACACGGTATGCATAATTATCATCACTGATGTATTTTATGTCAATAAAGTGAGACACATATCGCCACCACAATATTTCCTATTTCTACATTTGACCAGATGGAAAATTATTGATGCAGCAGAAGTTAATAAAGTGCATTGCGCATGACACGTACAGAAAAAAAATTGCATTCGGAAATGACCTCTGGTCAATCAATATGGTCAACCGAATCTTTGTCATTGAAAAATTCAAGCCCATAGAACCTCAAATCCTAAACAGACTTGAAATAAATTTGTCTACGTAGGACATGTCATGTTGGATTTCTAGTTCAATTCATAGTTGTTGTAAATGTGAACTTTAAACAAGAAATAGTTAGAGAATACTTTTTAAAAAAAAAGCTTTTATGAAGTGTAATTGTATCAACCTCTTATAAGTCACTGGAGACATAAACATATTAAATAGATTAGAAATTAGATTAGAATTATTTTTTACAATTTTCTTTTTGCTTAGCTTTTAGCTTTCTCCATGCGCTATGAGCCTATCCCTTGTCTGGGCCAGTTGTGAAAGAGGGACGGAAGAAGGGTTATCCTTGGTGAAGGTTTACATGATCGTTTTTTTTTTAATGCATAAAAAAAAAAGTTCTCTCAAAGCTCAATAGGCCTAACTCAACTTATACCAACACATCTGTTAAATACGATTTCTTTCTCTTGTTCACGATAACCAACAAAATAATTAATTACCATTATTAATTAACTAATCGGTAATTTTATTTGTATTGATTCTTGGGTTGTCAGGTAAAAGAAATAATTGTGCGAAATTTCAGCTTAATCCGAGATTGTGTATAGAAGAAATAACGTGTACAAACATTCGACCATACAGGTAGAGTGAGTTGATAGAAGCTTTGTAAGTAAAAATAACAAAAGCCTATTCGAGTAGAGAGACATTTATTTCACAAAGTCTAATCAGTTTACTAAATAAACAAGTAAAATTTTGAAAAGAATATTGAGTGACATTGCATCAGGTATTTTGAATCTCATGTCATTAATTTTCAATACATCTAGAATCTATTCTAGACGAACGATAATAAATGTGTGTGATTCGAAATATTTTTAATAATTGTTTGGCATAGAACATTATTTATGCTTATAGCATGCTCAGTGCGCAATGGTTCAATCATTTTTAGAGACCAGTTAGGGGTGGGGAGGGTGTCTGGGAGAAGTGTTTCCGTGCTGCTTTTTAAAAAGAAATGTGTACAAATTCGAAATCCAGCCTTCACGATGAAAGGCCGAGGTGTTTGCAACAAAGTTTTTTGAAGTTCCAAAGAAAATAGAAGGTTTTATAGTCTAGTAAGTTTTTAGAGAAATTCCTTATTCTCTACATAAGGTTTATTTCACCTTAGCTAAGTCAATTTTCTATATAAAACAAAATCAATTAATTACGACTAATTGGTTAATTTTTTAGACTGATTCATGTGTTGTCATCGACAATGAATAATTGTGCAAAGGTTCAACCTGATCCGAGAATTGACAATGGGAGAAATAACGTGTAAAAGATTTCACCCAGAAAGACAGGCGGAGTCTTTTCGTGATGTTGCAAATGATGTTTCAAATGATGTTTTCAAATGATATTCCAAAAGATGTTCCAAATGATGTTCCAAATGATGTTGTTCTATGAAGTGTTCATGTGTAGTGAGCAGTCATAGTTTAAAACAGTTATTCCCAAAGTGGTCTACGAAGACTTCCAAGGGGTCTATGAAAGTGAAAAAATTAATTGGGGGTCTATTAAATGTCCACCGCGGTCTACGATAATAGATATTTATTAAGCCTAGCGAGTCGTGACCTAATTTTTATATTCATACACTAATATATGATTTGTACGTCAGTTAATCCGTTAAATATTTATCCTGCAACTCAACAAGAAAATTGTTGTATTTAATGTCAATACTTATTTAAAGAGCTTAATTTTGTCTACATGGAACTGATGTTTAACAAAAAGAAATGTACAGCGTAGATTATTTAAAATTGAGATTCGTTCCTTCCTTCTCAAACAAGCTGTTACCTAACTGCCCTTTAATGATGATATGAAACCAATTACGCTGGAGGATCATTTGAGACAATGCCACCCTGACAAAATAGATACAGATTTGAAAAACTTTCGAACACTCAAAGATAAAGTTCATAAAAGTGTTACGTATTTCTGATTTTCTGGCTAAATGTACTAGGCACACAAATAAAAGAAACACTGCAAAGAACTTGACGACTCAACTTTCAGCTTTAAATAACTTTATTGAATTATAACTATAACAATTCGTCACTGTAACATGTAGCGTATACGTCTTACATCGACTGTATCGACTGTAACGGCTCAAGTCCACTCTCTTCTACTGTCTCGCACAGTAGAGAACAGTATCGACGACTGTACTGACTCTTTTCACATGAACTCTCTGGTTTATAAAGAGTCCCTAATCGCTTGTCTATTGTTGCAAAAACACTGCTAGTACCCTCTGGAACAACATGGGAGGAAACATCACATCCTGTTGTTGTTTATACATGTCGATTCCAGAGGATGCCTGCTGCAGTGTCATCTCGCCGAGGTCACACGTAGTGACCTCTAACTGTCACTGTTCATTTGTCACAATGCCCCCCTTCGTAAATCTGTTCGTCCTCTGGAACAACACGTGAGGCACGTCCCATCCTGTCTTTGTTTACATGCATAGATTCCAGATAACACTCGGTGCTGTGTCATCTCGCCGGGGTCACACATAGTGACCTCTACCTGTCACTGTTCATTCGTAACAATAGACCAACAAAATCTCTATTCGACATCCTATAGAGAAGATGGTGGTTTGTGAGCGTCTTACAAAATCTCTTTACTTACAGCAAAATACAGAAAACACTCTAGATAAAACATTGATTTTACCAGCCGTTGTAGGTTTAAAAACTGTTTTACATAAACCTACATCTGATGATATTAAAAGAACTTCATTATGCAACAATACATCAGTGGCATGATTTATACAATTAAAAGCTTCTTATGTAATTCTTTGCAAACGACATATACCCGGTTTACAGTTTGGGATCAGCAGCGTCATAGGTTCTGTTCTGACAGGGTGTAGCGCTGTGTGCTGACAGGGTGTAGCGCTGTGTGCTGACAGGGTGTAGCGCTGTGTGCTGACAGGGTGTAGCGCTGTGTTCTGACAGGGTGTAGCGCTGTGTGCTGACAGGGTGTAGTGCTGTGTGCTGACAGGGTGTAGCGCTGTGTGCTGACAGGGTGTAGCGCTGTGTGCTGACAGGGTGTAGCGCTGTGTGCTGACAGGGTGTAGCGCTATGTTCTGACAGGGTGTAGCGCTGTGTGCTGACAGGGTGTAGCGCTGTGTTCTGACAGGGTGTAGCGCTGTGTGCTGACAGGGTGTAGTGCTGTGTGCTGACAGGGTGTAGCGCTGTGTGCTGACAGGGTGTAGCGCTGTGTGCTGACAGGGTGTAGCGCTGTGTGCTGACAGGGTGTAGCGCTGTGTGCTGACAGGGTGTAGCGCTGTGTGCTGCAAACTGCCTAAGGGCTGCAGGCACCTTTTTTTTCTTCAGGTTGTAATCACAAAACCTTTCCCATGTTTGAGTATAGTTGCAAGGCAGCAAAGTGTTGAATTCAGTTTTCCTTCTGCTAGGCGGGTAGCAAGCCAAGGGCTAATGAGCCATTTCTGCTCGAAGCTTACTTATTTAGGTGTCAGTTACTCGCCTTATCCCCTTCTGTTAGTGAAAACAGTTCCTCTGACCCAATATTTGAGCCACACATGAAAGGTCAAGAAATACATGAGAAACTGCTCTTTGCGAAAACTTTTACGATGATATTTAAGACAATTTATTAATTAATTAATATTTAATTTTTGAAGGACTACATCATAGAACAACAAATTCCTATATGGGGGGGTCTACCGAAAACCAGAAAACATGGCAAGGGGTCTACGAGTCAAAAAAGTTTGGGAACCACTGGTTTAAAACAAGATCTTGCAGCTTTTTAAAAAGTCGCGTTTCCAACAACTTTGCACAACTATATCAAGCAAAGTGTTCTTTTTGCACACTTTTCGAGAGGGCGCAGCTGTTTGCAAGCATGATCTCTATTTTCTAAATTCAATATTTAAAGAATTTTATTTTTATAGAATTTAAGATTGTAGAAAGGATCATGCTCTTGCTGACAAAATGTTAATTCAAAATGTTAATTTAAAATTTCAAGCATGTCTTTTTAATATCATTCAATGGAAACTTGGCACACCAAAAACTTTTTTTAATGCTATTGTAAGCAGCAAAATGTCTGTTTAATAACATCCGATGAAAACTTGGCACACCTCATACTTGTTTTCTAATGTTATTGTAGGCAACAAAATTTAGAGTCAATATAAGAATCATGTTGATCTTTTAAAAAAGGATAGGGCGACGGCATGTTATTATAATTTTAAATACTTCTCTAATGATCCAAATGAGTTAATTTCTATGTAATAATATGCTCTCTTGCACAATATGTTGTAGGACGTTGCTATGCTTTGTATTTGAAGATATTTTAAATTAGCTTTAATCCATCTACGAATTGTTTTAATTAGTGAGGCTTAGAATTCTAATTATTTACTCTAGACGTACACATTCGTCATCCCATACACACACACACACAAACATCCAGGACATGTATGCATGGCTATATAATGATACACGCGATTTAATGAAGCTACACATTTACCAGCAGAAAAATCGTTGTGGAATGGGTAAAGAACCCCATACAAACGCGACGTTGAAGCAGTCGCTAGTTTCTCTGTTTAAACTTAGGCATTGTTCATAAAGCATAAATAGGAAGAAATGGACACAGACAAAAAAAACGGAAATGTTTGCTGTTTACCGAAGAATCTCTAAATAAATACATGGGAACAAAAGAGTTTTCATGTCTGTTTGTCTTTGCTATCGGTGTCTTGTATTTCTTTTGTGATGCTAAAATTAAAACATCCTGACCCAAAAAGTTTTTTTTATATGACATTAATAACAGTTGTCTTTTCTTGGGAATTATATTCCTGAGACAGCTAGTACAAATAGCTGTATTCATTGTAAGATAGACATACAATTCAGACATCCTACATTTGTATTTTTACAATTACACATACTAGATACAAATAACAATTTAAGAATAAACAAAAATTATACATTTAAAAAAATCCAAAGCTTATATTACTCTTAGTTTCCGGATAAGACAGATGGAGATTTCTTACAAAGGCCGCAGGACCCACATTTAAGACCAAATGAGAATCAAATTGAGTGGCGAGGACTGGCGACACGAGAACTTGAACTGAACAATGGCAGACAACGATAACAGATAGACAAAATTTCCTTCATCGCTTGTCAAAATGAACTATCTCATTCATTTTGTGTTTGTGTGTGTGTGTGTGTGTGTGTGTGAGAGAGAGAGAGAGAGAGAGAGAGAGAGAGAGAGAGAGAGAAAGAAATTGATTTTAAGGACATCGCCAAAATTCCAGGATACATTTAAGTCTTCGCTGAGATGTTTTAAGGACTAACACAATGATCAATTCTTTTAATTGAGGGACTCTGGGAAGGCGCGTCGAGATTTCTCGTGCTGTAGGACGTCTTCAAGAGTAGTCTTTTCTTTGTTTGTTTATTACTTCTTAAAACTCTGATTTAGTCATTTCAATTAGGACTTACATTCAGCCTGCTGCCTAAGACGTTAATGACAAAATAATAAAATAAAATGACCATCATTTCTTTATTTGCAGTATTCAAAGCCCTTATAAAATACAAATGTGAGAACCTCTAAGAAATGGCTAGAATGTTGGGGGGGGGGAGGGTTGTTAATTCTTATTTACCAATGAAATCAGAAAATAAACACAGCAAATAAACAAGACTAAGTAAACGAGACCGCTCTTATCGTCAGGTTCCACACAAGAAAGAAATCGATGGACTGCACACACACACACAAATATCTTCTGCCGTGGGCTTTCCCGCTAATGAAATTTTAATTCTCAAATAGTGAGGTCTGATTAACTGCAGATTTTAAAAGCGACATTGACATTTTCTACAAGAAAAAACTTCATGCAGAAGAAAAAAGAGATATTTGGATTGAAGGATGTAGAAAGAAAGAGTTGCAGAACGGCAAATCAAATGGATCAATGTGGTAGAAAACTAGACCTCTAGATGTTTGTACAGGGGAGGTAACCTATTGTGGCCAATACTGTTGGTTGTCTTTCATAGCATCTTTTCATTGAGTGGGAAAGTTATTCTAACTTTGGAAAGACATTTTATTATTTCAGGATGTTTCTCTTCAATAGGTGAAATCGAGCAAATGATAGTTCCGCCATCTTTAGCGGTTAGAACTTTCGCCCACCAGTGGAACCATTTGGCGTTAGTCCGTTATGTAGTACGCGGAGTACTTACAACAAAAAACAACAAAAAAACAACAACAAAACAATAGACATCAACGGACTTAATAACGTCACTAGAATTGTGAGATAAAAACAGTAGCTCGAGATAAGCTGCTTTACAGCACTGGTCAATCTCAGGTCAGAATCGGCCAGGTATGACACAGGGGTGGTCTGGAAAGGCCAGTAACTCTACTCTTTTGAAAGCCAGATAATATTGTAAGCGAAATATGAAACAAAAATGAACGAGCAATAGCAAAAAGAATACTTTTTAAAAACAAAAGTTTATTTTAGGGAAAGAACCGCTAGTTGCTGCCATTTATCTGAAAATTACAGGGTTTAGCTCCCTTTCTGCTGTACAAAACAAAAGTAATGAATTAGTACTAAATGATTAACTAATTGGTCATCGACTATGAATAATTATTCAAAATTTCAACTTGATCCGAGCAAAGGAAATAAGAAGAAAAAAACGTGTAAAAACGTAAGTAGCATTTATTTCCCTTATTTCAATATCAAACATAATATTTAATCACCAACAATTAATTCACTAATTGGATATTTGTATTGATTCATGTCTATTCAGGTCCAATGAAATTTGAAAAGATTTAACTTGATCCGAGGATGGAAAATGAAAGAAGAAACATGTTCAAAATTATTACCAGCCAGACAAAGTGAGTTGATATAAGCTTTGTAATCATATATAATGGTCACATACATAATGTAAAAGTGAATAGGACAATGTGTCTTGTTTTATAATATTCTAAAAAAATGTGTACCTCAGAAGAAACTCAAACATCTTTTAAAATTCAACAGTTGTTTTATTACATGTTATATTAGGCCAATAATAGATCTGATATAGAAAATAATAGATCTAGCAATAGTACGAAATTGACCAAGGTATTATCAGAAGTAGAACTATATATTCATCTATTTCTTTAATATAAGCTCTGTTGACTTCCTATTTCGTTTAGTTTGTTGATCTAAATGAAATCTTCGCATTGGGAATCAAATGTGTATCTAAATAAAAACCAATTAACAAAAAAAAAATAAAAAATTCACGATTCAAACCTTTTTTTGGAAGAGTCTAAAATGACCTCTACTACTCACCAAGACTCCGCCTATGCCCAGAAATACTTCATGTTCTTGAAGAGACACAGAATGTCGCAACCTGATTGGGTACTCGTCCATTTGTTTTTTGATTGTTTGGTGGCACATCTGGAAATAAAACAGCCAGAGCATTGAATCAAACACATAACTCCCACTACATCATATAGAAAGAAAAGAAACACAAAGGCATCAAAATGAGGAACATTACAGCCACAATTCAATCATTTGAGATCACAGGAACATTACAGCGGCATGTTAATCATTTAAGATCACAGGAACATTACAGCGGCATGTTAATCATTTAAGATCACAGGAACATTACAGCGGCATGTTAATCATTTAAGATCACAGGAACATTACAGCGGCATGTTAATCATTTGCGAACACGGGAACATTACAGCGGCATGTTAATCATTTAAGATCACAGGAACATTACAGCGGCATGTTAATCATTTGCGAACACGGGAACATTACAGCGACATGTCAATCATTTGAGATCACAGGAACATTACAGCGGCATGTTAATCATTTGAGAACACGGGAACATTACAGCGACATGTCAATCATTTGAGATCACAGGAACATTACAGCGACATGTTAATCATTTGAGAACACAGGAACATTACAGCGACATGTTAATCATTTGAGATCACAGGAACATTACAGCGACATGTTAATCATTTGAGATCACAGGAACATTACAGCGGCATGTTAATCATTTAAGATCACAGGAACATTACAGCGGCATGTTAATCATTTGAGAACACAGGAACATTACAGCGACATGTCAATCATTTGCGAACACGGGAACATTACAGCGGCATGTCAATCATTTGAGAACACAGGAACATTACAGCCACATTTCAATCATTTGAGAACACAGGAACATTACAGCGACATGTTAATCATTTGAGAACACAGAAACATTACAGCCACATTTAAATCATTTGAGAACATAGGTACATTACAGCCACATTTAAATCATTTGAGAACATAGGAACATTACAGCCACATTTAAATCATTTGAGAACATAGGAACATTACAGCGACATGTCAATCATTTCAGAACACAGGAACATTAAGCAACATGTCAATCATTTGAGAACACAGGAACATTACAGCCACATTTCAATCATTTGAGAACACAGGAACATTACAGCGGCATGTCAATCATTTGAGAACACAGGAACATTACAGCGACATGTCAATCATTTCAGAACACAGGAACATTACAGCGGCATGTCAATCATTTGAGAACACGGGAACATTACAGTGACATGTTAATCATTTGAGAACACAGGAACATTACAGCCACATTTCAATCATTTGAGAACACAGGAACATTACAGAAGTTTTAAGCACTCTTTTAATTTGAAATAGGTCGAGCAAAACCAGTTTTTTCCCAAAGTGGGGTACGCGTACACCTAGTGGTACGAGAAGAGTTTGCAGATTTTTTTTATGCTTTTCGTTCATTACTATTTTGTGTATGTGTGCCTACCAAAATAAATTTAAATACATACTGTTACAAATGACAGTGATAGGTAGAGGTCAACGTATGACCCCGGCGAGATAACACAGCAGCGGTTGTTCCCTGGAGTGTATATGTTTCAACAAAGACAGGATGTGACGTGTCCTTACGTGTTATTCCAGAAGGTACTAGCAATGTCCAGTGACAGATAGAGGTCACAACTTGTGACCCCGGCAAGATGACACTGCAGCCGATGTTTTCTGGAATCTACATGTATAAACAAAGACAGGATGTGACGTTTCCTCACGTGTTATTCCAGGGGATACTAGCCGTGTTTGTGCAACTTTGGACAAGCGATTAGGGACTCTATATAAGCCAGAGAGTTAATGTTAAAGTCAGTCGTATGGAGTCGTGATTGAGTCGTCGGTACTGTTGTCTGCTGTGCGAGACAGTAGAAGAGAGATGTGTACGACTCGATGTAAGTTAACTAGGGTAGAGTTAACTGGAGTGGACTACTGTCGTTAAAGTCTATACAGTGAATTACAGTGGACTTGAGCCGTTACAGTCGATACAGTCGATGTAAGACGTGTGCGGCTCTGATGTGGTAGACTTGAGTACGACTTGGTTCAGCTTTGGGAGACCTGGAGCGACACTGGGAAGTGTGTCGTTGGTCTGTTCTGTGGAATACGGCTCGATGCAAGTTGAGAAGAGATGAATAGCAACGAAGTGAAGAGATGAATTGCAACGAAGTATAGCTAACTGTAAACTGACAGATATTGTACAGTCTTCTACACTACATGTTAAAGTAATAAATTGTTAGAGTTAATAGTCATTAAAGCTATATGAAACTGAAAGTTTAGTCGTCAAGTTCTTTGCAGTGTTTTTATTTGTGTGCTTACTAGTACATTTAGCCAGAAGATTCAGAAATACGTAACAATACATATATTTAGATCAGAGATGCCCAACCTAATTTAACCTGCGGGCCATTTTAACTTTCGACACGCGTATCGCGGGCCACATCAACAAAAAGGTAAAAAAAACAAAAATGAAATCAAAATTCACCTGAAACGATTTAAAACTATTGGATCTAGTACTTACATTAATTTAATGGGATATTTAAAGTATATTATTTTGTATGCATCTAAAAATGGCTTCATTTCTCTACTTAAAACGTGAGCAACATTTTAGTTAACTTTATCACCAATTTATTTTCTTGTCTCTTTTTGGTAAATATTCTCATCGACCCTGCAATCTTAAGACGTAGTTTAATCAATCTTTTATACGCAGCTCAAACCAAGAAGGCCTTCATATTTGTTTTATAATGCCGCTCTATATGTTGTTGTTTCTGAAACAGTCAGACTTTCTTTACAAAACAATTAAGTTGACTTATGTTCCACAAAAAGATCCATTCACTTTTCTGGTAGACTCTACCTTCAGAGTTCCATTTCATAAACTCATAAATGCACACTCGTTAAACGTCATGGTACCAATCCATCAGAGAAAAATGCGTGAGCCCTAACGAAGGTAAAGAGACATTTTCAATTTTTTTGAAGGGGGGAGGATTTTCTACTTTTTGTGTCGACGTTTCGGCGGGCCGGATGGAACAACGTCGCGGGCCGGTTCTGGCCCGCGGGCCGTACTTTGGGCATCACTGATTTAGATCACTACGTAAAAAAAATATTGAGGGGGGGGGGGGGCGAGGTGTACTCAGCGTTAAAAAAAATATAGAAAGGGGTACGCATAGGTCAAAAGTTTGGGAAACACTGAACTAGACGAAGGCGGAGGGAGAGTTTCATTTTTAATTCATCTTTTATATGGGTCAAAGTTAAAGGCCGACAAATAAAAATGGACGTTGTGGATAACTGTAAAATATAGGAGTTAGCTTATACACACACAAAATAAGACTGCAATAGTACCGTCAAAAAAGTATTCCTAGGATCGTAGCGCCAAATTACAAGGGGAAATAATTATTAATGTGATTGAACCCCAGGACTGTCGAGTTGACTTTAGAGCAAACAAAGCTGTGGTTAAGGTTTTGTTTTGTTTCATATACATCTTTCAAATGTTCCTTCAAAAAAAATAGTATTACATCCTAGTCTGGGACGGGGTGGCTGAGCGGTTAAGAGCTTGGCTTCCGAACCTTTGGTCCTGGCTTCAAATCTCTGTGAAGACTGGGATTTTGATTTTTGGGATTTTTTAGGGCGCTCCTGAGTCCATCCAAGTGTAATGGGTACCTGACTTAAGTTGGGGAAAGTAAAGGCGGTTGTTCGTTGTGCTGGCCACATGACACCCTGCTCGTTAACCGTTGGCCATAGAAACAGATGACCTTAACATCATCTGCCCCCATAGATCGCAAGATCTGCAAGGGAAACTTTTTTTTTTACATCCTTCGGGGAATGAGGGAGGATGGGGTTCGAACCTGGGATGATCGCTTACCACACGACCTGACATCCCATCTTAATCTGCAATGTAGTTACATGTTTGTAAAAGGAAACATATGATTTTAAATGAAGATCCAATATTGGATCTTGTTGAATCCTTACAGAATCTCAATTTCTATGACTTCCTAAAAATCATAAATCTTTGTATATTGTTTTGTTTTTTCTTCAGTAAAGAATCTAAATGAAATCAGAAATTAGAAACAACATTTTTACTTCCCCTTTCTTCGTGATATTTTTTAATTTTAAAATCCTTATTGTATTTTTTAAATGAAATCTCATTTTTGGACTTTCTACTATTAGTGTAACCTAATAGGATTTATATTCGAATTGTAAGTCTGTGAAGAAATATGATACAAAAACAAAAGTAACTCAATTTTAAAGTACACGCTCTGCGCTTTCGATGAGGATTCTAGGCTGAGATTTTTTTTTTCTTTGTTATAGTGATTTACAGAGATGAAGAATATGCAGCACTTAGGTGTCATATTGAACCAGCAATTTCTGTATTATGCTCTCCTCTCAATAATACCATCAGCCGACTTGCGGCTATATCTGTTATATTCTGTACGTGGCAAGGGCAGAGGCGTAGTGAGAAGGGGGGGAAGGGGGCGCGATTTCCCTGATGCCACACTCATGGGGACGCCACAAGCAGAGAGACGATAAAAAAAAAGGTTTCAAAGACAGTTTGTGTGGAAACACAAACTCAAAATCGGCCCCCGAAGTGGTCCACCCAGGCAGGCTTCAATATTTTCAGAAAGAACATCCAAATGAAATTATATCAAAGACAAATGATGGATAAGGATGGAGAAAGAAGGTTGACTGATCTTGTGTAGTGCCCCAACGGCCCAGCAGATCTAAGCATAGGTGAAAGTGAATGTAAAGTTATATGTGAACCTGGGCTAACTAGTTCCCCCTTCAGACCTTGTAGTCTATAGGGCAGATGATGTAAAGTTCATCTGTTTTTGTGGCTTACTGTTAACGTACATTGCAGTAGCAAAAAAAAAAGCAATCCAGCTGATCGCATTCCCTTGAATGTTGTCGCCTGCAAGACTATTCGTCTTTGTTAAACAAGATCAATTATACAGAATTGAGTACGTCGCTGGAGTATGACTTCTTTCCTAATATAGCCAGAATAAGGGACATCCCAAATTCTTCTCGGGAATATATTCGTTGGATGGTTTTGTAGCTTTACAGCCATATCCTGGGAGAAGCATTCTTCATCCCTTACTTTACATGTCGCGCCTTCATGGCAGTTTGAGGAGCCAGTCTCTTTGTTTTGTTTGTTTTTCTTTCAGAGCTCAGCATATCTCTACCTCGCTGACCAAAGCTTGTCTTAACACTTCTTTCCACTTAATGTGGAAAGTCTTTCATCAAGTCAACATATACGTCTACTGCTCTTAGAACCCGTTTAATGACATCTCCATAACGAGGTTGTTGGGGGGGCGACCAGTTTGATCAACATTTTATTTCTGACCTACTCATTGAGGACCAACTATTTGTATTCGCTCGTCCGTTTTATGGCGAAAGAAAAAGAAGTTAATGCTAATGACCTTGACCCGGGTAGGTGAAATTACCGGGGAAACCAGAACCGGGAAGCATCTATTGTAGACCATATTTAATTGGTAAGCTGAAGTTTTTGTAGTCCTCAAGGTTTCACTTGTAAACAGATCAATGGGAACTAGAGATTTCCAAGGCGGAAGAACTATCAACAACTAGTTTTTGTATGCGATGTTCATTGTAAAGGTTCATACGTTTTATTTCAGGTGTTTGTTGTAATAGCTAAGCACTTTCAGCATTGCAGAAACACATTCTTCAAGCTCTTCCTTTTGTCATTTCTATTTTCATGGCAACATAGAACTTGGCGTCCTTGGCATTCTTTAATTTCAGATGAGAATCTTCAATAGACTTTTGTTTAAGACACGGTCAATGGAAAGCTCTAATGTCTTCAGGATTAAATTGTTTTTTTGAAGCTAAAAGTAAATTAAAAATAGTGTTGTTGTTTTTTTTTTTAAATACATCCATGGATACTTGAGTGAAGCAGTTTTAGAACTATTGATGTCTGAAAAGGGCTCAGTCCATAGAATCCTGAATCAATATTTGTGACCGCCATAATACCAAGGAGGACAGACCAATAAAGAAGGAATTAGTGTCATCTTCAAGGACGATCAGATAGGACAAAGTAGTATGGGCTTAGGCGTAGAGGGCTCCTATAGTCTTGTCATTAAGTTCAAGTAATGTCCCTGACATGTCATTTACATCGCAAATAATGTCACTGTCTTGTCATTTACATCATCAAGTAATGTCACTGACATGTCATTTAGTTCAAGTGATGTCACTGTCATGTCATGTATATCGTCAAGTAATGTCACTGACATGTCATTTACATCGTCAAGTAATGTCACTGTCTTGTCATTTACATAGGCAAGTAATGTCACAGTCATGTCATTTACATCGTCAAGTAATGTCACTGACATGTCATTTAGTTCAAGTGATGTCACTGTCATGTCATGTATATCGTCAAGTAATATCACTGACATGTCATTTACATCGTCAAGTAATGTCACTGTCTTGTCATTTACATCGGCAAGTAATGTCACTGTCTTGTCATTTACATCGTCAAGTAATGTCACTGACATGCCATTTAGTTCAAGTGATGTCACTGTCATGTCATGTATATCGTCAAGTAATGTCACTGACATGTCATTTACATCGTCAAGTAATGTCACTGTCTTGTCATTTACATAGTCAAGTAATGTCACAGTCATGTCATTTACATCGTCAAGTAATGTCACTGACATGTCATTTAGTTCAAGTGATGTCACTGTCATGTCATGTATATCGTCAAGTAATATCACTGACATGTCATTTACATCGTCAAGTAATGTCACTGTCTTGTCATTTACATCGGCAAGTAATGTCACTGTCTTGTCATTTACATCGTCAAGTAATGTCACTGACATGCCATTTAGTTCAAGTGATGTCACTGTCATGTCATGTATATCGTCAAGTAATGTCACTGACATGTCATTTACATCGTCAAGTAATGTCACTGTCTTGTCATTTACATAGGCAAGCAATGTCACAGTCATGTCATTTAGTTCAATTAATCTGTCATGTCAATTATACAGTCAAGTAATGTCACGATCATGGCATTAGGATCAAGTAATGTCATTGTCATGTCATTTATATCGTCAAGTAATGTTACGGTCATGTCATTTGGTTCAAGTATTGTCCTGTAACAGAAGTCAGCGATTGTGGACAAACTGTATGCTATAGTTGTTCACAAGGCATGTCTCTGTTTCTGATACCAGGTGTTCAATGACGATATACAGGTGAGGGCAAGAGCAATGTCTTGGACAGCGCCTAGTCATAAGTGTATACAGTGTTTCAAGATTATTTGTTAAGTAGTGGTTTTGTTAGTCTCTCTCTGTCTCCCTCTCTCTCTCTCTCTCTCTTTCAGTCTCTCACTCTCTCTGACTCATACAATAGCACATACACAAATTCTTTTTAGCGGCCCCCGAAAGGGGAAAAGACGCTATTAGTTTTGTGTGGCCTGTCTGTCCGTCCGTCCGTCCCGTTTAGATCTCAGAAACTAGAGAGAAAATGAAAATCGGACATCATGATATTCATAACCAGCGCTTTATAAATAGACTTCTATGTACTTCTCGATGACGACAGAATGTTAATTTTTAATGTTGGTCATCCAGGGTCTATTATTACTGAATGTTTTAATTTTCTTCTTTGCTACAATCATGTTTTCACAGAACTGGATGAACTGGATTTTACATTTGAGTAAAAATCAATAAAAGTAGGTAATCAGCTAGCTGTTTTGGTTCAACAAAAAAATTAAATAACTAGCAATAGTGTTCATTAGAACATATTTCTAGAACGTTGATGGGGAGGGGTGACACCCTGAGCTACCGCGCTAGGTGTACGACACTGTATCGGGAGATTACCATGCTGATCTAAGGTGATAACTTAACGCAACTCTACTTATTCCAGAAGAGTTAGAAGAGTCTTATCAAAGACGACGTGTTGCACTGTTTGTGAAAAATAACGCCAAATTGTTTAAATTTCTTTAAACGATCAAAACAAGAATGTGGCTTGAATATATTTCTCGTCCATTGGTGAATTTGATGGGGGCAGCCTCTGAGTTTATGTGATAACATAAACTCTCTTTGTAATCTTGTTATTTTTCTTTCATTCTATTTCTATTTCTTTGTTTTTTGCTTTTATCTCTCATGGTCTCTTATTCTGAATCTATTTGTATCTTTTTCAATCTCTGTCTTATATCTCTCTATGAATCGCTTAGTTTTTCCTTTTATTTAGAGTGTCTAGTGTGAAACTGATTATTGCACGTCTCTCCCTCTCTCTCTCTCTCTCTCTGTGTTTAACACACTGTGTCTCTCAGAGTCTATGTCTCACTTTCAAGTCCTGAGTCTTTCCATGTCTGTAATTTGTTTTTTCGCTGTGTCCCTGTTTCATAAGTTGATGTTCTGACTCTCTCTCTCTCTCTCTCTCACACACACATACACTACATATATAATGACTCTACGTTTCTCTTTCTTGCTCTTTATTTATGCCTCCCTTTTTTTTCACTCTCGTTTTCGTCACTCTATCTCACCTTTTCTTTCTCTCCCTATTCTCTCTCTTTCTCTCTGTCTCTCTACCTCTTCAATCGAAAAGACTTCTTGCTATTAAAACTGCATCCCAAAATGTTTTTGCTGCTAATTCTCCAACGAAAACAAAAGTGTATTGAATGCCTGTCTGTTGATCTCAACTCTCCAACCAACTCGCTAACCACTAAACTAACACGAAATCTGCCTTTCAAAAGGAATAAATAAACCAGTAATCAAGAAGACTTGACTTCTGGCGACATCCGCTTTGCAGCATGTGCAGGGGAGGGAAGTTGTAGCGCATAATATTGAAGAGGGGAAGGGTGAGCATTGTCGTGAGGCGGGGGGAGGCGGGTGATAATGTGACACCGAGGGAGTCCCCACCTCCGCCTTCTTCCAGCTGCTACAAGAGAATCTGATGTTCAACGGCCAAGGTAACTATTGTAATCATCGCAATAAGAGAACAGCTCTATAATTCAAAGAAAGCTTTATGTCTTGTGGATATCAACAAAACCAGCCATGCCTTAGCTGGTTTTTTTTCACTAGATCTGGAGATTTTTAGATAAAATAAATTAGTGCTTCTTTCTTTCTTACCTTACCCCAGTAAATTATGGGATTTTGGAAATTAAAAAAACAAATATTTTAATGCTTTTATATCTGGGTTATTTCAAGTAGATTTTGGGTATATTTGACTATACATGGGAAATTATGTTAATTTCAAATTTTTAAATGAAACATTAAAATATTTTTCTAAAGTTAAAGTTTAAGTTAACCAACTGTAATATCTCGGACAAGAAAAAAAAACATAAAAGATGCATAGTATGGTGTCAAAGTTAATAGATTTTAAGAAGAATGATGGTATATATTTAGACTATCAAAAATATATAATGGAGGTATCTTACAGTCTAACAATTAAAAAGTATTCCTCTACATCTTCTGTCCCTTGAATTTCGACGTATGGAAGCTGTAACAATGTGTGTAACTAAACCCTTCCACTCATCCTGGTCAGCAGATGTTCTTAGCAGAATATCAAGAGAGAAGCTGGTCCAGTCTTTCACGTTGTCCAGTCAGCTTTGGATGTTCCTTTCTTCGTTCTCCTGTTTCACTCTACCTTAAAAAATGACTTTTGAAAGCGATTCATGTTTTAGAATTTCATCTAGACAATTCAGCTTTCTTCTCCTTATAGTGTTTCTTCTTTTTGGCAGCCAGAGTGATGTTTGTAACTATACGAGCTCGTTTGTTTTCCTTTCCTGGTATCTGAGATACAGCATTTGTTTCTGTAGCATTCGCTCTCAAAGGCTTGAAATCCTCAGGGTCCAGCCTCAGGGTCCAGTCTCCAACTTTCAAAACTCTATAGACGTAGTGAGACTACATACGAAGAACTAGTTTTAATTTCATTGGGTAGCTGGTGCTACTCTTCCTGATGTTCCAGTTCTACTCATGACGGCGGATGCAAAGCAAAAAAAAAAAAGGTTTTTATCTCTTTTAGTGATTCTCTACATCTTATGTAAAAGTAATGTCCTCAGGAGGTGTGTACGTATGTATAAATGTTGCATGCCTAACAGAACTGAAGGATGATATATGGAGACTTGGATGAAACTGAAGATACTTCAGGACAGATTTGTAGCAAAAGACATTTAGGAATATTTACAAATTGCTTTTATTTAGCCCATTTTGCATGAGTTACAGCATGATCAGTGAGCTATTGTCCTATCTCTGTTTGAACCGGGGGGGGGTATCTTGGAGAAGATTTCTTTGCTGCCTTTAGGCGCTCAGCAAACGCAGTTCTGTTTTAGTCGGGATTTGAACTCGAACATTCTTGTTACATGGCCAAGTGGTTTTGGCCTCTCAGCCACATATCCCAGAATTTGTGGATAACTCAGAACAGAATTTAATGATACTGCAGATAATTTACAAAAGACTTGAAAGATACTACAGACTTGAAAGATACAACAGACTTGAATGGTACAACAGACTTGAATGATACAACAGACTTGAATGATACAACAGACTTGATTGATACAACAAACTTGAAAGATACAACAGACTTGAATGATACAACAGACTTGAATGATACAGCAGACTTGAAAGATACAAAAGACTTGAAAGATACAACAGACTTGAATGATACAACAGACTTGATTGATACAACAGACTTGAAAGATACAAAAGACATGAAAGATACAACAGACTTGAAAGATATTGTAGATAACTCACAACAGACTTGAAGAGATTGCAGAAGTCTTGCCTCACCCCCTCCTCCTTTCATATTTTCTTTTTTAATTTTCTCTCATTTTTTTTTTTGCTTTTTTTTTGTTGTAAACTCTGTTTCATTGTTTCCCTCTTGTTTTATAAGTGTTTGTATCAAATGTCATGATGCCAGACAGAATCATCATCATTGAAATAACCAAACGGTTTGTTTTGCAGTCTACAAAAGTAATTTGTAACCTGATTCAGTTGTTTCTCTTGTTTGCGTGTGTGTTATGTTAGGTGTACGTGTGTGTGTTTGTTTATATGTACTTTTGATAACAAGCAAAGAAATAATCATATTCTTCCGCTTATGAAAAGTATTATTGTATCAATAACTAGGTCAAGGTCACACGACTTGAAATAGTTCTTATATCCTTCATGTTCTAGAACATGCGCAGTGGTTGAATGTTTTAAATTCATAGATTATATTTTAGTTTGTTATAAATGTGAGTTTTTTATTTTTAGTTTATTACGTCGTCCGTTTGTCCTTATAGGTTTAGGGCATCGTCATCATTAGGACATCTTTACAAAGAAAAAAGAGTCAATGCCAAATAGGAATGTTCTGCTTCTTTCAGACAGCCTATGGGTACTCCCTGTCGTCACAGCATTGTTTGAGAACCACTGTGACATGAAATGAATGTGTTCAGTACGTACGCTCGTGTTAATTTCACGTGAAAGTCTCGGGTCTGAATCTGACCATGTGGTCAGACAGGCAGTTACTACCTGGTCCTATGTGAGGTAGGACCTAAGAGCCATGATTTCCATACTGAGGAGTAAAGTGTCATTAAGTATTATTATAATGTGTATTTCATGTTGAACTCATTAAGAAATTCTTGATTATCCATTCATTGAGCCTTATGGCTGGATCGCCCATGTTTTTTTTTTCATATTAATAAATGTACTGTCTGACAAATGAGTCCCTTAGTGTTTACTAGTATCTGTTGTGCTACACAAGTTATAAACTCTACACGACATTCGCGTTAGCTAAGTAAAGAAACACCAAGAGATGAGCTACGCGCTCATAAGCCTCAAGAGATGTTACGCTCCCAAGAAATATCGTCTGCTGGTTTATGAGACAAGCAGAAGTGAACTTACCGGTACAGCTGTGACGTATATGCTTCCGGTGTCGCACGGGAACTGCAGCTGATAGCTCTGGAACGGCCTCTCGATGCTGAGATCTGAAACAGTTTGTGAAAAGACCAAGAAACGTCAGTCCCAGAAAAGAACTACTTAAATTATATTAGTTTTCTAATGGGATGACCTTGGCCTAGTTTTTTCAGTAAAGGAAGAATTTGATTAATTTCTAAAATTTTCTGAAATACCAAATACAATGAGGTCTACACTAAGAATAGCTTCGCCGGTTGTATGATAAGCACTTCGGATTGATGTCACAGTGGTCCCAAGATCGAAACCTGTTTGTCGCTTTGACCTGTGGTTTGCAGGACGGTTAGTTCCGAAGAAACTTTCCAAAGTAATTGAAATTAAACAAAAGTTATATAAGTGCTAGACCTGTAAGTCCATGAGGCTCTTAATATTTTAAATGTTTTTTTTCCGACTTTGTTTTGGTGAGAGGACGTGGTGGCCGAGTGATAAAGCATTTAGTTTCCGAACCGATAAGTCTCGAGTTCGAATCCCTGGGATGAGGAAAAGATGCGCCTTGTCTCCATCGTAAGATCTAAAAGGGAGTTAAAAATAAGGTTGTTGAAAAAAATATTTGATTGATTCATTGAGTCGATGCGTAATTGACTTTTTGATTATATAGTATATTTTTTTTAATTATATTCTCTTAGCATTCATTTAAAAATAACAAATGTAGATATTTTCTGTTTCTCTTTCATCCTATGTCAATGTTTCAGATTTCGTTCAATCGTAACAATCATTATATCTATATTCTATATATATATATAACAGTCCTGAAGTCAGCAAGCGCCCCTTTCAGGCCATGCGATCTATAGGGCAGATGATGTAAAAGGTCATCTGTTTCTATGGCTGACGGTTAGCGAAGGTGTCATGTGGCCAGCCCAACTACCAACCGCCTTTACTTTCCACAATTATTTTCAGGTGCCCAACAGAATTGAGTGGACTCAAAATCCCAATCTTCACCGAGATTCGACCTAAAGACACTTCAGTTCGGAATATAGCGCTCTTACCCCTCAGCAACCCCGCCCCACAAAAGCCTATATGGCAGGTGAATTAGAGTTGCTTGACTTAGTGAACTGTGGCAGGTGAATTAGAGTTGCTTGACTTATTGAACTGTGGCAGGTGTATTAGAGTTGCTTGACTTATTGAACTGTGGCAGGTGAATTAGAGTTGCTTGACTTATTGAACTGTGGCAGGTGAATTAGAGTTGCTTGACTTATTGAACTGTGGCAGGTGAATTAGAGTTGCTTGACTTATTGAACTGTGGCAGGTGAATTAGAGTTGCTTGACTTATTGAACTGTGGCAGGTGAATTAGAGTTGCTTGACTTGGTGCACTGTGGCAGGTGAATTAGAGTTGCTTGACTTATTGAACTGTGGCAGGTGAATTAGAGTTGCTTGACTTATTGAACTGTGGCAGGTGAATTAGAGTTGCTTGACTTATTGAACTGTGGCAGGTGAATTAGAGTTGCTTGACTTGGTGCACTGTGGCAGGTGAATTAGAGTTGCTTGACTTATTGAACTGTGGCAGGTGAATTAGAGTTGCTTGACTTATTGAACTGTGGCAGGTGAATTAGAGTTGCTTGACTTATTGAACTGTGGCAGGTGAATTAGAGTTGCTTGACTTATTGAACTGTGGCAGGTGAATTGGAGTTGCTTGACTTAGTGAACTGTGGGACACCACTGTGTTATACATCTTCCACAAAACACGCGTCCGTTCTCCAGAATGTAAGTTTTACGGCTGGAAAGGGGAAAAATGGTATTTACAATTTTAGATTCGAACCCATGACATTCAGCTGGTCAGCTCAAAATCCTATCACTTGGCCACCACTAACCGTACGCTTCTCTTTAACCCTTCTATGATAAGTTGTTAGAGAATAAGTAATTAGAGAATATTACGTTTCTCTTTGTTACAAGATAATTACAAATTCATCTCGAGCTTTCATCCAGATTTTTTTTCTACATCTCTGAATTCAATGTTCCTAAAATGGAAGATCAGACTTTGAAGTCTATCGATCTGCTAGATAAAAATAAAAGAAGCCTTTTGTTTTCAGTCCGTGCAAATCCCGCGTAATTCGATTGACATTCTGACAGTCCTGATGAGTTGGTCAACAGCCTAGGGAGCATTCCGTCCCGACTTGCTGATTGGTCTTGGCTTTCTTTGCTTTCTTAACTTAGAGAGTAGTTCCTAATGAATGAAACTCGCGTTACTCAACGCATTCACCACTGGAAGCGTTGTGGTTGTCATGGCAACGTTGACAACGTCTACTAAAACATATTGCGCCAAGAATGCTTAGTTAGTCATGTCCCGAAACGAACCTGCGTTCTTCAGAACGAAATCACCTTGATGCAGATGACCGAGACCCTAATGGCGTAAGGACTTACCTTCACGCAGATGACCATGACCCTAGTAACATATGGTATAGGTACGACGTGCTAATGATGGAGAGAATTACCTTTCAAAAGACTATCTGGACCCTATTGACGAAGCGATTTACCTTTCAGCAGACGACCTTGACCCTTATGACGTAGAGATATATATCTACGCAGAAGTCCGTGACCCTAATGCCGTAGTGAATTACCGTCTAGCAGACGATTTTGACCACCCTACTGACATAGGATGACGGAAGCAATTTACTTTTTTTGTGTATTACGATCTTGGAAGTTGTTACAATTGATATTTTTAGAATAAGTTTTTTGTCTGGCCTTTCAAATAATTATTGCATTATGAATAGTTTTAAAAAACAAAGTCTTTTGACCTTATATTTTTTTTAATGTGTAACCAATAAAACAAATATTTCACGAGCAAAGCTGGAAATTATATATATTATATAATATTATATAATATAATATTAAATAGACAGACAGACAGACAGACAGATAGATAGATAGATAGGTTGATTGATTGATTGATTGATTGATAGATAGATAGATAGATAGATAGATAGATAGATAGATAGATAGATAGATAGATAGATAGATAGATAGATGCCTTGAATGGACTATTTATAACATTCCGATGTTCCTGTTCTTGCTAACACTTGTATTGACGGAATGTTTGCAGGCCATTTTTATTACATCTGCGTACGTTGCAACTACTACAGACATCTCTAGGTCATCAAAACCTTCAAAATGTTTACAATGACCCAGAAAAAAACACAGCCATTACCTAGAACGAGAACGTTTCCGTTGGTGTTACACGTGATCAGGCGTGGATCTGTGCTCTGATTGGTTCTTTGCATGTCAATGAACTGAAACGAAAAGAATAGGGAGGAAAGTCGAGTGATAACGTAATTTAGGGTGACTGACATGTTTTAGAGTATACCAGGAGAAGAATAGATGCACACTATAGATATCCTTAGATTCACACTATAGATATCCTTAGATTCACACTATAGATATCCTTAGATACACATTATAGATATCCTATCAGAACCAGTACAGGTAACAAGTAGTGTCGTCTTAAATTAATGTATTTTTCAAGTAGCCACAAAATACACAGGGGATTTTCACAGTAAAAGTTAACTACTGTAATCAGCTCTTTAGTTACATATTGATTGTAAGATCCAGTTTACCTTATTTAGTTTGTACAATAGAGTTCAGTAAAGAGAGAAAAAAAAGATAGAAAAAGAAGAGAAAGGTTTACTAAGAAATGTTGTGGTAAAGTAATGGAACGCAAAGAAAAACATTGAAAAAAATGAAAAGAGGAAGATTGGGATATTTAAATAACTAGACAAAGTAAACAACAAAGTCTAGGATGTTGAACTGTTGCCAACTAAACAACTAAAATTACTTGATGCCCAAAAGAGTAAGAGCTTTTTTTTTACTCTCCATTGCTGGAAAGAGAACACAAAATATTTTACATTGAATTAAAATACTTCGCTTGTCAACATTTCCTTATTCTGTATACCGGACACGCGATGTGGGCTACCAATTATGGATTATCTTCCAAGTATGAAAACAGTCAAAAAGCTGCAGTAACTTTATGGTTTTCAGTACATGGACCAAACGTTTTGACATTTCTTATAGCATGTAAGAACCCCATTTAAAGCTGGGAGAACTAAGAGGCGTCCCTTTCTCGAACTCGGGACGTCTAGTTCAATTACGACGAGCCACCATAGCTTCATATAAAGAAGACTATCTTGTAAAGTAAAGCTACACTTTGTCTGTGTTTATTAAGAAATGGTAGATCAGGGCATAGAGAAAGAGCGAAATAAAAAAATATAACAGTAACAATATCTCAAGGAAATAAAATAAGTCTACTGATAAAAGTAAACTTTTTTTTAGGGTTGTCAAGAAATACTAATAAATAATATTCAGGAAAATAGGAGAAGAAAAAAACATTGATTTTTAGATGGTCATGTCTAGCAGAAGGGGAATTTAAGGAAGCTATTTCTATCTACGGTGTAAATCTAAAAACAAGCCTCATTTTGAGAACTTTGGTAAAATATTGATTACATAATATTCTTTTCCTCATTATTTCTAAAGTTTAAAACAAAATTATCGCTAGACTCTAAACCAGTGTCTGCCAAACTTTTTCCTTGACTCACACTTCGCACTTTGCTTATTTTTTAGAGAGATTAATTCACGTGGTGGCTTACTAGTTAATTATTGCATTATTTCGTGGAACACTTATTCACTAGGGTTCCGCGGAACACAGTTTGGGAAACACTGATCTAAACACCTGAAACACCATCTATAAACTGAACACACCAGCTGTATACTAAACACCTGACTATTATAAGCACGTTATTTGCTCTTTCAGTGACCCCGCTGTGTTTCCGTCTGTTCGTCCGTCTGCCACGCTTAGATCTCAAAAACTAAAAGCGCTATTGAAAACCTGATTCCACCATACTTTGTAGCGCGATATAATTAAGTGCAAAGACTACTTAGATAATGATATCATTTAAATAAAAGATAGAGAGATCTCAGGTTGGAACTGAACAATTGTAATTATAATACAGTTGCTATAGCTAATTTATAGATTTTGTTTTCAAAGTACAAAGAATGATGGCTGCAATAGAGGAGATTTCCCAAAAATTACAAGCCGCTGAAGTATTTATTTGGATGAAGTAAGGGCTAAAATAATTATTAAAGTACCCTTTCAGACCATACAGTATATAGGGCCAAAGATGTTAAGGCCATCTGTTTCTTTGGCCGGCGGTTAATGAGAAGGGTGTCATGTGGCCAGTACAACGACCAACCGCCTTTTCTATCCCCAACTAGAGTCAGGTACCCATCAGAGTTGGGTTGACTCGGTGGCGCCCTAAATTCATGAAATTCAAAATCCCAGTCACCGCGATTCGAAACCAGGACCCTTGGTTAAGAAGTCAAGTGCTTAACCACTCAGCCACCGCCCATCCCCCATGGTTAAGAGTAAGTCATAACAATATGTGGATTAACTCTAATTTCCTTTTTGAAATATACATTTTAAATGCGTATAAGCCCGTCCAGAGAATGTACATACTTAGTTTATACAGAGAAATGTACACGTCATATAAGACAATAAGTAAATGGTGTACCCTTTCTATAAAAACAAAAAGAAAGAAATTCGCTACTATTTTTTGTTTGGGGTATCTGTCCGTCAATCCAGTTTGGACTCAGCTAGTTCCCTTTTTGCTGCTGAGGTGATGTCTCTTTCCGTGTGAGTATTAATAAACAAAATGAGCAAAAGCTATTGTAATCTAATTTCACCCTCATCTTCGCTATGGTTAAAATATCGAAACCTGTCTTTAGATTCTCTTCTTACCAAACAGCGGACCCATTGGGGCAGACTACGAGTTTGTTTCTTTGTTGTTGTCAGAAACACGAAGTATTCTTTTTAAGTATTTCAGTGTAAACATATTTACCGAAAACTCCCTGTGAATGTCCTTTGTCTTTAAGGCTGCTTCATTGGTCACTTGTCCAAGACTGTCCGTACGATGAAATGATTCCATTGGTCTGTCCGTTTGGTGGCTCATGTAGGCTTCGACAGCGGAGTGATACAGAAACCTGTATTCGTTCTGCGTTGAAAGAAACACAAGAAATCGGGCATGTTTTTTTTCTTAATTTGTATGAACCACTAGAATGAAGGCAGGAAACTAAAAGGAGATGAAACAAAGTACCAGACCGATAGTTAAAAACCAATAAAAAAAAAAATAGAGACAACTTACTTCCTGTGTGGATTCGTGTGTTATAGGCATTAAAGGGGAATAGATGAGACTAAGAGAACTTCAGGAACGTCAATGATTTTTTTTTGTTACAATGATTGCAATAACGACAAGTAATCTCTAAATATCAACCTCTAATTAGTATTCATGTTTTTATTTTCTTCAAAGGTTAAGACGTCACTCATTATAACCACAGAGGGAACAACAAAATTCGCTCTACCAGACCTCATTTACTTGCACATTAAACTATATAGATATATATAAGAGAGTATGAATAGTATCCTTACCACTATCCCCTCTTTCCCATAACCCCAGCATTTCCTGCTACTCAACACCTCAAGTTATCTTTGTTTTTAAGTATGTTCCACACACAAAACGAAACGCCCTCAGTAAAGGAGCTGAGCATTGCCATTGACATGCTTGCACATGGGAAAACACCCGGAGGAGATGGCATTCCTGCTGAAGTAATTCAGGCTGGAAAACATGCCCTAATCAAACCACTCCATGAACTGCTAAGCTTGTGCTGGGAACAAGGAATGGTCCCCCAGGAATTGAAAGACTCCAACATTGTTACAATTTATAAAAATAAAGGCGACCGCTCTGATTGTAACAATTACAGAGGCATCTCACTGCTTAGCATAGTCGGAAAGGCTTTTGCTAGAGTGTTACTAAAGCGATTACAGATCCTGGCAGATCGTGTTTATCCAGAGTCGCAGTGTGGCTTTAGGGCAGGAAGATCTACAACAGATATGATTTTCTCTCTGCGGCAGCTACAGGAGAAGAGCAGAGAACAAAAGCAGCCCCTCTTCATAGCTTTTATTGATTTGACCAAGGCCTTTGACCTTGTTAGCAGAAGCGGTCTGTTTGCTGTACTAGAGATAATCGGCTGTCCAAATAAGTTAAGAAAACTAGTGTCAGCTTTTCACGAAAATATGCAGGGCACCGTTCAGTTTGAAAGTTCTTCCTCCAGGCCATTCTCCATTAAGAGCGGTGTAAAACAAGGATGTGTACTGGCCCCTACACTATTTGGCATCTTCTTCTCAGTCGTACTATCCAGTGCTTTTAAATCCCTGGAAGACGGAATATACATCCATAGCAGATCCGATGGAAGGCTCTTTAACCTGGCACGTCTTAAAGCCAAAACGAAAAGGCGTCGTATCTTGATAAGGGAGCTGCTGTTTGCCGATGACGCGGCACTCGTATCTCACTCACAAGGAGGTCTACAGAAGCTAGTGAACGCCTTAGCAGCTGCTTGTCAAGAGTTTAGCCTTACTATAAGTCTCTCCAAGACCGAAATCCTGGCACAAGACGTTGCAGAAATACCTATAATACAAATTGGGAACCACACCCTTTCAGTGGTGCAGGAATTTACCTACTTGGGTTCAACAATTGTCAGTAACCTAGACTTAGACATCGAGCTGACAAAAAGGATAGGAAAAGCTACCACAGCATTGGCAAAACTATCCAAGCGCGTCTGGGAAAATGGTAAATTGACCACAGCGACCAAAATCCTAGTCTACAACGCCTGTGTTGTGAGCACTCTCCTTTATGGCAGTGAAAGCTGGTCAACATACATGTACCAAGAGCACAGATTGAATAGTTTCCACTTGCGCTGCCTGAGACGCATAATGGGCATCTCTTGGAGGGACCATGTCTCCAATCAGGAAGTTTTGAGATTGGCCAATATGAACAGCATGTATGCTCTCCTGACACAAAGGAGATTACGCTGGCTCGGACATGTCACCCGCATGCCAGATGGTAGAATCCCGAAAGATATCTTATATGCTGAGCTTGTGGAAGGAGTCAGACCCAAGGGCCGCCCAAGACTAACATATAGAGATGTCTGCAAGCGAGACATGAGAGCCTCAGGCATCAGTGAAAGTATGTGGGAAAACATAGCCAAAGACCGGAGTGCATGGAGACAGACTGTGCGTGCTGGGTCAACCCTTGCTGAGAATAAAAGAATTGAAGCGGCTTTAATCAAGAGGGAAAAAAAGAAAGCTGCCCTGTCTGCTAGCCCTAAATCAAAGGCATACAAATGTACGAATTGTGGCAAAGTCTGCCGTTCTAGAATTGGCTTGATTAGCCACACCAGATTCTGCCCCGTCTCAAGATTAAGCCAAAACCAGTGACTCACTTGGGCGCATCCATTGCCTTTCGAGACAAAAGGAGCCATATATACACACAAAAAAACATTCATCCGTTCTTACAATATGTTCCATGATCAATAGTCCTTGTTGTAAATATGTTCCACGATCAATAGTCCTTGTTGTAAATATGTTCCACGATCAATAGTCCTTTTTGTAAATATGTTCCATGATCAATAGTCCTTGTTGTAAGTATGTTCCACGATCAATATTGAAAATTTGATGGAGTCCCCCAAATGAGTGTCCGAAATTTGTTTTTACATTAAATATTACGCCATTATCTCATGTCATGATGTCAAATTTCAAAATGCAATGGCCCCTAAAGAGGTCAAGACCTCCGGGCCTCAAATCCCTAGCTACGCCCCTGACTTGATCCAAGATTGGAAAGTGGGAGATATAATGTGTAAGTTGCATGACCTCTGATGTGTTAACTTTGACCAAAGCGGTAAAAACTGATTGTTGTTTCACATCTACTGAAATGATTTGTATATTTCTTTGTATGTTTATATAGATACAAAGTTACTTATTTTTTGTTGTTGTTTTGTTCGTTTGTTTGTTTTTTTTTTTCGCTTGAGACAATCTTTTTCAAAATATCAAATTGTATGTTTTTATAATAAAGCTAATGTCTTGCTGTCTCGCGTACTGTACAGAAAACTAGGTCATTAAATATGAATACTACACAAATATGTTTGTCAGCAGCAGACTAAACTGTATAAAACCTTTTTTTTTTTCCTCATTGTCATAGAAATTTTATCTTTTTTCTTACGTAAAAAAAAAAGGCATCTGTATTATGTTTCTTGATATTTTCACAAATAAAGACACACTTTTCTTTTGCTCTAACCTCAGTGGGGAAAAATCCAACCCTGTCTTCGCGCATGCGTACCACACAGCAGACGACATCGATGGTTGACGTCACTTCCCATTGTGTGAAAAGACTATCGAGGGCGATGAGCAGACCAGTCCTGTGTGAGCCGTTGCTGTGAACAGACAGGAAGAGAAACACGCGCAGACAATAGAAAGTGAATTTAAAAAACATTTTCTGGTTGAAATAAAGTCTGAGACCCAATGAAGTAGTGACAGTTAATTTGATGTTCAATGAAGTAGTGATAGATATTTTGATGTTCAATGAACTAGTGACAGATATTTTGATGTTCAATGAACTAGTGACAGTTAATTTGATGTTCAATAAAGTAGTGACAGTTAATTTGATGTTCAATGAAGTAGTGGTAGATATTTTGATGTTCAATGAAGTAGTGACAGATATTTTGATGTTCAATGAAGTAGTGACAGATATTTTGATGTTCAATGAAGTAGTGACAGATATTTTGATGTTCAATGAAGTAGTGACAGATATTTTGATGTTCAATGAAGTAGTGACAGATATTTTGATGTTCAATGAAGTAGTGACAGATAATTTGATGCCCAATGAACTGAATGAAGTAGTGGTAGATAATTTGATGCCCAATGAAGTAATGACAGATAATTATATAGATAATTATATAGAAACAGTCACACCATACCAATCTTTTTTTTTCTCTTTACTTGTATCTTCGGCTTTCATATTCTGCCAAAAGGCGTAGAAAATTGGTTTGTTACTGGCCAACGGTTAACGAGAAGGGCAAGTGGCCAGCACAGCACAACTAAAGTCAGGTACCCATTAAAGATGTGTGGACTCAATTTGACCTAAAACTCCCGAAATTAAAAATCCCATTCTTCACAGAGATTTGAACCCAGGAGCCCAGATTCGGAAGCCAAGCGCTTAATCACTCTTCCACCCCACCACCCAAATTAAAGAAGGAAAAATAATTTGTTCCCTGTAAAAAAAAAATACATTCTTGAATATTTGGTTTGAAAACAAAAATAAATGGGTGACGAGTTTCAGGGTCTACAAATATTTGTTAAGTTCGTAAGTTTCAAGCTTAATCACTTTTAAGAATTTTTATTGAATTTCAATGAGAAAGTCTGTAATTGTTTTTTACATAGTATGTGTTTCATCTTTCATGATTTCTATATCACGATTCAATTGTTTTAATTCATGAATCCGAGTATTTGTCCCTTTTTTCTGCAGACTTAAAACAAGGAGACATAGTGTTATGGAGTGCCTGTGAAAGTTTCTGATGTAGCCAGATGAGAAACATGGACCGATGCTTTGGTTGTGTAGGAAGAATGGAAGACGTCAATGTTGGTGTGACAGTTGAAGAGAATGAGAACAAGCGAGAGTGGTGAGACAGATACGACCTGTACATATAATCAGTTATAATCTTATTCAAATTATCAATACACATCCCTTTCTAAGTACACCTACTTCAAGTTGAATCTATGTAGATTTATAAATAAAAGTTTAATCTATTTTATTTTTCAACGAGAGAAACAGAAAGCTTGTTATATATTTCAAGTCCTACATGACTATAACACGCTTACATCGGTTTAGTTGTACTAGCAAACCAGTACCCCCTTCAGAACTTGTGATATATAGGGCGGATGATGTAAAGATCATCTGTCGCTATGGGTGACAGTTCACGAGGGTGTCATGTGGCCAGCACAACGACCAACCGCCTTTACTTTTCTCAACTTATGTCAGGTACCCATATGACTTGGGTAAACTCATGGTTTCCTAAAAGAATTCCAAAATTAAAAAAAAAAGTCCTCACAGTGATTCAAACCTGAGACTCCTTGGTTCGGAAACCAAGTGTTTTACCACCCAGCCATAAAACTTCCCACACTTGACATTAAGATTCAACTTCTGATCAAACAGTTCACCATTCTATTCACCATTCTAGTCACCATTCTATTCCATTGCAATAACTATTGAAACTAATGATTAAAATAAATTCATCAAAAATGTGTAACTTGTTATTCAATGCTCATTTTTTTCACTCGAAATAAAATTCTCATATACATATATTAATAAATCTGCAAATAGTATGTAACTGAACATAAAAATTGTAAGCCATATTATTAATAAATATGTCACGTGGGCCAACCTGCAGTGAATGATGGGTAGTCCAGAACTAGGGCACTTGTACTTCCGAAACGTTTTCCAAAAGGTCAAGAAGGTGGGCAAGCACGGCAGGGAGTTGTCTGGCCATGACAGAAACTGAAGGTGTATGACGTCACGGCGCTCACCTGTCTATCAAACCACAAGGACATGCAATAAACGCTTTAAAAATATTATCAAGAAACTGGGGTAGAACAAAATCTAATTAACTTTTCAAACAAAAACAGACGAAGGATGGTCAGAAATTCTAATGATATTTTAAATATTGTGGTCCAATAATCAGGTCCGGATTCGCGGAAATGTAGCCGCTGAGAGCCTGTTCCTTTTTAGTGGTGGGTGGGGGGAGCTTCGACAATCTAAAAACAATACTATAGGAAATATAAAAACTAAAGAAAAAAATGACACTGATTAGACGAGTACTATAATGTTTCATTACTGTAGCAAATATTAAGTATATTTTTGTTATTAAAGTCTTTAAATGAGTATAGGGGCCTCCAAACCCACACATAAATTCACAAGGTCACAACTTTCTTAGATCTGGCACTGCTAAAATAATACATGAAGAAAAACATTGCTCCCACTCATGTTTCATTTACTGAAACAATCCTGAATAGAGCATAAATCTGTTTTCAATAAAACCTGCAACGCAATAAAACGCTGCGATCGATGCATATTTAAAAACTAAGCATTTTGATTATTTTAGAAATAATGTACATTGTGAATAAGTATCAAGTACATGTTTTCCTCAAGATAAGGTGATTTATTATAATATCGCTAACAACCTAGTAATCACAAACATTCAATTAATAATATGAACACAAACACAATCAATATTTATGGGAATAAAGATAAGTAATTGAAGTTTTTTATAAGTTACCTGTGGACTTATTATATTATTTTGTAAGTGAGTGTATGCGTGTGTGTGACTTTATGACTGTTATTATGTGTGTGTGTGTTAGTGTGTGTGAGTGTTTGCGTGTACGTGTGTTTGCATGTAGGAGCCCTAACTGGGTAAGTCCAGTGACCGGCAGCAATCCGCCTAGATTTAGTCCTACTTAACGTAATGCGGTGTAAGCCGCGAGTATTTATGCGGACATGCAGCCATCACCGGCTGGCGGCGGGGGGACTTGCCAATCTTACCTTCATGTGACGTAATCCGATTTTCCTGATGATGTGAGTACCTCTGTCATCCTCCACGTCCGTTTTGATGATGACGTCATCCACATCCAGGCACTCACCAACTTCCGGCCAGTATTTGTAGCTCTGATTCTAATTTTAGACATACAAATAAAAGGCTTATGTTGTGCGTAAGAGAAGGCTTTTGTATAAATAAATAAATGAATAGATGTGTCTTACAGCGGTGCTAATTAAGTGAAATACGCATTTCTGCCAAAATCTTTGGACTAGAAGACAAATGTCATATGTATGTATGTATGTATGTATGTATGTATGTATTTATGTATATGTATACGTTTATATTTGTATACATATACACATATACACACAAATACACACCGATTTGCACACTCTCCGGTGTGTTTGTTTTGTAGCTGATGAAAGCCACGTGGCCTATGTGTACTCTGTTTTTACTTGGTCCGGCCATGGGTTACGTATATGCATGTTTATTATATTTACTATTTAGTAAATAGCATCCATAAATTGGATCTATCAAGGGTTAAGGGTTAAATCTAGAAAGCTCAATGTCTAGGAGTAAAAAAAAAACAGCAAAAAACATTTGGTGTCTTTTTGTTAAATAATTAAATTACTGTCAAATATAGTTCAGGTCAACCTAAAACTGCATGTCGATATGACCTGTGCCAGGTGTGTTGCTAGTAATTTCCCTAGACGACAGTTGAATCAAAAGTGAAGAAAGGAAAGTGAATGGAGAAGCATGTCCAGCTCACCTGACATCGTTCTACAATTCTGCACAACATGGCTATCAAACGACTGTTTTCTGACCACACCAAACTCCAGAAGTCTTCCACAGTTCCGAGCATGGGTCCTGGAGGAGATCGGAGCATTGATATAAGATGAGATGCAACCAACTAAATAACACTTTCTCTCTCACTTTCCTCTTTCTCTATCTCTCTTGCTCTCTTCCTATTCTCCTTCTTTCTCTCTTTTTTCTTTCATTCTCTCTCTCTCTCTCTCTCTCTGTTTAACTATAATTTCTCTTTCTCTCTCACTTTCTTTCTTTATCTCTCTAACTCCCCCCTCCTCTCTCTCTCTCTCTCTTTCATTATTCAGTTATTTTTCTCTCTATGTATCCTTTTCTGTCCCACTCACTTTGTCTAAGTCACTTTCTCTAAGTCTTTCTGAAATAACATGTAAACTAATATGTACTTTCAAACCTAAATGATTTCATGACACTGCATGTAAAACAACTTTCTAGTAACAGATGCCTATGTACATCTACCGTTCATTTAAAGAGTTTTGAAGAGAGATAGAGAAGACGTTTGTAAAACAGATAAGATCACATCTTTCTCAGACACCAACAGACAAATTGTAAAACAGATAAGATCACAACTTTCTCAGACACCAACAGACAAATTGTAAAACAGATAACATCACAACTTTCTCAGACACCAACAGACCAAATTCAAAGTAAATTTCAAAACTCCAGACCCTGTTTTATCTCAACGTATCTCTGCTCAAACGGTTTTTATGTCATGTCATTATTGACCTTTATCTGCTACATCACTTATCATGAACTATATATTTTTAAGAAACCTTGCAAGGCATTTATTGGTCATGACCGTCAGGTCACCGTGTTCCGTACATAAATTGTTATAGGAAATGTAGCAAAACGCATGGAGCTGTGCAAAAATATATAATCTCTGTTTGTTTGTTGTTGTTGTTTTTTACGATGGAGTACAGGCTAAACTTTATAACGCTTACAGCAGTGATGCCCAAAATACGGCCCGCGGGCCACATCCGGCCCGCGACGTGGTTCCATCCGGCCCGCCGAAACGTCGGCACAAAATTTAGAAAATCCACCCTCCAGTTAACAAAAATATTTCCCTACGTTAGACGTTGGGGTAAATATGTTGTTACCAATAAGCCAACATATTTGTTTTATAACGGAAGAGTTGCTCTTTTAAAAGAACGTAGCCTTAAACAGCTTTATGAAACCAAACACATAAACTAATGAGGCGGCATTCTTGGTTGGAGCCGCGATTGTTAAATTACACCTAGAATGGAGGATGGATGAGACATGAAGCCATTTTTCGAGAATAATACATAAAAAAATACTTCCTAGCTATGGTGGAAGAAATGTGTCCTGAAAAGAAGAATGTTGTTGGAGCCGTCCGCCTTTCTCATGACGATTAGAAGTCGATTGAAAGATATGGGTAAAAAATCTCCTTTCATTCAAAACCATCAGAAAAATCATCTTTCGAAATGTTTACTTTTGATTGACGAGTCTACCGACACATCTGATACCGCGCAAAATCTAGGTATTTATTCGCGGTACAAATAGTAGTTTTTAAATAAAAGAAGTTAGTAGCTGTGTGGAGCATGAATGGGACCACCACTGGCGAAGTCCTGTCCAAGAAGTTTCAACCATCACAGAGGATCTTTCTCTTCATTAGAGAAATTAGTTGTCATGACTACCGAAAGTATAAAGAAGTATAAAGGGATGTGATGAATCATCCGGAATCATCTAAAATTCCAGATTAAGTGCCGTGACTTGGCGTCTCATCTATGCAGCCGTAGATTTAAACATTGGTTTAGAATAAACCTCTTATGAATTAAGGTAAGCACTAGATTCAGGGGCTCGTACTAAAAAATGGGTTATTGTCGTTTTTTTCTTTTTTTAAAAAAACTTTTTGTAGATGTGGCCCGCGACACGACTGTCGGAAATTAAAATGGCCCGCCGGCCGAATAAGGTTGAGCATCACTGGCTTACAGTATATTTTATCTTATCTTATATATTACAGACAATACTTCAAAAAACTGAAAATAGTTTCTTCCTACGAAAAGCATGTGTCGTTCTAGTTACGCATGTCAATCAATGACTTAAACTCTGCTAAGTAGTAGGTTTTCCTGGCTGTTTCAGAAGGACGGACAGACAGACAGACCACACAAAACTAAAAGCGGCTATTCCTCTTTCGGGGAATAAAGTTAAAAAGTAAAAGAACACTTTAAATATTTACTCTGATCTTTCCCCCGTTTCAATCCCTCAAACAAGCTTGTAAGTAATTTTTTTTTAAAGTGACAAAGAAATAGATTTATACCAGAAATAAAATCTAATATTGATGCAGTTTTGTAATGCTCAAACTTTTTTATGTGTCTAAATAAGTGTCTGAATAGATATTTCCCAGAGGGAACCATTCTTGTCATGTGTTTGGACAATCTACGAATCATATAACTTGAAATTGACATCAACCAGGGACGCAGACTTCCAAGTGAACGCCCAATTAGCATTGAATCTCCATAGAAAGAAGCATGCGTGTAAATACAGACTGGCGTGTTGTGACACGTGAAACTAAACATGAAATCTTATATGGCCCATCTATTTTAGCCAGATGTTGTTCTTTAGATACTAGAACAGAATTCTTAACAAAATAGGTTCAGAATCGTGTGCATTTAAATACATATAGATAGATAGATAGATAGATAGATAGATAGATAGATAGATAGATAGATAGATAGATAGATAGATAGATAGATAGATAGATAGATAAATAGATAGGTTATATCTGAATTTCGTGATTCTTAGGGCTCCCCTGAGTCCATCCAACTTTAATGGGTACCTGGTTTTATTTGGGATAGTAATGGTCGTTGTGCTGGCCACATAACACCCTGCTCGTTAACCGTTGGCCAAAGAAACAGATGACCTTAACATCCTCTGCCCTCACAAGGTCTGAAAGGGGAACTTTACAACTAGAAGAAAAAAGTTTTTAACAGTATTGAAGACAGAGCGGTGCGTATATGTTGTCTCACCTTGGTCACCTGTAAAGAGGGGAGGGGGGGGTATTCATGACGGACTGACAGGGTGAACTGAAGGAAGTTGTTGATAGCATAGTTATAACACTAGGTTGCTTATATTTTGTTTATTAATCAGCATCAATGAAATAGTATTTCCTGATTTGGAATCAATGAACCTCCGTCAGTCAATACGAGGCAGTGGGTTAATATTAAACTGCACTTCAAAATGAATACTCGAACACTTGGTATCAAAACATGGCATCTTAAAACGTAACACAATTTATGTTTTTAAAACTGAAGTCTGTGTTTATTAGTTACGTTACGAAGATCAAAGGATGTATTTGGGGGGGGGGGGGGGGGGAACTACCAAGAGATTTTGCATTAGATAATTTTATTTTATTTCAAGAGTCAGCATTTTATTTCTATATAGAATTCATTTGAGACTTCAGGGGTGCTAAATCTGTTATATATCGTGGTTCCAGCCAGAAAATATTAGTATTCTCTAGAACTACTTTTCGAGGGCAACTACGATGATACGATCAGTGTGGTGGTGCTACTGTTTTGTTTACAAGAGAACACCTGGATGATAAATTTAATGTCTGGAATCGCTTACAAATGCAGGGATTAGGTTCGGTCAAAACTAAAACGTATAAGTCAATTTGATTAGTATTTGAGCTGTAGACGTTACTTTTAGTAGCTTAAGTGTTTTTAGTAGCATTTAGGACAAAGCGTTTAGCCTTAGATGTTAGCTATGGAAGTGAAAAGACAATGGCGTCAGCTCTGAGAGAAACGTTTAGCAAAGGGAAAATGGCTGCTTCGTCTAGCAGCTAAGCGAATGCCACCTCAACCTGCGTTATATCTGTACGGACTAGGGCTCTGCAGTCCCATGGACAAATGCTCTACGAGATGAACCATAGTCGTTCTTCAGACAGTAAGACGACAACAGTGTAGCTACAATTGTTTTAAACTGTTTATTTAAAGTATCTTTCAGACAAGTTCCAGGTGGACATTCTTCGGGCAATCACCAACAAATGCTTGCGACATCTAATAGTTTTATATGGTAAAACAAAAACTCTTATTACAACCCAGCAAACACCAATAGAGAAAGATATCAAAAGATGCAAATGGGATTAGGTGGGAAATACAATGCGATGAATAACCATCATCATCATCATCAAACTCCATTAGAGTGAGGGCTTGAGAGGCTCAAATCCTCTCTTGCAAAAGCCCTGGACAGAAACCCTGCTGTCTTGCGTAGTGCATGAATGTCGCCATACAGGTCGAGAATTTGGGGTTTCCCAGACCTGTCGAGACGGAGATCAGCAAGTCTGGGGCAGTCAAACAGAATATGAGGCACGGTTTCCTCTTCTTCCCCGCAGCGAGGGCACCGTGAATCGAAATTTGGCCATAGCCGAGAGAAATATGAGCCAACAGGACAGTGGCCTGTCCTGCACTGTGCTATAATAGCTTGCTCAGTCCTGGACAGCCTCCACCACGGGGAAGTGCGGTCAGGGCGCCTCATGCGCTCCCAGACTCCACGGGCTTTTTGGGACTTGTCCCAGCACTCAAACCACTTTTCCATTTCTGTTTTTTTGTATTATAGCCAGGGCTTGATGAAAGCTTACAGCCTGATCAGTGGGTGGAATTTGCCCTCCCTGATGGGCCAAAGAGTCTGCGATTGTGTTGCCAGTCACACCTATGTGACTCGGTACCCACTGCATTATTACAGGGGTGCCATAGCGTTGTTTGATGTTATGTGAAGCCATGATGACAGTGTTGATATTGGGGGGCCATGGTCCGGGGCTTTGCAAAGCATGTAGTACAGATTTTGAGTCAGTGACCACAACAATCTGTGTTGCCCTCAAATGTCCCTCGCCGAGTTGAGAGTCAATGACTTTTAAGGCTTCACAGACTGCCATGGTCTCCGCATCAAAACTGCAAACACTACCACATGGTCCAAAGATTTTGACTGTGTGAGAGCCAAGAAAGTCGATGTAGGCTCCATAGCCTGCTCTTCCAGAATCTATTGATGCCGATCCATCAGTGTATGCAAAAATAGCACTGGGCTTGAAGGTATTAATGGTCTCCAGAGCTAGGATTTGAGGTCGTTAGATGAACGGCTTTGCTTAGTGGCATTAGGGTCTACTAATTTCAAGCGTATGTCTGGGGTTGTTGGGCGACACCAAGGGGGAAAGGGATGAAAGCGTTGAATGTTTTGTCGGTTGGTGGAGAGGCCAGCTTCATCAGATAGTCTAGTGGCATGATGCATAAAAGACTGCATCTGGATACGTCTTCTGCATCTCCAACCATCCACTAGTTTTCTAGCTGGGAGGTATTCATCCAGCCTTTTATACCGCTCATAGCAGATCAGTACTGACCTTTCCCTCCTAAGGGTTAGTGGAGCTATATTAGCCATTATTTCATCCGCATTCACTGGACTTGTCCTAAAGGTTCCACAGACAAATCTTAGTGCTTGGGACTGTATTTTATCAAGTTGTTCAAGAGCAGTCCTAGAGCCATAAATTTGCACAGGTAGGCTGTAGTCTATCTGTGATCGGACTGCTCCTAAATACAGGGATCGGAGCATGTCTGCTCGGGCTCCCCACTTCGTGGATGCCAGCTTCCGCACAATGCAAAGTTTCCCTGAGGCCTTTCTTACAACATCCTGGATGTGCTCACACATTTTTAGTTTGCGATCTAAAGTTACACAACAGAACATTCTGCAAAACTGGCTCTGACCTGGAACCCACAGAAAAAGAGAAAGGCTGGGGAACCAAAGTCAAAACTGGCTCTGACCTGGAACCACAGAGGAAGAGAAAGACTGGGGAACCAAAGTCAAAACAGGCTCTGACCTGGAACCACAGAGGAAGAGAAAGACTGGGGAACCAAAGTCAAAACTGGCTCTGACCTGGAACCCACAGAAAAAGAGAAAGGCTGGGGAACCAAAGTCAAAACTGGCTCTGACCTGGAACCCACAGAGGAAGAGAAAGGCTGGGGAACCAAAGTCAAAACAGGCTCTGACCTGGAACCCACAGAGGAAGAGAAAGGCTGGGAAACCAAAGTCAAAGCAAACACGGAGAAGATCTGGAGAAAAAGACGCAAAGACGGCGGAATAGATCTGTACACAACTGAATGGAATTGGTAAAATACTGTTGGGGCCCTAAGCTCCACTGGAACCCTAAAGTATTAAGTGAAGTTAGTCAACCTATACAAATACATTTTATCATTGTTGTTTTGTTTTATTTGTTGTTTTTAATAAAAGAAGTCAAAGCGCCCAAAACGCCAACCTTTGCTACATTGACGACTTTATAAATAAAGTATCTTTTAACCATCATTAAAGAAACGTTGTTTGTTGTTGTTGTTGTTGTTTGATGTTGTTGTTGTTGTTTTAAATAATGTTATGTTCCTCAATCAGTCGAGAAAAAAAAAAGTTGGGTTTATAATAAATATATTTTTGGGGGGATTCCATTATTTGATGTCTTCTTAAATCTCGGACATTTTTTTCGGGGTCGGGAGGGGGGGGGGAGCAGAAGAAAGGACACTCTAAGACAGGTGCTCAAAAACAAGGCATTCTTATTAACATGTTTTCACCTTTGGTATTTGTAAGTAGAACTAAGAAAGTGTCACTATTTTCAATTCATAAGATTTATTTGATTCTAAGCGCAACATTAAATTGTCAAGACATTATGTTAGCAGTGGGCAGAGCTGTTCCCATTGACTGGAGCTCTAGATTTATGTGTTTGTTGGTAGAAAGTGGACATTTGCGTGTACAAGTTGGTGATACCCAGTCAACGAGTTAATTAGTGATAACTGGGCATTCATGTGGATAATGATTTAACTATTAATAATTGAATATTCGCGTGGACAACAAGTTGATGGTATCTAGTTAATTGTGGTGAATGGGCATTTGCGTGGACAACGAATCAACACGGTATCAGTTCCACAGACATCAGCAACATGATACCTGTTCTTTTTAACTACAAACTATCCTGAAACATCGCCGCCACTGAATATAAAACTGAACGTTTTATTTCTAACTAAACAATGTACACAAGCACAACGGCAAGAGGTCTGAGCTTCTTCCTAAAAGCTCTATTTAAGAAAACTTCATGAAGATGAAGCAATTTAACTGTATTGATTTTGCTCTCTCGAGCATTTAGAAGAGCACAATTAGGATGTTATTCTGTCTTGGTAATGGCGCTAGCTCCCAGACACTGGCATGACTCTCCTTGCAGTCTCCCTGTTCTATGTTTTGTGTGTAAATATTTGTTTATGTTAAATTTAAAAATCACTTAGGAATCATGAGCGCTTCTTAAGAGCAACCTGACATACAAAATGTAAGATGACCGGGTCAAGGGCATATGTAAGACCGTGCTTTGCTAGTAGTTTAATGTGCCAATTAAATATGGCAGGATGGAAATTGTCAAACTTTTGTAGTAGCAGGGATTTTCGCTCTTACCAAAACCTTTTTTTTAATTAAATAGCTATTTATCACAGCGATTTTATTGCTCAACAGAAAACTGAATTCAAACCTCTGCTGCCTTGCAGCTATACCCAATCTTGGGAAATGCTAAGGGAGTCAACCCTGGGGAAAAATCAGGAACCGGCAACACTTAACCAGTTTGCAGCACACTGTGCTACAGCCTGGCAGAGCCCGCGACGCTGCTAACCCCAAACTGTATCGGCACTTGCCGTTCCTTTGGATACATCAGCTGCGTGGAGAGGGGGGAACTAATGTATGGGCGACATCGTTCCCACCACAGCTACTGCCAAGGCATTCAATCTACTTTCATGAGATGATCCATAGTCGTTTCCAGACTGAAGGAGGCCATCTAGAATAATCAAGATGATATTTCCAGATTCGAACGTGAATTGGTCCTTTTTTTTTAAATGGGCTAATTGCTAACTCTCTTTTCTTTAACATACTAGAAATAGGAACCGCTCAATTTGGTAGTATGCGTTCTGGACTGTCGTACGATGGTCCGGGTTCCAGCCCTGCCCGTCGCCATCCCTCGTAATCTTGCTAGAAGTTTGGGCTAGGATGAAGGATGTAATTATCTTCAAAAATTGAAGCTACATCCGAAACATGTGAAACATCGTATAAAAAAATATAGAAACCGTAACATAGACATCACCAGAAAGTTTAACATAGACATCACCAGATAGTTTAACAAATACATCACCAGATAGTTTAACAAATACATCACCAGATAGTTTAACATAGACATCACCAGAAAGTTTAACAAATACATCACCAGAAAGTTTAATAAGTTTAACATAGACATCACCAGATAGTTTAACATAGCCATCACCAGATAGTTTAACAAATACATCACCAGAAAGTTTAACATAGACATCACCAGATAGTTTAACAAATACATAACCAGATGGTTTAATAAGTTTAACATAGACATCACCAGATAGTTTAACATAGATATCAACAGATAGTTTAGCAAAAACATCACCGGATAGTTTAACATATACATTGCCAGATAGTTTAACAAAGACATCACCACATAGTTTAACATGGTTTAGTCTTTAATTCCATCAGATTCCTGGTGCTCTAAGTAAGACTTATATAACTGCACAGTGCAACTAAGAGACAGTGCTTTCAAGCTATATGACCTGATGTGGTGAGGGTGTCACATATAAAAATATAAGTTCGAGTTACCAATAATCATTAATCATTGAAACATAAGACTGTGTCACTGGAGTCATTCTGTAAGGACAAAGGAAGGAAAACTGAGACATACATTATATCAACTGTTTAGGAAACTGGAGATGGCGCTGATGTTTGCCGTTGACAGAGAGATTTGGTTACATCCAAACAGACCGACTTACAACGACAAGGTTAAGAGGCTATTGGCGAGGGATTAAATTTACTAAGGTCTGATGTCCTATGTTGGCATAAGTAAATAATTTATATAATTCTTTTAATTATGACGTGTTATGAAGGGAGACAGAGGAGATGTACACAGAAACTGGAGTAGAGTGGTGAGGGGTGAAAGAGGAAGGGAGACCAAAGAAGAGAGTGAGGAAAGAGAGAGAGAGGGTGGAGAGAGAAATGGCAGAATAAAAAAGAGAGAAACAGAAAGAGATGCTGGAGACCAAAAAGAAAGATTGTAGGAGCTAAAGAGAGAGATTGGAGAGAGAGAGAAATGAAGATACAAGAAGAGTAGGGAAATAAAAAGTAGGAGAAGGACAAGAAAGAGAGAAAGGAAGAGAAATATGTCAGTAGCAAGAGAGAGAGGGAGAGAAAGATGGGTACAGCCAGTGTCATAGCTAGGGGTGGGGGAGGAAGGGGGAAGAATTTGAAAATTTCCCCGGCCCCCACTTAAGGGGTCCCCCAAATGAGCGTTCGAAATTATTTTCCTCATTAAATATTAAATATTACGCTAAATGCAGGGGCCTCCAAAGAGGTCAAGCCCTCCGGGCCCAAAATAATGACAAATTCCTAGCTACGACACTGGGTATAGCTAAGGAGAAAGCAAGATGAGGTGGTGGAGAAAGAGATGGTAGAAGTGATAGTGAAAGCGATTAGAGGAGCTAAAAAGAGAGGCTGGGAGAAACAGATGGTGGGGGGGGGGGGATGAGAGTTAGTAGAAAAACAGAACAGAGATGGAATAATGAAGACAAAATGGAAAGGAAGAAACAGATTGAAATCACTAGGATTAAAGAAGTAAAGAGAGACAGGGAGATGAAAGCTAGAAAGAGAAGAGATGAGAAAAGAGTGAGGGAAAAAAGGAGATTTGATTAACGAAAGAAAGAGCAGAGTTGTATAGGAGGAGAGAGCAAGCAAGAGACTGGACGACAGAGAAAGAGTCAAAAGGTACAAAGAAAGAGAGGGGGGGGGGGAAACAACGAGAGAGGAAAGAGGCAGCGTGCATGTGTTAAAAAGAGATTATCAAGTCTTGTCATCAACAAATCATGCAGCAAAGGCAATATATCCTTATCAAACAATACAACTGTAGCCATTGTTTGCTTACCCTGGGTAGCGATGTAGCCATCGTTGTTTGTGTAGCCCTGGAAAGAAAAACGAGAGGCTCTTAGACGAAAATATTTTTTTTTCTTTTGGTGGTGGACATTCCCACCCGTGAGGTTTTATTTTATTTTTTCCTCCCACATTTAAAGTCAAACACATCCTCAACTCCTTAATCATAGCTCATAGCAACCAACTAAACAAACTTGAAATTGCCAACTAAAATATATTACAATCAGAACAGCTTAAAAAAATATTATGCAACGCTATTCTATGTACAGTGTAGAGCAGTGGTCTTCAACGGGGGCGATATCGCCCCCTAGGGGGCGTTTTCGAGATTTTGGGGGGCGCTGAGAGCCAAAGGGGCGGTAGGGGGGCTCTGGGCACAAAATGGGGCGGTAAGGGGGCGCTGGGCATAAAGGCGGAAAGAAAAAACTAAAGGTGCTCTGAAACAAAACAAATTTAAAAATTCTTCAACATTAAAGCTGGGAAACTAAATATAGACAAATTATAGTTAACTTGCTTCTAATTTAAGAACAGAAACAGCGTTAGAAATTGAGTTCGGTAATCCCATTTTCTATTTTTAAATTCTTACTCTTTTGCTATGATTGTAGAGTATCTATTGTCCTTGGATCTCGCGCGTATAAACGTTTAAGATTTGATAAACAAAGTAGGTAATACGCCTTTTAGATTATAGTTTTTTTTATCTACATATGTTAATATATTGATATGTCAATGTTAATTGCAAAAAACATTAAAGGTAACATTTCAAAGAATATTTTTACTTTTTAAAAACAAAAAAACATTGATAAAATGTAACGAAAACTCACTGGTATGTCATGTAATATTTCCTTGAGATTTAGTGAATTGCCACTAGAAAAAAAGTAAGTTCTAATTTGATGGTATTTTCAGATGAGGTTATGAAACCAAGTCTGCTTCACGAACACATAGCGATATCCAAAAGTAATTTAAGAATATTCCTGAACAATTATAAAAATCTACAATTAAAACAATATTAAAAACAAAAAAAAAACGGCAAAGCAGGACATGTTTTAATGGCTTCTTAGAAAAATGCATAGCTTTTTTTAAAATACTTGTGATATTGTTGAAAAATTGATTAAAACTAAATTTATTTTAAAACATATGTAACACAAAAAGACTTTTTTTTCTGTTAGAGATGAAATATTATTTCAAAATTGTCTAGTTATGTAGCTTATGAGGACATATAGGAAACCATCAGTGGTTGGACGCTACAATGACTTTATAAGTAATATAGAATAAAGAACAAATCTATTCACTATTCACCTTGTGAGTTATGATACACAAGAAAAGTTTAGCCCGCAATTTCATTTCTATTTGAATCTAATTATAAAACTGTAAATAAAATACAAACCCATGCCGAAAATAATCTCATCTTTCTACACTTTTGTGAAACAAATGATGACAAAGATGTTAGACTGTTAGACTCTTGTTGTAAACTGAAGTTCGCTGGATTTCGAAAGGGTTTTTTAATGGTTATGGCTCATTTTCTAAGCTCTTAAATAATTTTTTTTTTTATGAGAAACGGGAAGATTCAACGGTTGGCGATGACTTAAAGAAGGCTAAAAAAATGTTTTACATGGTAGTCATTTAACTCAAATGAATGAAACGAACCTCCGACTGGTAGGAAAGAGATTAACTTTTATTGATAATATCATTTTCTCTTTTATCGAGATATTAAATCTATTTTACAGAGTTTTAGAATCTCACATAACTTGTTTGTTGACAAATGAATTACTGCCCATGACACCGACATCTATGCAATTCACATAACAATGCTCTATGAAGAAATTAAGATTCGCTTCTAAAATTTAAAATATGTATATTTAAATGACAATTATTAAACATCTGTTACTGATGTTTAAATTAAGTTGCATGAAAAAATAGATTTACAAAGCTATGTCTTCAGTAAAAAGAATGTAAACATAGGAGGCACACAGTGGCGTAGCTAGGGTGAGGGAGGGGGGATTTGAAAATCCACCGGGTCCCCATTCAAGGGGGGGGGCCAAATTAGTACTTTTTTAATTAATTAAATTAAATATTACGCAAAATGCAGCGGCCCCCAAAGATGTCAAGCCCCCTGGCCCCCAAACGATGGATATTCCTAGCTATGCCCCTGGAGGCACAACAGAGATGTGGCTGCATTTAAATGTTTCAGTAAAATTCCAAAACTGTGGTCGAAATTGGCTTATGTTTTAGCTTTTCAGTAAACATACATTGTTAACATAGATTCAGTGCATAACAAACTTAATGAATAAGCAAAGAAATAGACTGGATGTAGCCACTAGAGGAGACCTTCGCCTTGTTTTGGCTAATTTAAAGCTTGACGTTTCTAATATTGTCAGACTGCAGGAGGCACAAGGTTCCCATTAGCTTAATTTCATTTTGTAGTGAATTCAGCATTAATAATGTTTGTATTAAAAAAAAAAACTAAATTTACAATTAAACCAAAAAAAAAAAACAATAGGCCTTAATATTCAAAATTTTAACGAAGACTATTCTTAGGATTTGAAAGAAAGTCTTTACAATTAATTTTTGTGTGTAATCACTGAAAATTATTTGACATAATTTTTTGTATAATGATAATATTGGCAGTTTTTGCCTTTAATTCCAAAGATTACGGCTGAGTCCAGTGTTTCACATAACTACGCAAACCCAACTACATATTTTCCCGAATTTTATGCAGACAAAGCCGTTGTATGCTGATGTTCTATTTAAGTTTTCTTTCCGTCTTTTGCGCCTGTCTTCAATAATGGCTTTTCTTTGAGTATCAAATGTTTGTCCCTCAGTTTTTGTAAGAGCTCTCGAACTGTTTCTCTCAGAGGCTATCTGCTGCCAGAGAATGCTGCCAGGTACTTTTCTCTATGCCAGTGAGAGCGAAATGGCGCCTGAATAAATCTTTATAGCGCTTACAGGAGAGGGGGGCACCTCTGTAACTCTGTTCTTCTTAAAGCTCATCAGTCATAGGCCAAGGAGTTCACAACAATCGCCTTTGACATGCGGTCGTCTCCCAAGCGGGATAAGTGTTATTGACAGCATAAAAGTTAATAAATAGATGATATTTTGTTCAAATTGGCCTTCTCATGCTTCTTTATAAGTGTTTTTCTTAGAGGGGGGCGCTGGCGGATTTTTTTAAAGAAAAAAATCGAAAAGGGGGCGGTAGGCCAAAATAGGTTGAAGACCACTGGTGTAGAGTATAGAACACAACTGACTTATTCAAAACATAACTTATCGACACTACGCTTTTTTGTGTCTACACCAGACAGACCAACAAACTTGCCATTTAGGATTTTTTCCGCCATGTATAAAAATCTCCAATAGATTGTCTTTTGTTGGGTTTTTTTTTGTTGTTTTTTTTTTTTTTTTTTGGACAGACGGTTCTTACTACCTTCACCAAGATCATAATTTCTTTTTTCTTGAAATAATTGCCAGTTTTTATTTTGGGGCGAAGGAGTGCGTTTGGGCTGATCATATATTGAATTTCTTCTATTTAGAGAGACAGTTTTTTTTTATTAAAATGCAAGTGATTAAATGTATTCTTAGCATCACAAATAGATTACAAAAAAAAAGGTCCTAGAGATAATTGCATTTTATAAAATAATGTGTCTTACTCCTTCCAGACACAATGTATTTTACAATAAAAACAAAAACTTTCTACATCTAATGTGTGAAGTAGAGTGTAAGGAGTACGTATCTATGTATGTATGTCCCGAATACCAATCTTGATAAAACTTGGCATACATTTTTCTTTGATCATGGCGGAGACCGTGGTGTAGGCCCTGCCCTAAGAATTTAAAAAAATGCCTAAATGTATCGCTATTTAAAAACGAAACTTTTTTAACAAATCGGGTTATTCCGTATTCAGAGTATTTTATATTAGACATCAATGGCAGAGAAACAATCTCAAGTCGTATATCAGTGGCAGAGATACAATCTCATGTCGTATATCAGTGACAGAGATACAATCTCATGTCGTATATCAATGGCAGAGATACAATCTCAAGTCGTATATCAGTGGCAGAGATACAATCTCATGTCGTATATCAATGGCAGATACAATCTCATGTCGTATATCAGTGACAGAGATACAATCTCATGTCGTATATCAATGGCAGAGATACAATCTCAAGTCGTATATCAGTGGCAGAGATACAATCTCATGTCGTATATCAGTGGCAGAGATACAATCTCAAGTCGTATATCAATGACAGATACAATCTCATGTCGTATATCAGTGACAGAGATACAATCTCATGTCGTATATCAATGGCAGAGATACAATCTCATGTCGTATATCAGTGGCAGAGATACAATCTCAAGTCGTATATCAGTGGCAGATACAATCTCATGTCGTATATCAATGGCAGATACAATCTCATGTCGTATATCAGTGACAGAGATACAATCTCATGTCGTATATCAATGGCAGATACAATCTCATGTCGTATATCAGTGACAGAGATACAATCTCATGTCGTATATCAATGGCAGAGATACAATCTCAAGTCGTATATCAGTGGCAGAGATACAATCTCATGTCGTATATCAGTGGCAGAGATACAATCTCAAGTCGTATATCAATGGCAGATACAATCTCATGTCGTATATCAGTGACAGAGATACAATCTCATGTCGTATATCAATGGCAGAGATACAATCTCATGTCGTATATCAGTGGCAGAGATACAATCTCATGTCGTATATCAATGGCAGAGATACAATCTCATGTCGTATATCAATGACAGAGATACAATCTCATGTCGTATATCAATGGCAGAGATACAATCTCATGTCGTATATCAATGGCAGAGATACAATCTCATGTCGTATATCAATGGCAGAGATACAATCTCATGTCGTATATCAATGGCAGAGATACAATCTCATGTCGTATATCAGTGGCAGAGATACAATCTCATGTCGTATATCAGTGGCAGAGATACAATCTCATGTCGTATATCAATGGCAGAGATACAATCTCAAGTCGTATATCAGTGGCAGAGATACAATCTCATGTCGTATATCAATGGCAGAGATACAATCTCATGTCGTATATCAATGACAGAGATACAATCTCATGTCGTATATCAATGGCAGAGATACAATCTCATGTCGTATATCAATGGCAGAGATACAATCTCATGTCGTATATCAATGGCAGAGATACAATCTCATGTCGTATATCAATGGCAGAGATACAATCTCATGTCGTATATCAATGGCAGAGATACAATCTCATGTCGTATATCAATGGCAGAGATACAATCTCAAGTCGTATATCAATGGCAGTGATACAATCTCATGTCGTATATCAATGGCAGAGATACAATCTCAAGTCGTATATCAATGGCAGAGATACAATCTCATGTCGTATATCAATGGCAGAGATACAATCTCATGTCGTATATCAATGGCAGAGATACAATCTCATGTCGTATATCAATAGCAGAGATACAATCTCATGTCGTATATCAATGGCAGTGATACAATCTCATGTCGTATATCAATGGCAGAGATACAATCTCATGTCGTATATCAATGGCAGAGATACAATCTCATGTCGTATATCAATGGCAGAGATACAATCTCAAGTCGTATATCAGTGGCAGAGATACAATCTCATGTCGTATATCAGTGACAGAGATACAATCTCATGTCGTATATCAGTGACAGAGATACAATCTCATGTCGTATATCAGTGGCAGAGATACAATCTCATGTCGTATATCAATGGCAGAGATACAATCTCAAGTCGTATATCAGTGGCAGAGATACAATCTCATGTCGTATATCAATGACAGAGATACAATCTCAAGTCGTATATCAATGGCAGAGATACAATCTCATGTCGTATATCAATGACAGAGATACAATCTCAAGTCGTATATCAGTGGCAGAGATACAATCTCATGTCGTATATCAATGGCAGAGATACAATCTCATGTCGTATATCAATGGCAGAGATACAATCTCATGTCGTATATCAGTGGCAGAGATACAATCTCAAGTCGTATATCAGTGGCAGAGATACAATCTCATGTCGTATATCAGTGGCAGAGATACAATCTCATGTCGTATATCAGTGTCAGAGATACAATCTCATGTCGTATATCAGTGGCAGAGATACAATCTCAAGTCGTATATCAGTGGCAGAGATACAATCTCAAGTCGTATATCAGTGGCAGAGATACAATCTCATGTCGTATATCAGTGGCAGAGATACAATCTCATGTCGTATATCAATGACAGAGATACAATCTTATGTCGTATATCAATGGCAGAGATACAATCTCATGTCGTATATCAATGACAGAGATACAATCTCATGTCGTATATCAGTAGCAGAGATACAATCTCATGTCGTATATCAGTGACAGAGATACAATCTCATGTCGTATATCAGTGGCAGAGATACAATCCCATGTCGTATATCAGTAGCAGAGATACAATCTCATGTCGTATATCAATGGCAGAGATACAATCTCAAGTCGTATATCAATGGCAGTGATACAATCTCATGTCGTATATCAATGGCAGAGAAACAATCTCATGTCGTATATCAATGGCAGAGATACAATCTCATGTCGTATATCAATGGCAGAGATACAATCTCATGTCGTATATCAATGGCAGAGATACAATCTCATGTCGTATATCAATGGCAGATACAATCCCATGTCGTATATCAATGGCAGAGATACAATCTCATGTCGTATATCAATGGCAGAGATACAATCTCATGTATATCAATGGCAGAGATACAATCCCATGTCGTATATCAATGGCAGAGATACAATCTCATGTCGTATATCAATGGCAGAGATACAATCTCATGTCGTATATCAATGGCAGAGATACAATCTCATGTCGTATATCAGTGTCAGAGATACAATCTCATGTCGTATATCAATGGCAGAGATACAATCTCATGTCGTATATCAATGGCAGAGATACAATCCCATGTCGTATATCAATGGCAGAGATACAATCTCATGTCGTATATCAATGACAGAGATACAATCTCATGTCGTATATCAATGGCAGAGATACAATCTCATGTCGTATATCAATGGCAGAGATACAATCCCATGTCGTATATCAATGGCAGAGATACAATCTCATGTCGTATATCAATGGCAGAGATACAATCTCATGTCGTATATCAATGGCAGATACAATCCCATGTCGTATATCAATGGCAGAGATACAATCTCATGTCGTATATCAATGGCAGAGATACAATCTCATGTCGTATATCAATGACAGAGATACAATCTCATGTCGTATATCAATGGCAGAGATACAATCTCATGTCGTATATCAATGGCAGAGATACAATCTCATGTCGTATATCAATGGCAGAGATACAATCTCATGTCGTATATCAATGGCAGAGATACAATCTCATGTCGTATATCAATGGCAGAGATACAATCTCATGTCGTATATCAATGGCAGAGATACAATCTCATGTCGTATATCAATGGCAGAGATACAATCTCATGTCGTATATCAATGGCAGATACAATCCCATGTCGTATATCAATGGCAGAGATACAATCTCATGTCGTATATCAATGACAGAGATACAATCTTATGTCGTATATCAGTGACAGAGATACAATCTCATGTCGTATATCAATGGCAGAGATACAATCTCATGTCGTATATCAATGGCAGAGATACAATCTCATGTCGTATATCAATGGCAGAGATACAATCTCATGTCGTATATTAATGGCAGATACAATCCCATGTCGTATATCAATGGCAGAGATACAATCTCATGTCGTATATCAATGACAGAGATACAATCTCATGTCGTATATCAATGGCAGAGATACAATCTCATGTCGTATATCAATGACAGAGATACAATCTTATGTCGTATATCAGTGACAGAGATACAATCTCATGTCGTATATCAATGACAGAGATACAATCTCATGTCGTATATCAATGACAGAGATACAATCTTATGTCGTATATCAGTGGCAGAGATACAATCTCATGTCGTATATCAATGGCAGAGATACAATCTCATGTCGTATATCAATGGCAGAGATACAATCTTATGTCGTATATCAGTGACAGAGATACAATCTCATGTCGTATATCAATGACAGAGATACAATCTCATGTCGTATATCAATGGCAGAGATACAATCTCATGTCGTATATCAGTGACAGAGATACAATCTCATGTCGTATATCAATGACAGAGATACAATCTCAAGTCGTATATCAATGGCAGAGATACAATCTCATGTCGTATATCAATGGCAGAGATACAATCTCATGTCGTATATCAGTGGCAGAGATACAATCTCATGTCGTATATCAATGACAGAGATACAATCTCATGTCGTATATCAGTGGCAGAGATACAATCTCATGTCGTATATCAGTGGCAGAGATACAATCTCATGTCGTATATCAATGACAGAGATACAATCTTATGTCGTATATCAATGACAGAGATACAATCTCAAGTCGTATATCAATGGCAGAGATACAATCTCATGTCGTATATCAATGACAGAGATACAATCTCAAGTCGTATATCAATGGCAGAGATACAATCTCATGTCGTATATCAGTGGCAGAGATACAATCTCATGTCGTATATCAGTGGCAGAGATACAATCTCATGTCGTATATCAGTGGCAGAGATACAATCTCATGTCGTATATCAGTGGCAGAGATACAATCTCATGTCGTATATCAGTGGCAGAGATACAATCTCATGTCGTATATCAGTGGCAGAGATACAATCTCATGTCGTATATCAGTGGCAGAGATACAATCTCATGTCGTATATCAATGACAGAGATACAATCTCATGTCGTATATCAGTGGCAGAGATACAATCTCATGTCGTATATCAATGACAGAGATACAATCTCATGTCGTATATCAATGACAGAGATACAATCTCATGTCGTATATCAGTGGCAGAGATACAATCTCATGTCGTATATCAGTGTCAGAGATACAATCTCATGTCGTATATCAGTGGCAGAGATACAATCTCAAGTCGTATATCAGTGGCAGAGATACAATCTCAAGTCGTATATCAGTGGCAGAGATACAATCTCATGTCGTATATCAGTGGCAGAGATACAATCTCATGTCGTATATCAATGACAGAGATACAATCTTATGTCGTATATCAATGGCAGAGATACAATCTCATGTCGTATATCAGTGGCAGAGATACAATCTCATGTCGTATATCAGTGGCAGAGATACAATCTCATGTCGTATATCAATGACAGAGATACAATCTCATGTCGTATATCAGTGGCAGAGATACAATCTCATGTCGTATATCAGTAGCAGAGATACAATCTCATGTCGTATATCAATGGCAGAGATACAATCTCAAGTCGTATATCAATGGCAGTGATACAATCTCATGTCGTATATCAATGGCAGAGAAACAATCTCATGTCGTATATCAATGGCAGAGATACAATCTCATGTCGTATATCAATGGCAGAGATACAATCTCATGTCGTATATCAATGGCAGAGATACAATCTCATGTCGTATATCAATGGCAGATACAATCCCATGTCGTATATCAATGGCAGAGATACAATCTCATGTCGTATATCAATGGCAGAGATACAATCTCATGTATATCAATGGCAGAGATACAATCCCATGTCGTATATCAATGGCAGAGATACAATCTCATGTCGTATATCAATGGCAGAGATACAATCTCATGTCGTATATCAATGGCAGAGATACAATCTCATGTCGTATATCAGTGTCAGAGATACAATCTCATGTCGTATATCAATGGCAGAGATACAATCTCATGTCGTATATCAATGGCAGAGATACAATCCTTTGTCGTATATCAATGGCAGAGATACAATCTCATGTCGTATATCAATGACAGAGATACAATCTCATGTCGTATATCAATGGCAGAGATACAATCTCATGTCGTATATCAATGGCAGAGATACAATCCCATGTCGTATATCAATGGCAGAGATACAATCTCATGTCGTATATCAATGGCAGAGATACAATCTCATGTCGTATATCAATGGCAGATACAATCCCATGTCGTATATCAATGGCAGAGATACAATCTCATGTCGTATATCAATGGCAGAGATACAATCTCATGTCGTATATCAATGACAGAGATACAATCTCATGTCGTATATCAATGGCAGAGATACAATCTCATGTCGTATATCAATGGCAGAGATACAATCTCATGTCGTATATCAATGGCAGAGATACAATCTCATGTCGTATATCAATGGCAGAGATACAATCTCATGTCGTATATCAATGGCAGAGATACAATCTCATGTCGTATATCAATGGCAGAGATACAATCTCATGTCGTATATCAATGGCAGAGATACAATCTCATGTCGTATATCAATGGCAGATACAATCCCATGTCGTATATCAATGGCAGAGATACAATCTCATGTCGTATATCAATGACAGAGATACAATCTTATGTCGTATATCAGTGACAGAGATACAATCTCATGTCGTATATCAATGGCAGAGATACAATCTCATGTCGTATATCAATGGCAGAGATACAATCTCATGTCGTATATCAATGGCAGAGATACAATCTCATGTCGTATATTAATGGCAGATACAATCCCATGTCGTATATCAATGGCAGAGATACAATCTCATGTCGTATATCAATGACAGAGATACAATCTCATGTCGTATATCAATGGCAGAGATACAATCTCATGTCGTATATCAATGACAGAGATACAATCTTATGTCGTATATCAGTGACAGAGATACAATCTCATGTCGTATATCAATGACAGAGATACAATCTCATGTCGTATATCAATGACAGAGATACAATCTTATGTCGTATATCAGTGGCAGAGATACAATCTCATGTCGTATATCAATGGCAGAGATACAATCTCATGTCGTATATCAATGGCAGAGATACAATCTTATGTCGTATATCAGTGACAGAGATACAATCTCATGTCGTATATCAATGACAGAGATACAATCTCATGTCGTATATCAATGGCAGAGATACAATCTCATGTCGTATATCAGTGACAGAGATACAATCTCATGTCGTATATCAATGACAGAGATACAATCTCAAGTCGTATATCAATGGCAGAGATACAATCTCATGTCGTATATCAATGGCAGAGATACAATCTCATGTCGTATATCAGTGGCAGAGATACAATCTCATGTCGTATATCAATGACAGAGATACAATCTCATGTCGTATATCAGTGGCAGAGATACAATCTCATGTCGTATATCAGTGGCAGAGATACAATCTCATGTCGTATATCAATGACAGAGATACAATCTTATGTCGTATATCAATGACAGAGATACAATCTCAAGTCGTATATCAATGGCAGAGATACAATCTCATGTCGTATATCAATGACAGAGATACAATCTCAAGTCGTATATCAATGGCAGAGATACAATCTCATGTCGTATATCAGTGGCAGAGATACAATCTCATGTCGTATATCAGTGGCAGAGATACAATCTCATGTCGTATATCAGTGGCAGAGATACAATCTCATGTCGTATATCAGTGGCAGAGATACAATCTCATGTCGTATATCAGTGGCAGAGATACAATCTCATGTCGTATATCAGTGGCAGAGATACAATCTCATGTCGTATATCAGTGGCAGAGATACAATCTCATGTCGTATATCAATGACAGAGATACAATCTCATGTCGTATATCAGTGGCAGAGATACAATCTCATGTCGTATATCAATGACAGAGATACAATCTCATGTCGTATATCAATGACAGAGATACAATCTCATGTCGTATATCAATGACAGAGATACAATCTCATGTCGTATATCAATGACAGAGATACAATCTCATGTCGTATATCAATGACAGAGATACAATCTCATGTCGTATATCAGTGGCAGAGATACAATCTCATGTCGTATATCAGTGGCAGAGATACAATCTCATGTCGTATATCAATGACAGAGATACAATCTCATGTCGTATATCAATGACAGTGATACAATCTCATGTCGTATATCAGTGGCAGAGATACAATCTCATGTCGTATATCAGTGGCAGAGATACAATCTCATGTCGTATATCAGTGGCAGAGATACAATCTCATGTCGTATATCAATGACAGAGATACAATCTCATGTCGTATATCAGTGGCAGAGATACAATCTCATGTCGTATATCAATGACAGAGATACAATCTCATGTCGTATATCAGTGTCAGAGATACAATCTCATGTCGTATATCAATGACAGAGATACAATCTCATGTCGTATATCAATGGCAGAGATACAATTTCATGTCGTATATCAGTGTCAGAGATACAATCTCATGTCGTATATCAGTGGCAGAGATACAATCTCATGTCGTATATCAGTGTCAGAGATACAATCTCATGTCGTATATCAATGACAGAGATACAATCTCATGTCGTATATCAGTGGCAGAGATACAATCTCATGTCGTATATCAATGACAGAGATACAATGTCATGTCGTATATCAGTGGCAGAGATACAATCTCATGTCGTATATCAGTGGCAGAGATACAATCTCATGTCGTATATCAGTGGCAGAGATACAATCTCATGTCGTATATCAGTGGCAGAGATACAATCTCAAGTCGTATATCAGTGGCAGAGATACAATCTCATGTCGTATATCAGTGGCAGAGATACAATCTCATGTCGTATATCAATGGCAGAGATACAATCTCATGTCGTATATCAATGACAGAGATACAATCTCATGTCGTATATCAATGGCAGAGATACAATCTCATGTCGTATATCAGTGGCAGAGATACAATCTCATGTCGTATATCAATGACAGAGATACAATCTCAAGTCGTATATCAATGGCAGAGATACAATCTCATGTCGTATATCAATGACAGAGATACAATCTCATGTCGTATATCAATGGCAGAGATACAATCTCATGTCGTATATCAGTGGCAGAGATACAATCTCATGTCGTATATCAATGACAGAGATACAATCCCATGTCGTATATCAGTGGCAGAGATACAATCTCATGTCGTATATCAGTGGCAGAGATACAATCTCATGTCGTATATCAGTGGCAGAGATACAATCCCATGTCGTATATCAGTGGCAGAGATACAATCTCATGTCGTATATCAATGGCAGAGATACAATCTCATGTCGTATATCAGTGGCAGAGATACAATCTCATGTCGTATATCAATGACAGAGATACAATCTCATGTCGTATATCAGTGGCAGAGATACAATCTCATGTCGTATATCAATGACAGAGATACAATCTCATGTCGTATATCAGTGTCAGAGATACAATCTCATGTCGTATATCAATGACAGAGATACAATCTCATGTCGTATATCAGTGGCAGAGATACAATCTCATGTCGTATATCAATGGCAGAGATACAATCTCATGTCGTATATCAGTGGCAGAGATACAATCTCATGTCGTATATCAGTGGCAGAGATACAATCTCATGTCGTATATCAGTGGCAGAGATACAATCTCATGTCGTATATCAGTGGCAGAGATACAATCTCATGTCGTATATCAATGACAGAGATACAATCTCATGTCGTATATCAGTGGCAGAGATACAATCTCATGTCGTATATCAGTGGCAGAGATACAATCTCATGTCGTATATCAGTGGCAGAGATACAATCTCATGTCGTATATCAGTGGCAGAGATACAATCTCATGTCGTATATCAATGACAGAGATACAATCTCATGTCGTATATCAGTGGCAGAGATACAATCTCATGTCGTATATCAATGGCAGAGATACAATCTCATGTCGTATATCAATGGCAGAGATACAATCTCAAGTCGTATATCAGTGGCAGAGATACAATCTCATGTCGTATATCAGTGGCAGAGATACAATCTCATGTCGTATATCAATGACAGAGATACAATCTCATGTCGTATATCAGTGGCAGAGATACAATCTCATGTCGTATATCAATGACAGAGATACAATCTCATGTCGTATATCAATGGCAGAGATACAATCTCATGTCGTATATCAGTGGCAGAGATACAATCTCATGTCGTATATCAATGACAGAGATACAATCTCATGTCGTATATCAATGGCAGTGATACAATCTCATGTCGTATATCAATGGCAGAGATACAATCTCATGTCGTATATCAGTGGCAGAGATACAATCTCATGTCGTATATCAATGGCAGAGATACAATCTCATGTCGTATATCAGTGGCAGAGATACAATCTCATGTCGTATATCAATGGCAGAGATACAATCTCATGTCGTATATCAATAGCAGAGATACAATCTCATGTCGTATATCAATGGCAGTGATACAATCTCATGTCGTATATCAGTGACAGAGATACAATCTCATGTCGTATATCAATGGCAGAGATACAATCTCAAGTCGTATATCAATGGCAGAGATACAATCTCATGTCGTATATCAATGGCAGAGATACAATTTCATGCCATGTATCAAGAGTCTCACCTTGTAGCTAAAGATAATTTTGTTAGAATCTGTGATCAAATGAGACTATAATTCAATGGTTCAAATATTCTACTGAAATACTTGTATTGCAACATTTGGATACTTTGCTTTGACTTGTTTTACTGTGCATGGTACACAAACAAAGGAGTGACGCAGAGACAGCTTTCAATAATATCTTACACCATCAACAAAGTTTCAAAGAAACCCATTATGAAATCGATCATGTCTGAATATGGGGAACATTGATTGTCTGAAAGATTCAAATAAATCTTTTATATTTTTAGAATTAGTTTGAGAATTTAAGAATAAAATCTTTGTTACATTTAGTTGAACTTTTTTCTATTTTTTTATACGGTATTTCAAATGTAACACGTCTTAGAACATATATTAAAGCAACCGCACTTTGGACGCTAATTGAAAAGAATTCTCCAGGTCACAATGAAGGGTGGTTTAAGAAAGGAAACAAAGAAAGACTGCGGCAACTTAGATGCCAATGGACTTTTCATTGAAAACACACTTAGAGCAGGAGAGGTTTAATACTGCATGAAGTTAAGAAGGGCTCCTCAGTGGGGTCCCAAATACACTGAAGCTGATGCTCCAACGGGATCGTCTCCCTTGAGAGACTTCGTCCCTCCCGCTCCCAGCTCTGGCTATATCTCCTTTTACGTTTTCTTAAAGTTTGTTTCATTGAAGGAATTGAGGTGAATTTCTGTTACAAGGAGCCCAGTCCAGGTGTATCGTCCACTCACTTGTGCAGCACGTTCTTGACCTATTAACTAGGTAGGTCAACGCCAGTCTACGTAATTGATGTTTCGTGGCCTCTTAATGGCTTATCGATAAATTTGTCTTGCTAACAAAGTTCACCTTAAAACTCATTTCTCTGCTAGTGATATTCGGTTACATTTTTTTTGTTTTAAATGTAAAAACATATGTCTACCGTGTGTTTGTGTAACTCTAGACAGAACATAAATAGCGAAAGGAGGTGAATTAGTCATGTCCAGATGGCCCTAAAGCGTAATTAGTAGAACTAAGGCACTCACTATAAAAACTTAAGAAACATCTCGTTCGTCTTTCAGTTGATTTATAATGCAAAACATTTAGTTCATAAAGCTAATTAGTTCAGAAGCCAATAAAGAAATGCGAGACAAAGTTGTACACTTTTAGATCTATATTATAGTATATCAGTATAGCGTTATACCAGACAATGAACTATGTTTTGCAAAGCTTTTATCAACTCCCTCTGTCTGTATATCTGTCTGCTTGTATGTCTGTCTGCCTAGTAAAAAGCTTGTACACGTTATTTCTCCGACACCCCATCTCGGATTAAGCTAAAATTTTTCTCAATTATATTTTAAACCTGACCACACAAGAATCAATTTTTAAAAATTACCAATTAGTTAATTAGCTATTGGTAATTAAAAATTGTGTCTGTTATCTCGAACAAGGGACAGAAATTGTACTTTACTGATGTGGTGCTCTAATCTGAATTATTCCCCCTGATACTTTGTAGAAAGAAAACAAAAGATATTTATAAACCCTTTTATTTTCATAAGCACTTCCCTGACACAATGGATAGTGTGTTGACCTGAGTAGGCGATCACGGTAATATTTACCCAGCTAACTCTTTCTTTCTATTCCAACTGGTCCTGACAAGTGTTAGGATCAAAGCGTATTGAAACTAGCTAAAAGCATGGAAATTGCGCTAAACAAAGAAAATATGTAAAAACATTTCTAACCACAAAGGTTTAATATTGTTGGTCTAGATTAATTACAAATTTAACTACATGACTGGTCCAAACTAACTGATACAACTACGCTTAATATAAGCTCTGTTTTTTTAAAGTAATTTTATTTTATTTTTTATTTATTCTTTTCTAGGCAATTATTTTTTAAAACCGAGCCTTAAATATCTATAGAAGTTGATGCCATGACATGCTATGTATAATTTAGGACATTTGAGGTTTGACCAACAAGACCCGTTCTATTCAACCCTCGCTGAACAAATGATCATCTCCCTCTTGTATTACACTTCTTAGATGACCCGGAAGTTACGGCTAACGACTTTGACCCGGAAACGTCCGAATTCATTTCTGCTTCCGAGAGACTTGTGTCGTCTGCTACCAGAGCGCGCTGACAGTTTACTCACTGATTGAAAGTTTCTGTCACTAAGAAATCAAACGATGAATGGTGACAAATTGAACCAAGTAGGCTAGATTCTTTTTGTTGGTAAGACCAAGCTATTTTAATATTGTAATAAACTGCAAAATGAGTCTTAGTATTTAGATGTGAAATCAAACAAGCAATTTAATCCTAGTATCCTAGATTTTGTAAACTATTTTCCAATAAGCGAAGTAATACAAATAAATGTATTTTTATTAAATTGGGAAGTTTCTTTTTCCTCTAGCCAGTTTTAAACTCTTTTAACAGTCTGTGTCGAGGAAAATTAGCGTGCGTTTTTTTCAGAAACCGCACTTTGACATACAGAGTGTTGTTTATGCTTGTTTTTTTTGTTTTGTTTTGTTTTGTTGGGGGGGGGGGGGGGTTGTGGTTATAGAGTCTGTTCTAGGCAGGGACGGCCCTAGCAATCGCAGGGCCCTATGCTAAACGGATTCCGTGGGGCCCAGTTCGGGTAGAGATAATGATAATAAGTGAAAATTTAGATTTGTATTAGAAAATAAATTTGACTTTGCATTACATTTTTATTAAACGAAAGCTGGCAATGCCGATTTATTTGTTTTTTAAATCGCACGTAGAATTGGAGTTTTCCGTATTGAATGACACCCCCCCCCCCCCCAAATGACAATTTTGTCTATTTTTAAGGAGATTTTTATGATTTTTTAAAAAGATTTTAACAATTTAATGAGAGATCAAGGAGCTCTTTGAAAATTAGAAGGCCGTGAGAAACCTGTTATTAGTTACAATGGTTTAATTTAATAATTTACACCTAGAATTAGGGCGGGGCCTGTGAAAGTGCGGGGCCCACTACGACCGCATAGGTTGCAGTGGCCTAAAGCCGGCCCTGGTTGTAGGTGAGTTAAATTGGGGCTTTCAAAGTAGATATTATTGACTATTTTTTTAAGGGTAGGCCCAGTGTCTACAGTATGGGTGTGGGAGTGTCTTTGTGTGGCTTTTTTTCTGTTTATGTGAAAATTTAAAGCCGTGTGTCCCGTTCTGAGTTGAAAGATTAGAGATCGCTTTTAGCGAGGGAGAAAAGTTGAAATGTCCAGTTTGTTTGGCGTGGTCATTTCTCTGCAAAAAAAAAAATTACCTGATTTTTCTGATACCCATCGGTTGAGCTTTTCTTGTTTATATTTGCTGGCTAACTTTGACTTGACCAATGAGCAAGTTCAGTAACAGCCTAAGCTTGTGTCACGTGACACGTTCACAAGCCCGTCAGGAGCATCAAAAGAATGGTTATGGATTATGTTGGTATTTGGTAGCGTTTCTAACCGGGAGAATCTTCAACAAAATAGAAAAGTGTTGGGTATCTTTTGGTTTAGTTGAAGAGATTCGAAATTAAGGGGGTCGAATGTTCATTTGCGAGGGGTTGCCTAAGACCATCGGAAATTTTATTATTTTTTTTTTGCTTGAGGGGAGGGGGCTATTTTTCATCTAAAAAATTTTTAATATATATTTTGTGTGTGTGTCTCTAACGCGTTCTAACAGGTATATATTTAATATGGTCGATATACATTAATACCTTATATGCCGTTGGGTTAGAAAATTATTCAAATTGTATTATTATTAAACCAATTCTGAAACGATCGTCAAGTATCAATAAAATAAAAATTGGAAAATACAAAGATCTAAGAATACGGGCATACAGCCAGGGGACACGAAGGACACTTTAAGTCATCATTCAACGTAGACGTGATTTTTATTGGTAGTTACTTCTTTCTTTTTTTAATATAATTGTTATTCGAAAATAGTGTGCAGAATACTTTTTCTACAACTGAAACTACTGTCCATCAAATGCGTCGTAAGGTCATTGCGGGATAAACATTTCTATGGAGGAGATCTAATCACGTCGTTAATCACATTTACCTAAGACAATGAACGAAAAAAAATATATAGTTGGGGTCGGCGCCTAGTGGAAAAATTGTATTAGGGGGGTCGCGGAGCTAAAAAAAAAGTTGAGAACCGCTGGTCTAAGACTTTAAGCCCGAGACGATTACTACCACCCAGGGGCATTCACTCTGGGCAACAGTTAAATCGAGACACAAACTTGGGAGTGAGAGCCCTTGACCTTGCCGCAAGTCTCCGGCATCAAGATCTCCCAAAGCCTCGTCTTCATATCCAATCAGATCATCAAGCCGCGACTCCCATCCAATCATCCACTAGCGGATTTGGTGAAGGAGGGGGGGGGAGTAGTGTTTTGTTTCACAACGCTTGGGTGAGCATCTAGGGATCTCATTCACTGACATATTAGAGAGAGAGAGAGAGAAGATGCGAGGGAAGATGAGTGTACGTGAAGATGAAGGAACGCGGAGACACGGGATGAAACCAATGAAACTGACCAACCGAAAGACAGACCTACTTGAGAAAAACACAGTAAACAAGTCCAAAGCGGCCGGATATTAAGACCTGGGGCTGCGGCGAACAAATGTGCAGTACTACCCTTTTTTTTTTATCTTTTTGCAAAATGGAAACGGGATCGAGTTACACTTTAAGCTTTCCAGCGTTCAAAGTGATTTTGAATGAATTATTGAATGTGTTTTTATTGCCTTACTTATTAATTTAGCTAAAAAAATACTTTTTTTTAACTATAGTTTTGATTTTTTTGTAAATAAAATGTTTTACATCCTTCAGAGTTGAACTAAGATAATCTACTTCCTAGTCCAAACCTCCCGCAGGACGATGAGGGATGGCAGTGGGTAGGGTACCATCTAGACTACCAAACGAGAGTCCGGCGCGCATACCACACGACCAGGCAAGTAATTAGCCATTGATTACTTAAGGAGATCTAATTTGGTTATTGAAGGGACGGTCAATCGTCATAGCAACAGAAAGAAAGGATAAACTGCCCGTTTCTAATATTAAGATCGGAGCGGATATTTTCAAGCAGTATGAAAGGTCAGGAAATAACTAGTCTGTAAGTAAGAGAATCTTCAAACGAATCGAGTGATTCTTCTTGACTTTTCTAAGACATTTTTATATTAAGGCATATACTCGCTAATACCCACACACACACACACACAAACACACACACACTTACTACACAAACTAAAACCTATCAGATTCAAATCAATTAATTAGTGCTCATTTTGTTTTACCAGTGCGAGATTTCTAGTTTCATTTGTGACAAAAATTCAGAAATAAAACCAGCTACGAGTAACTTACTACTAAAATAATGCTAGCTCACTTCACCTCCTAAAACAGCTCACTGATAGTACCGGTACCTCCCAAAATGGGGTCAGCTCCCTTAAGGCGCCTCACTTCTAAAATAAAGCCAGCTCCCCAACTAATTGTAGCTCGATACTAAAAAAGCCATCTTCCTAGATGTAAATCACTCCTAAAACAAGTCCAGCTCCTTAATTGTGCCTCAGACCATGGCCAGGTCTCTCTATAGTAATATATATGCTAGCCGGATAAAACCCGCGGCCTGGGGGCCTTAATTTGTGTATCACTGATCTAGCGTAATGTTCCCTTACATAGCTAATTTAAATACTGTGAAAATGGGTTTACCCAATTTGTTAAAAAGTTTCATTCTTCAGTTCAATAGAGATCAATTTAGTTTTTTTTTTAAGGCCTTCTTGATGTAAGACATTGAATATACATTAGGGTCTCCTTGATCTAAGGAACATTCATGCCAAATTTTATCAAGTTTGGTCAAACTGTTTTGATTTCTATTCGGGACATATTAGAGACACATACATACATACATACATACATACACATACATACATACATACATACATAAATACATACATACATACATACATACATACATACACTTATATACATACATACATACATACATACATACATACATACACACACACATACATACATACATACATACATACATACATACATACATACATACATACACACACACACATACATACATACATACATACATACATACATACATACAAACAAACATAAATACATACATACACATACATAAATACATACATACATACATACACATACATACACATACATACACATACATACACATACATACATACATACATACATACATACATACATACATACATACATACACACACACATACATACATACATACATACATACATACATACATACAAACAAACAAACAAACATAAATACATACATACACATACATAAATACATACATACATACATATACATACATACACATACATACATACACACACATACATACATACATACATACATACATACATACATACAAACAAACATAAATACATACATACACATACATAAATACATGCATACATACATACACATACATACACATACATACGTACACATACATACATACATACATACATACATACAAACAAACATAAATACATACATACACATACATAAATACATGCATACATACATACACATACATACACATACATACGTACACATACATACATACATACATACATACATACATACATACATACATACATACATACATACATACACATACATACATACATACATACATACATACATACCATACATACATACATACATACATACATACATACATACATACATATATACATACATACATACATACATACATACATACATACATACATACATACATACATACATACATACATACATACATACAAACATACCATACATACATACACATACATACATACATTACATACATTACATACATTACATACATTACATACATACATTTCAGATTTATATTATAGATACATGCAAAAATACATAAATATATATATATATGTACGTATGACCTACGTACTCCTTACATTGTGCTCTCTATATATTAGATAAATATTTTACATTTATACAGTTAGGCTAAATCCCGACCGATGGGATAGTTGCAATGACACTTGAAACGCTGGTATATTTCACACTACTGTGCAAAGGACTGAATTTTCTTTTGTTTTGGACTTTAATAGACAAGACTATATAACGCCAAAAAAAACCATTTCATTCAATATCTTGAAGACTGAACTGTGTGTATATATATATATATATATATATATATATATATATATATATATATATATATATATATATATAGAGAGAGAGAGAGAGAGAGAGAGAGAGAGAGAGAGAGAGAGGTAGAGAGAGAGAGAGAGATATAGACATAGATATAGATATAGATATAGACATAGACATAGATAGATAGATAGATAGATAGATAGATAGATAGATACATACATACATACATACATACATACATACATACATACATACATACATACATACATACATACATAGAGATAGAAATAGATAGATATAGGTATATAGATATAGATAAATATATATAGAGAGAGAGGCAAGAAGTGCAACACCTTTCAATCAACTTGCTTGGAACAAAGTTATCGTTAATTAAAATTTTAATGGATAAACTGCCAGACAGTCCAATAAGGGCAAATGAAAGACCAAGAGGCGAATTGCTCTAACAGCTGCCTGATGGCAAACAAGATTTACTGAGATGCCCGCTTCGGGCTATAATTAAAAGCTATTAATGGAACTGCTCTGCCCAGGTTGGTTTACAGTTCTACACACAATTTGTGTGAAGAGCAGGGTGCCTGGGGTGATGTCCTTGCTTATATAAAGGAAGATCTGATGCTATAACGCAATCAATCTACTCTACGGGTTATATTTTATATATTGTATATATTATTTAATAATTAAAAATAAAATAACGCACGGGTTATGTAATTACTTATTTATATATTAAATAAAGGCCATTTACAAAGAATCATTTTGTATGCAGCTATTTTGTTTCCTTACAGAAGGACAGACGTCCATATTATAGTGCTAGTCAATCATTTGTTTGTGAATTTTAAAGGAGATATGTAATCACTACAATGAAATTTAAAAACTACAAAGAAATGTAACCACTACAACGAAATGTAACCACTACAACGTTTTACCGTGAGGTACAATTAAAAAATATAAAAATATATAAAAATTAAACACCTAACCATACATTAAGTCTAAAAAAAATGGAAACAACAGGCATAGCGCCAATAAAAGGAGAAGATAACTTAACACATAATAATTATGAAACTAAAGCTGACATTTAAAATAAATATTTTGCATCAGCATTCTCAGCCCAGGAGACAAGACATATTACTTAATTTGAACCAAATAGACAACATAGGAGATATAGAAGTACAAGAAAAAGGAATCCAAAAACTATTAGCCAACATGAAACCGAATAAAGCGTCTGGACCTGATGGTATTTCAGCTAGATTACTCAAAGAACTAAGCAATGAGCTAGCACCAGTGTTCAAAATACTTTTTCAGGCATCTCTTAACCAGGGCGGAGTACCAAGAGACTGGAAAGATGTTAATGTCACCCCCTATTTAAAAAAGGAGAAAAATCTGATCCAGGAAACTACAGACTAGTATCACTTACCAGCATCATATGTAAAATTCTAGAACGCATAATATGTAGAATCACCATAAACCACTTAGTCAAACATAATGTCCTTACTCCATACCAACATGGCTTTAGGAAATATAGATCATGTGAAACACAACTAATAGGACTAATTGATTTTTCAAAAGGTTTAGATATGTGATACAGGCGTTACTTCAAAAAAGAAGATGATTACGTCCTACGCGTCATGCATTTAGTCATGCATATTAATCAATGACCTAGCATATGGATCGAGGAATGTGCCTTTATCTTTGTGTCTTTCTGAGTATGTTATTAAATCTTGATTTTGTATTTGAAGATTATGGTTCAGTGTTTTGTGTATAATTGCTACTTTACTTTTAAGTCGTCTTTCCTGAAGGCTTTCTAAATTTAGTGATATTACTAAAGGTGTTACTCTAGTCAAATGTGAATATTCGTTTGTTATGAATCTCACTGCTCTATTTTGTTTCTGTTCCTGTTTCTTAATGTTTTCTTGAGTTGAGGGGTCCCAAACAGAGGATGCATATTTTATTATTTGCCTAACCAAGGTTAAATAACATTTTAGTTTTATGTGATTTATAGAAATTTCTTTTAATAAATCCCAATACTTCTTTGCTTTTTTGATAGTTTCATCAATTTGGGGATTCCATGACAGTTTTTCATTTATTATAACACCTAGATATTTTTGCGTTTTTTGTCTGTGTTACTGGTGTACTATGAATAAGATAAGTGGAAATATTTAGTTTTAGTTTTTTTTTTTTTGGTTACTCTTAATAACTTACATTTTTCTGGGTGGAAAGATATGCTCCAATTGGATTCTCATTTCTGTAATTCATCTAAATCTAAATCCTAATTAAAAATATCGGTTTCTCTTAAAACCTGAACCCTAGACACTCAACTGTCGAATGCAAATCCCTATCTTTCAATGTATTGCAAACTTTCTATAATATAATATAATAACTTTCTATAATACAATAGTTATGTCAAACAGAAGACGTTGATCGTTTTAAAATAGTTAGAAATATTACAGACTAACTAGAAAACATTTGTAAAAAAATTTTAAAATAAGACAATACCTCCTTTAAACAACTTACATAACGACTTTTTTCTCGTAATAACTAATGAATGTTTTTACCCCGCCCCATTCCCCCTCTCCCCGATAAGGAATCCTGGGCGAATGTATAGATCTACTAGAATTAAGATAGGCCTTTAGATCTAGACTTATTAAACAATTGAATTGAATGTGCAAATACCCGAAGACCCATAGTCCGTTCAAGGTATATATTTTCTTGCTCTCCAGCCAAATTTAAAATATATTTGTATTTATACTTTGAGAAGTTGTAACTGTCAAACATGATATACCCAACGATATACATCAACAGTCAAATTCGTAAGAAAATCGATAGAGCCGTTCTCGAGACCGTGTCCAACCAGGTTTTTGAGCCCATCTACCCGAGATGAACTCCTATTAAAAAATCAGAGCAGGAAGGACTCGATCCTCCCGTAGTGCTCTGGCAAGAAACTGGGCCGTTCAACGTAATGCGTCGTGCCTTGTTGATGTCTAAGAGCTGAGCCGAAGGCTCTTCGAGCTCTAAGTTTGAAAAAAAACCTGTTTGGACGCCAAACAGTAAAAAATAAAAACATGTGTGAACACACAGTTCTGTTTGGGAGAGACCCTAGACAATGCCTATGTAAGGCATTGCTGTTGACCGATGCGTTTGACCCCCGACACGTGGGCTAGATACACGGCCGAAGGCCGAGAATGCACCGGGGACTTCTGCCATTTTCCTTCAATGTACCAAGCTAACTGTGCGGGATCCGCCATTTGTAACGGTCCCTTTGAGGAACAGCGCATGGATTGGCGACATGTTTGTGGGGACTTTGTTACAACCCCGCCCGTGCAATGAGTGGACTCTCGTCTACCCGTGGGCATCCCCACGGGAGTCCTGTGTTGCTACCCATTTAGCCTAGCCACTTCCACAAATGGCCGTATCCACGCGGGCGCCACGATGAGGCAGGGCAACGTGCCCGCGATGCGTCGTACCTACCATACATGTCGAGTGACAGCTCAGACACGCCCCCCCCTCTTAGCTCTCGGAGCTGGGGACACTCGTATAGATATGCTACACTGTTTTGACGCTCTCTCCAAAGTGACGGCATCGGGAGTCGTAGTTCGGGTGGAACCGAGCAAAGTATGTCCCAACAGGACAATGTTCCGTCCTATACTGTGCAATGATTGCTTGTTCTGACCTTCTTAACCGCTACCACGGATCGTCGCGAACTGGGTGACGCATGTGCTGCCAGACACTACGTGCTCTGTCGAATTCCTCTCAGGACTTTAACCACTTCTCATAAATGAATGCTCGGATTTCTGCCGTTGCTTGTAAAAACGTCCTTGGTGCTTCAAGGTCTATGGTTGCCAAAGCTCCCTCTTGTGCAAGGGTGTCTGCCGTTTCATTGCGCATCACGCCGCAATGTGAGGGCGCCCACTGCATGAAAACGACAGCTCCAATGGCTTGTCGGATGTTATCTGCGCGCCGACTGCCTCTTCTATTACTGGCGACCCTCCCCCGCCGCCACCCATAGCTAGGAGACTGGAGCGAGAGTCGGTGACTAGCACTAGTTGCGCTAGTTTCACTTTGTGTCATTCGGGCTCTAATAGCCTCGAATGCCCGAGTTATCCCTGTGAGTTCGGCGTCCATGGAACATGCAGCGAAGCCGCATGGACCAGAGAGCTGGTACCAGATCTATTGAGGTCCCTCAATACCGACCCATGGGTATAACAGAATGTGGCATCTGATGGGTAGGACTTTAATGTAGCTGATGCCAAATTTGAGTTGTTAATCGCTTCTTGGTGGCTCCTTCACGCCCTATAACGGACAGGTTAGTTTGTGGGGTTGGCAATCTCCTCCAAGTACATTGTACCTATCCTTCTAATGGGAATTCTGTCAGTGGAGAGCCCAGCTGATTTAGACAAATTGGCCGCAATGTGTAGGAACAAGCGCGTTTTAATACGATTCCTCTCTCTCCACTGATTACTAATATTGTGGTGGGTAGCTTAGAGTCGCCCCTTTTATAACGCTCATAAGCCGTGAGTACCGCCCTCTCCCTCCTTAAATTTAATGAGAAGTTCCACGAAGGTACAAGTTGAAAAGAGGTAGTGTAATGAAACAATTAGAAAGAATGAGCATGAAATACATGACATGGAAATATCCAAGAAAGGAAAATAAAGCGTAGCGGTTCCCGCAGGATGAGTATATCATAATATCAGCTATGTATAACTCACCCTTATAAAGCTGGCGTTGATGTAGTCTCCAGACTCATCCATGGCATCAATGAGCGATGAAGTTTGTGGACTTAGAACAACGCGGTTGTGGTCATCTGTAAGAAACAAGGGAATCTTCTGTAACGTATTTTTACTTGTTGGTAAGATTCCTACCATGACGGGTAAGTGCCTATACATTTAGTGACTACAATTTGAACCTATTTTTACCAACTGGTCAAAGACTAGCATAGTACAGATATATCAGTGACTTAAGATTAATAATAAAAAAAGTTACATTTAATCATTTAAAAACCATGACATAGAGTTAGACTGTTTCCCCCACATAGTCTCTGCTAGTAATGTAGTACAAACTCAAAATACTAGGACTTTGTTCTGGCAAGCACTTATTTTCTGTTACAAGGCGGGATTACTTATAAGTTACCTACCACTAATTTCTTATATTATTATTTACATAAGACAATGCAATGGAAGGTAATTGTTTTAACAAGTAAATGAAGTTTTAAATAAAAAACTTATACATTTAATTTTTGTTTACATTTGAACAGCCAGGGGCCAAAACTGTGGAGGGATTGGAGTGTTCTAAAGTGGGTCGCTCTAATAAACTCTAATTCAAGGGTGTAAAAAGAAATGAGGGGGGAGGGGGGTCCAGAGAGAGAGAGAGAGAAAAAAAAGAGATAGAGGTGAGAGACTTAGTAACAATACTAGAATTCACTGGTTATAAACACATAAAAAGTATGTAACGGTGAGGGCTAAAACCAGAGCCGTTTTGTTGAAGTGCAAAGACAGGAGAGGTGGGATTCAGGGGAAAATAAACATATAGCCTGGAAACAAAACAACGTGTGCTTAATGCTAAATACTGTTTTATTTATACAGCCGCTGTTAGCAAACATAGATCCACAGCAAAGACACTTTTCAAAATATACCATGCATAAAAAATACTTTGAGATAAATCCAGTAATGCACGGAGCTATATCCAAACAGGTAATTACTTTTATTATTAAAATAAAGTCGAGGCTTTTCAGCGTATTTCTTCTGCACTTGATTCCTGAATGTGTCTGTTGTTGAGTGAGGACAAGGAGTCTGACAAATTCTATCATCGCAACTGAATATGCTCAAGTAAAACCCAACTCTAAACTTAATATTATTCAACTGCATATAGACTAGCTTTAAGTTTTTTACAAACAGTTAATGTATATATAACTATCATCTCGTTGGTAGATGCAAGCGAATGGGCGCAAGGATTCCTAGGATAAAAATAGCCAAAACTGAATCTCCCAAACGCTGAGGTTTCCTAACATAGAATACTTTTTTTCAAATAAAAGGGTAATACAAGGGTACTCTTCCACAAACATAGTTTGTTTGGAATAATTGATACTAAACATTACTACTAAACAATCGGGCCTGTCGTCTTTATCTTAACGAGATCAAATGAACAGCAATTAAATATTGATGGTCTAGAAGCGCTAGTAATATCTCATTGTCAAGGATGTAGAACTCGGAGATATGCCATTTCATTCCCCAGAGATCATCATTGCTGGTGATTATTCATCTGGCCCGTACGCTAGACATTTAGATTATATCCGAAGCCCTGACGTTACAATATAAATTCCCCTCTTTTTAAGGCATCCTTGCAATATTTACAATACGACAGAGAGTCCGACACTCATCAAATATTTCTGAAGTAATTTTATATTTATTTATAACCATTAACCCTATGGATTCAGTTGTCCGGTATCGTTGTCAACTGTCAAGTTACTGCCATAGTCTACTTAAGTTTCCTTATTTAGGAAGATGTATTCATTGTAAATATTCTCTCGGTTACTGCCCCGTGCAGGACTCGCCATTTATGAAACAGTCACTTGAGGAACGGTGCGTGAAGTTTTGACAAGGTTGCGATCCCCGACCCGTGAAATGAAAATGTTTTCACACTTTTCTTACTCACCCCTACATTATTTAGAATTGGAAGATCTAGTCTAGATCCAGATCTAGATCTACTCTCTGTCTACATTAGATTGACGTAAAAATATAAGCGAAGCTTAGATAATCTTTCAATAATCTTGAAGCAACTTAAGCAAAGCAGTTATCGCATGATATCCGTACACAACGCTTGACTGCGCCATTTTATTTTTGTTGAATAATTCCAACGACAAGCCTTTAAAGCTAGACGATGCGCAAAATTTTCCTGAACATTAATTTCTTTAACTCTTGAAACAATAATGACATACATTCGGAAATTCCCGAACGCTTTAGTCCTTTCAAGAACGCGATAGTCCTTTCAAAACCTATGTTGACTCTAGATCTTAGTCTAGTACTCAAGCCAAATTTAATTTTTTTTTTACTTTGAAAAATTAAAACGATCAAACTATAGTTTTTCCCCCATGAGGCCAACGAGCTAATAGTTCTTTTCTCAGCGATATACATCAACAATAAATTTCTAGAAAAATCGTTAGAGCTGATTTTGAGATTAGCGTTCATGTTCCGTGAAGATATGACTTGAATAAAGGTATTGTACAAAAAAAAAAAAAAGGAGAGCGTGACAAAAGATGTTTGGAGAGACAACATGAATGAATGGGCGAGCCTGTCAATGAAAAAAAGACTCTAATTGAGGCTAAAGTCAAACAGTAATGGAGCGAGAGACGATCGACGGATCATGTGTGGTACCCCAACGGTCAGACTAAGTGACTCAAGTGAACTGAACAAATCTTGACATTAAAAAAGATACTTAGGTTACGTTACTCTATTTCATATTGTGCTCTGTAAGTTCACTCTGGAATAGGATTCCCTCTGTCGTAGAACGACTATGGTTCACATCCTCGAGCACGTTTTAATGTGACTGTAGGACCCTGTCCTAGTGAGACATTCCTAACCACATGAAGGACGTCGTGACAGCTCTACATCAACATAACCTTTCAAATACCAGAAGGACCTTTACTAATGTACATAGGCCTATATTAAGATCTCGTGCGTGTTGCATCTGGGCCAATGAGATCTAATTAGCCTTGACCCATGAGTCTCGAAGTCTTAAACAAACACACAAAAAAGTTTAATTATCGTTCGATATAATCAACCAAAGGTTGGGTTTTTTCCCACCATTAGTTTCGTGTCAGTTGTAATTACACAACAAGATTCATCCACAGCTAGTAACCCGATGTAAAAATAAATACTTTTTTTTTCTTTATATAATTGTAGTCCCTATTATCATTATTAAAGAACAAGGGAAATTAACTCTTGGATAAAAGACTTTATAATTATCTCCAAACTTTCATTAGCTTTTTGTTAATGACTTTGTGATGTCAATGAAGAATGCAGAAACAAAAAGAGACAATAAACAAAAAATTAATCCAAACTTTAAAAAAACATAAAGATTATTCATTATCAATATGAAGATGGGATGTTTTTAAAATCCTAAGGGGTCATCGCGTTCTCTAAGGATTTTGTAAAATTAGTATAGAATCAGAGTTTCTCTTGCATTCCAATACCGACATATTTATAACTAGTGTTGGAATATTTATATTATCTTTTTATAAGTTTTGTAAGTTCCATCTGGAGAAAAAGTGTTACTAGCCAAAACCTCGTGCAAGACAGCAGGGGCTCGAACTCTGGCTCAACATGACGACAGTCCAGAGCAAATACCTCAGGATTAGACAGCACAAGTTTAGTTTGTGCGTGTTTAATGTTTTTTTTAGACTTTCACAATTAGATGAGGGTTTTTTTCATAGGCCCTGCGCTAAATCTAGTTGTAAATTATTTAACTAAATTTAGCTTATAACAGAGTTTCCGCGGTCTCCTGATTTTCAAGGAGCTCCTGGAAATCTCCTGAAATTGCAAAGTATACGAAAAAAAAGTCATAAAAATCTTCTGAAATTATTAAAATATCCTGAAAACTCAAAACATGTTCTGAAAAATAGGCAAACTTGTAATTTCGGGGTGTCATTCAATATGGAACACGCCAATTCCAACTCGCGATTTAAAAAAACGTCATTGTCAGCTTTCATTTAATAAAAATAATGAGGTGAATTTTAACCAGAACAGTAACTTTCAATACTTAATTGACTGTAATAGTCAATGGGATTTAAATATAGATCTATATCTATCTCGATCTCTTTAAAAAAAAAATCAAAAGCGATATTTTGCTAGTCGATAGTAAATTTAAAAGGCAGATCTAAATGTTTATCAGCTTTATGTTGGAAATCTGCCTTCTATTATAGATGGCTCGTAATTTGATCGTGATTTTGCACTAAGTAAAGTATGAATAAATGCAAAGGCGAATTTATTTTCTAAACAAAAAATCGTAATTTCCAATTATTATCCTTATCCCTACCCAGACTAGGCCCTGCGCTATCCGTTTCGCATATGGCCCTGCAATCTGTAAGACCGGCCCTGGTAATTGGTCTAGTCATTTGAACGCTGCAACATAATAATGAGAACAAGGAAGAAGAAGAAATTTGAATGTTCGTGTAATCGTTACATTGGTTTTAAAACTGTGCGAAATCTCTGTATAAACACTATAGATCTAGATCTCTTTGGTTTCAAGCGTGTGACCTACATACGTGCATTCAGTATGTAATGTCAAGGACAGTCACGTGTCAAGAGATGCGATGATCACGTGCCACACTGCCAGCCAACAAGAGGAGAGGTTAAAACGATCACCCGGCATAATTTTCGCAATTTATATTATCGGATATGTCTGCGCAAAGATGTTGCTTGCAGACGATTTTTAAAAAATAATAATAATGGCAGCAGCATCAGTTTAAAGTGTATTACCTTTTTTTTTTAACCAAACAAAAATATAGCCATGACCTTCAAAAGCATTGTTGTTGTTTTTTTTCGATAGAAGTTTAGATGAACATTATGCGTTTGCTTCCCCAATTAAAACTGTAGTATTGTAAAAGGTTTTATTATTTTGTACAAAGCTTAGATCAACTCACTCTGTCCGTCTGATAAAAAGTTTTAACACGTTATTTCCCTCACGATTATTGTCGGACCATGTTGAAACTTTGTACAATTATTCATTGGCATGGACAAGATATAAATCAATAAAAAAAAACAACATTAAACCAATTAGTAATTTAATTACTGGTTGTTAATTATTTTGTTTGTGACCAACAAGGTAAATCCTTCAGTATTCACAGATATGGCTAAATATGTAGGGTCTGGTCCCCTGTGATAATTTCCCATCCTATCTCTCCCACTCCCATTCTCGGATCAAGTTGAAACTCTATACAATGATTTATTGTACCTAACAAAACGGGAATCAACTAAAAAAAATAAACAATGGGTCAATTATTTATTGGTAATTAATTACCGGGGTATTTCGTTTGAAATTGAATAAGGGACATAACTTCTCCATTATTGAGAGATAGTTTGTAAGTGCACTATTCTTCACTTTAGAAAAGGTTTGTTTTTTTTTAAATAAGAATTTGTTGTTGTTTTTTTTATAGTATGCCTTCTGTGTGATGAATGAATAGGTTGAGTCCTCTTACATTTTGTGTTGTCCTTAGCAAGTCATTCGATTTTAATGAATCATTCTTATATCTTGAACAACAATAACTGTATGATTTAGCTAATTAAAATAGATCTGCTTCGCTTACCATACCTACTGTAACATATGTGTGCTTCGAACATAGGATACACAAAGAATCTTGCTATTTACGCCGCCATGTAGAAACATCTCCATTAGTACCAGAAAATGTTATAAGCTCGTTTTTTCCTCCAACTTCCCATCCTCAGATCAAGTTAAAATTTTGCATAATTATTCATAGCCAATGACAATTAATTAATAAAAACATGAACTAATTAATCGATTAATAGAAATTAATTTATTTTGTTAAACTTAGAAAAAAAAAAGAGTTTATTCCTGCAGTGTTAAGATATATAGCCCTTATTTTAATGGTTCCTCCCCTTATAAAAGCTTTGTTATTTTTTGAAAGATGTTTTATGTTTTGCTTGTTTGAGTTATTTTCTTACCGTGTATAGATCTCATTTCCCCAATAGAATTGAATCCCTCCCATTGCTGAACATTGACACATTATTAAAACAACGATAAGAAGTGGAGAAGTACTATTTTTAGATCTCATATACAGTTCATGGCTCTTTAATTCTACGAAAATTAACAGACAATTACATCTCTAGGTTCTAAAAACAGCACTCCCCATTAACGGCATTCCCCACTAGCCAGCCCATTTTAAATAGACCGTCATTCTCTGCCTGTGAATTTCATTTCAACTCGAAGAGGACAGACGTCATTGACAGCGTAATTGTTTATAGTTTTTATTGAACTCTGTGGAGAGGAGATGGCTTCCAGAGCCGGATCCAGGTAACTTTACAGTTAGACTCGTGACGTCTGGTTAACTTCATTCAAGTTGGTTAATAGTAAGTCTACTTTTTGGGTTACGTTTTACAGGCTGTGTTTTTTTTTATATATTTTGGTTCTGGGAGAGGGGGGGGGAGGAGTACTTTCATTTCTGTATGAGAATTAGTTCTTACAATTTGAGTCACGGATTGATTTGGTTGTCTCTAAGTAAAAGATAGAAATAGGTCGAGCGAGTCATTTTACTTCTCTTTTGTAAATACACATAGTAACTCAAAAGTTTTGGATTAGCTGACGTCAGGTACAACTATGTTTTGTAACGTAGGACTTAACATAGTTGTTACTTACATGGAATTATGTCTTTGTATCTGTTTTTCTTTGCCACACTCTCACTTTTGCCGACTTTACATGGGAAGTTATGAGGCGTTGGCAGTTTCTGTAACAAAGTAATCATGTTTAAGATTTGTTTAAACAACTAAATTACAATACATAAATGCACTCAGACAGTTCAATCGTACTTAATTATTTTGTAGTAACGTTATTGTACTTCTGCACAGTGCTAATGAGTACCACGAATGGCCCTTTTTAAAAAAAAAACGTATTTAAAAATGACTTTTCTGAATTTGCATACCGTAAGCTTACTTAATTATAGAAATTAAAATGCGATCTTCCTAAAAGACCTTCTTGCACCAATTAATATATTTTAATTATGTTTATATTGCCTGTAAAACAGAAAATGTTGTTTTATGTTGTACAAGAACTATGAGTTTGTTTTAAAAATGTTTTATATCTGAGTACATACAACTTTAAAAACAAAACGAATGCTTCCAAAAGACCCAAAAGTAGCCGATGCAGCTATCTCGAGTAATGTGAAGATAATAGTAAAGTTCTATTATACAGGATGGCATGGTTGGTCCTCTTTAAGAATATGGTTGGGCCTCTGTATGAAGGTGGTTGGGCCTCTGTATGAAGGTGGTTGGGCCTCTGTATGAAGGTGGTTGGGCCTCTGTATGAAGGTGGTTGGGCCTCTGTATGAAGGTGGTTGGGCCTCTGTATGAAGGTGGTTGGGCCTCTGTATGAAGGTGGTTGGGCCTCCGTATGAAGGTGGTTGGGCCTCTGTATGAAGGTGGTTGGGCCTCTGTATGAAGGTGGTTGGGCCTCTGTATGAAGGTGGTTGGGCCTCTGTATGAAGGTGGTTGGGCCTCTGTATGAAGGTGGTTGGGCCTCTGTATGAAGGTGGTTGGGCCTCTGTATGAAGGTGGTTGGGCCTCTGTATGAAGGTGGTTGGGCCTCTGTATGAAGGTGGTTGGGCCTCTGTATGAAGATGGTTAGCCTCTGTATGAAGATGGTTGGGCCTCTGTATGAAGGTGGTTGGGCCTCTGTATGAAGGTGGTTGGGCCTCTGTATGAAGGTGGTTGGGCCTCTTTAAGAATATGGTTGGGCCTCTGTATGAAGGCGGTTGGGCCTCTGTATGAAGGTGGTTGGGCCTCTGTATGAAGGTGGTTGGGCCTCTTTAAGAATATGGTTGGGCCTCTGTATGAAGGTGGTTGGGCCTCTTTAAGAATATGGTTGGGCCTCTTTATGAAGGTGGTTGGGCCTCTTTATGAAGGTGGTTGGGCCTCTTTCGTCGCTCTGCGAAGGATTTGGGTATCTCTAATTGATAAGATACCAAATGCAAAAGAAGACACAGACCTTATAAAGAACCTCTGTGAAATATCTTTGTTCGAAATGGCGGAAGTTTTGCTAAAATTTAATTAGATCACAATAAAATAACTTCCGTTAATGCAAACTACTGGGATTTATAAAGGAGCAATTGTATTTTTGTAAGTTTTTTTTTCTCTATATTTGACTTGTAAGATTAAAATTGTCAGCCATAAGCTGATAAGTTTCTAATAAAATCATTATAGCCATTTTCGAGATCTGTCTCTAGATTCCAGGTTTCGTCCAACATAAATTAGCAAGCTGATGAGATGACTTGTAAAGAATATTGCCTTCAAAAGAACTATTTTGATAAAAGCGTATACATGGTTTTTAGAAAGCTACTTCTTTGTTTTGAAATTGTCCGGTATTTTCTATTTAATCGAGATTCTAGTAGAGCAGTGTTTCCCAAACTTTAGGGCTTGCTTGTACCCCTTTTATATTTTTTATAATGCTGTGTACCCCTCCCACACCCCACCCCCACCACACTTTAATTTATTAACAGAACATAATAAATGGTTGTTTTTTTTTTAAATCAGCATAGATTCAACGCGTACCCACTCCAAAGTCTTCCCGTACCCCTGGGGGTACGCGTATCCTACTTTGGGAAACACTGTAGTAGAGCATGGAGCTAATAGGCCTGAAGCGACCTGAGCATGGAAATCTTTCACGCCTAACTGGATCCTGAGACCGGGAGGAGAAGTTGAGAGGAGGATTTAAAAGCTTTGAAGACAAATAAAAACGAAATCAAAAGAACGCGATTGGGGGTTAAGAAAGTTCATGGCAGGAAGCGAGGGTTTAAGCTGGGGACAAAATTTCGAGTCTGAGAACGCTGGTTTAAGACTGGGACCAATGGTTTAAGTCAGGTTGTTGATGCTGGTCGTTGACTTGTAGCACCAATCTGCTGGTAGACAACTCAACCGTTGTAGGCGTAATATATCTTAACTGATAAAACTTCAAATAACTTGTATAACTTCCTTTTGTGAGCAATACTAAATAGATCTTCATTTAAACTAAATCACCTTGTGATAAATAAAATAAATGGTGTAGACTTTAGTAATAATATTTTAAACAAAATCTCACTACAATATCACAACCGTTCAGTCTCACGTTCTGGAGTCGTCTTCCTTATTTAAGACCAAATGACGACTATGCCACCTACGTTGCATCATTCACAACCAATCGCTAACCTCTTCCCACCGTCACCAAACACACACACACACACACTCCATAACACTGGTAGCTATGTTTGTGATGTCCTTTGTGAGATCTATTGTTAGATGCTTTCTTCAGCTAGTCTTTGGAGCTGAAGTGGAAAAGACTACAGCTGACATAACAGATGATTGTTTGTCATTGGGATTCAGAGTGATAAAGAGAAAGAATGTCACACTTCGACGTGCTAGAAAATGTGCTTGTTGGTGTATGATGTGCTTTATAGATGATAATAATCGACCCGCGGCGTAGCATACGCCTTTTCGTAATAGCCATGATCCAAATGACCTCTAAATGGCAGGGATATGGAGAGACGCTGATCCGGATTGTAAACTCGAGGAGGGTCAAGCGGACGTTCTTGGAAGTGAATAGTGATAGAAGTGGGAAGTATCTGAGACATCGCCACAATTTCAGCTTCGCCACCATAAACGCCGGAAGTATTCTTGTAGGCAGATTATTGTCGAGCAGAGTGTATGACTGTGGTTCCGTGAGTAAGAACAATGGACAGGGAGTCGCCATAGTTATCCCAAAGTTCGCAAACAAAGCTTACAGACATCTTGCGAAGTTCGAGAGCAACAGTTTCGTCAATGACATATTTCCAGAAATATGCGACTGCTTGAAATAAACAGTTACCTGATGCAGGAATTTCGGCTACATTGAAAGACCTGTTGACTCCACGAAATATATGTGAAGCGGTGGGCATGGTTAGGAAACGAAGGGCAATACGAAGGGGCAAAATTAAAACAAAGCTACAGAAAAAAAATGCAAAAAATGATGCCAGATATTGACGTGTGTAAAAAAAAATACACACATAAATGTAGTCAAATATAGAATGTATGAAGAGAAAGATGACTTGTTCCCCCCCCCCCCTCCCTTTGTTTCTGAGCCGTTCTCTCTATCTCCGCGAAAGTTACGTGGATAACTATAGTCTGACTTTCAGAAATAAAAGAGTTATCTTTCCATGACTTTTCGTGTTGCCCCGCATAGTTAGGCCACGAAGAGAATTCTATATATAGATTATAAGTTGCACAGTACTAGATGAGCTTGAATGTTAAACAGTGGTTTTAGTGATGCGCATGATGTTTTGTTTACAAAACTTTAGAACTACACAAACATACAAGTTAAGTTCAAAAGTTAATATTTAACAAAACATTTCTATCAGGTTTTAGTGACATCATGGAACGGACATGGTGGGTATAATCAGTGCCGGCCCTAACAATTGCGGGACCAAATACGAATTGAATTGCCCACGGCCCAGTCAGGGTAGGGATAAAGATAATAAGTAAAAAATTAAGGGAGATTTTTAATTACAAAATAAATTCGTCTTTGCAGTACATTTTTATTAAATAAGAGTTGGAAACGCCTTTTTTTATATTGCACGTAAGATTAACGTTTACCATAATGAATGACACCCCAAAATGACCAATTTGTCTATTTTTAAGAACATTATTATGAGTTTTCAGGATATTTTAATTATTTCAGGAGATTTCCATAACTTTTTGGCATATATGTTGCAATTCCATAAGATTTCCAGGAGCTCCTGGAAAATCAAGAGGCCATGGGAACACTGTTATAAGTTATAATGGTTTATTTTAATAATTTTCACCTAGAATTAGCGCGGGGCCTATGAAAGTGCGGGGCCCACTGCAGACGGATAGGTTGCAGTGCCCTAAGGCCGGCCCTGGATATAATACTAACGAAACAAAGGGGAAGGGAGAGAACTGGTTGGCAAATTTCGACACTAGGCTTAATAACTAGAGAGCTGACCCAGCCGAAGTGGGCGGATACAGATCATATCCACAATACTGCCTGTTCGTGCGGTTTGCGCGCTGGACTGTCGTTCGGATTTATCGACGGTCGAGGGTTCAAACCCTGCCCGCTCCCATCCCGCGTCGTCCTGCAAGAGGTTTGGACTAGGAAGTAAACTATCTTGAACTCTAAAGGAACATCCGAAACATATAAAATATTTTACAAACACACATTTACCCTCCCAAGATTTGTATCCGCTGTCTATATGAATGGCGGATTCAGAATACCTAATTGGGAGCAACAATGCAACCAAAAAAAAAAGAGTGTTAGGTGCGGTCATCTCATTGATTCAATTACTGATAATTTGTTCAAAGTCAAATTCTTTAAAAAGAAAAAAAAAACATTCTTCTTTGCTAAAAAGACAACCAAACCATGTTTAAAGAGATCGCCTACCAATATATCCCCCTTCCCTTAAAAGTTCTTCATCCACATACTTGAGGCAGGTCACTCTGTGATCAACCCCGTGTCAAAGTCCCAAGACAGTTTCTCCAGCATGAGTTAGAACCCGTGAAAGCTTGTCTTGATCAACTATTGCTCAAAATGGTCAGTGTAGTCCAACGCCTAATCATTTTTTTTTTTGCTCTAACAAATTTCGATCATTTTATGTAGTGAGAATATAAAGTAGGCCTATCTGTTTAAAGGGAAACTCCGATGGTTTTGACAATTTTTGATATAATATGTGTTTTGATTTACAGATAATGAATATAACGTTCTTTTTTTTTTTATTTGCAATAATAACTTAGTAATTGATGTTTTCCAACGTAATTTTCCTGCGCATCCAAAACAGTCAGACTTTCACCGGGTTTCTTTGTGACGTCACAACTACGTTTAATTTAATCTATTGACTTCTGTATAACGGGAGACCATACAGCAAAGTTTACAATCTCGTAAAAGGAATATATCTTCGTCTATGCAGTTAGATCTAGGATCTTGTATGCAAAGAAAAAAATGCGTATTAAAAGTAGATTTACATGCTTGACTAATCACGGCAGTGTGTATTTTCTCGCCAGACCACTCAACACACAACAAACACTATCGCTTGGTTGTCTTGTCATGACCGACTACACGTAGTCTCGACTAGCCTTACACTGACCAGTTTATTCGAATCAGTCAGACACACGATCTATTTACTTCTTGGGACAGGGAAAGGCTTAGATGAAAATGTTACTTTTTTTCTCGAGTTGATTATCTTAATGCTTTTGGATCTATCTATACAAGTATATATATATATAAATAACTGTATCATAGACCTGGAATAGGCCGTCACTAAGCCTAACTGTAAGAATGAAGCGATACGATTGATTAAATGTAGTTTCTCTTTCAGTATTGTTGAGGGAAGTGACGTATGAACTAGCTTAAAACAAAAATCTCAAAGAATCCCTTTTTATTTTTTTAGATGTCAAGAATTTACTGACTAATTTATTAAATATAAATGTTTCTACGCATTTAAATACAAAATGATAAAATGTTTACTATTACAACTTTTCACATAGAAAAACCTTTGAAGTTTCCCTTTAAGCGCTTTTATCTCTTCTTTTTTTTTTTTGTAGATGACTTGGTACAAAAAATGTAGTTATTTTTTATCATTTCCAGTATCATAGATTATGCTTCTGAATTATTTTACACATATGACATGTAGGCCCCTACTCGTGGAAAAGTGTTGCTAGTTTGAATGTTTTCTTTCGTTTTATATCCGTTGTTAGATTTGAACTGTTTTTAATGAAGCAGCTAGAGTACAGCATAAGTTCCTTCCTGCATGGGAGAGTAATGTTACAGCAGCTAGAGTACAGCATAAGTTCCTTCCTGCATGGGAGAGTAATGTTCCATTATCCCGGATGTCGTCTTCCGATTCATGGCCACCGGCCATTTTAGATTTTCATAAGGCAGAGAAAAGAAAAGATAAATTTCCTTTCGCATTTTTATATCTCTTTTTTTTTTGTTCTATTAAATAATAATTTTGATATTATATTGACATAATCGGTGCATTTTGTTAACTTTAAAAAGTGTGACTATGTCAAACTCGTTCGATCTGGACTTCCAAGCGCTGCAGATTGTAGAGTTAACTCATAAATCATTTACAATTCTGACAATAAGACCGAATAGTATTTATTTTGGCGTACTGCTGATCTAGGATTAGTAAGTCACATAAATCAACAGGATATAATGGTTTAGAGTAGAATAATTGTGTGTATGTCTATGTTTGAGCAGCACTAACATTATAATAAAGTTACAATTTAAAAAAAAAAGACCTTTTTCGATAATGAGAAGTTTCTTTCCCATTCATTCAAATTCTATTCGTTCGAGTCCTTTTTTTTTTTTTTTTGTTTTACCTTTTTTAATACTTTATAGTGCTAATGTTAGTGTCAGTGTCCGATTTTCAGTATCTAAAAATTCTCTTCAAAGGGCATTTAAAATAGCAAAGGTATATATATATAACTAATCTAACACACAAGACAAACGCCGCCAGCTTCCAGATAACTCCAGAATTCAAGATTCAGCTTCTAAACGTATTCCACTTCAATGTAATTGTAACACAATGGGATCCATGTGAGAACACAAACCAAACTACGAATGTAAAGGTCTTTGAATGGTAAGACAAGCTAAAAGGTTTGAACAAAGAATCATAGAAGAACGAGAACATCAAAGGGAAGAAAAAAGGTAATGACATTTTGTGACAATTTCATAATATTAAATAGGCCAAACTTTGAAACAAATTCCACCTCATCGCGACACAACTTTGGAAAATCGTCAGTTTTACCTCAATACAGAAATGGGAGTCAAATTTGAGCACGCCTTTCCACCCAGAAAAATTATAAAAAGCTAAAACAATTAAAAGCAACCTATCTTATTCACTGTAAACCAGTTACAGTTACACAGACTAAAACTCAAAATACTTAGGTGTTACAATAGATGAAAACATAATCTACATCTTCGCATATTGACGAAATCATTTTAAAAAATCAACCAAAGCATTAGAGTTTATTAAAAAGAAATGTGTACACATTAAACAAGAACATAAAAACTAAAATGTTATTGAACCTTGGTTAGGCCAATATTAGAACATGCGTCTTCTGTTTTGGGATCCCTCAACTTAAAAAGACATATTTAAACAAACTAGAACAGATGCAAAATAGAGCCTTGAAATTTATAACAAAGGAATATTCACATTTGATTAGGTTAACACTATTAGTTATTAAATAATTGACTCAACATGGGGATTTAAGTTTCGAGTTTTAAAAAAAATCCGCCTATGCAGAAAGAAGTAGATCTAATTATTTACAGGTAAAAGTCATAGATATTGTTAAATATCCAGATAATGTTATCTATTAACTGAACGGATTTGAAACTGTGTTTTTTTTTAATTAATATGCTAATATCACTATCCTAAAGTAAGGAAACTGGATCTGGTAATGCATTGCTTAATTTTCGTGTCATGGACATTTCTACACTTTTATGACATTACAAAATTTGTGACGTGAGCTGACTTGTCTAACGAAAATCTGTTTTTAATTCTATGGAGTTACACTAATTCTCATGGGTCCTGCTTTAATCTTCCATGAATGATTTAATTCAGAACAGGAAAAAAGAATTCGATTCTATATCGAGCACAAGCTTTACGAGAAAAAAACTTTTTTAGTGTGTGTGTGTGCTAGAAGGTAGATTCTACTTCTAATTACTTCGCTATTACCATTTCATTAGTTGAAGTGATTACAGCAGCACCAGCATTTAGTCACATGTTGTTTTAGCTTGCTATTTATATTTTCCTCTTGTTATTTCGATAATTACTATTTTCTGTTATTGGAGATTTTCATCATAAATTTTAATCAGAGTAATCTCCTCTTTGTTTACATGTTTATGTTTTTAAGTTTTTTTTCCCCCAGATTGTTAATCACTGTCTCGTTTGCTAGGCTCATTTTACACGTGTCGTGTGTTCGTTTAGGTTTAGATTATTAGGCCTACATCATAGCCCACATTCCCCCGAGGATGGTGCTTGATGGCGGCGGAAATCGAGCCAGGGACTATAGAGACGAAATCCCAGAGCGCATATCACACGACCAGGTAGCCACCGAGATGTAAAGGAAATTTCATTTGAATTACTTTAGTAAAATAACGATCTACATCTATAATGTGTTTGTAGATAGTAGGTACACGAATATCACGTAATCTATAATATATAAGTGCAGAATACCACTCACTGGCTGATTCATTGATCATAAGATCTCTTAAACTATCCGCATCAAATTTCGTACATATGTTCCTTTTACCTCCTAGGTGCTCACTACGAACGCTTTTTGACAGATTCAAAGCCTCAGGACCGCTATTTGCGACAAACCACAAGCTTTCTATCAAACCTTTGTATTTTAGTTTCAGTATTTCCCCAAAAGGCTGTAGTCTGTATATAAAGCATTTTTGTAATATCACGATTTCCGTATTTTTAACTCTTTCTCTCCTAATCGACGATACCATCGTTGATTCGATCTCATTAAATTAAATTAATGTTTATTTTTATAAACTTGACTTTGTGTGTGTTATATAAAAATAACATGCATTTCCCTTTAATTCTATACCAAATACAACATGTTCTGATAACAGACAACAAAGTTATTGAAGCCCAATCATAACAGGGGTAGTGAGATAGTAATAAGCAAATGAAGAATTCCTTCAAAACGTGGACAAATAATAACGGAGAGAAAGAGTTAAAGCAATATTTTTTTCTTTTTCCCAAAGTCTACTGTAACAAGAGGCCCGAACAAGACTCTGGCTCCAAAACCTTCCTATAGAACAAAAACTATACGGAGAACTGCCTGATCTGGAGACCACTGCGTAGTTCATCTCAGATATAAGATTACTGATCTGAACTCTCCGTCATGTAAAATGAGAACGAAGAAGAAGAAGAAATGAATTCTTGAGACTCCAGGTGCTCTAGAATTGTGCTCACTCTTTTGAAAGGTTATTTGAACTCAGAGAACGTGACTCCAGAATGTTCAAGTCATTGGATACACATTTCAGAAACATAATAAATTATCCACGGCTACATTTTAATGCATTCTGCTGAGTTTGCTGTTTCTAGTTACCATGGCGACTAAGCGAAATCTGACATGTCAAAAGTAAACTAAAGCATGCCTTATTTTTTGGAGTTTAAATTATCAAACATGTCAGAAGTAACACCTTTTGTAAAATCATTAAATTTAGACCCTTCTGGACAGAAGACTTAAATGTAAAGTAGCAATTATACATAAAACACTGAACCATAATCTTCAAATACAAAAACAAAATTTAATAAAAAAACTCAGAAAGACATAAAGATAAAGGCACATGTCTCGTTTTGTTTTGGTTTTTTTTTTTTGGAAGTAACGATATGAGGTAGAGTTAGGATTGCCTTAGTATTGTAGTTTGTATAGCAGACAAGATCAGAAGTAAAGCTAGGTGTACTTTATTTTCGTATTTTACAAATGAAGTTTATCCAGTGTAAAGTAAGGCATGCCTTATTTTCGTAGTTAACATATTAAGCTTATCCAATTTAAAAGAAGCCATGTTTTATTTTTAATATGAAATGAAATATACTATATGTAAAGTAAGGCGTTTAGTTGTTTATATATTAAACAAATCAGAAGCAAAGTAGTGCATATTTTTTTTATTCGCAGTATAAGCCTCTCAGCCGTACAAAAATGTGGGTACACCAATACAAACAGATGATATAACAAATCTGAGTATTAAACGTCAAGAATAAGTTTTTTTAATGAGTGCAGCTAGAATGTGTAAAATATGAAAAATAGAATGACCTATACCCAGAAACTTCACTGTAGTTGTCTTTCCTTCCCGTATTAATTTCTTATTGATCTTGTCCTTTGAGTTTGCTAAATTATGCAACGTCTGCTCAATGGCGGGACAAGCCCGATATATGACGTACACGATTTCTGCTTTCTCACTTTTCCAACCCATTAATCGCTATTACTATCAAACGCATGAAAAAAAAGCAATACATTTTATCTATAAAAAATACATGTAGGCACTATTATTCCTAAGGTGCAATTATTTTTTTTGATTGTATCTCCTAGTTTTCAGAAACAATGGATGTACTTAGGTTAACAAGTTACATTCTTTTAATCATACACAGGGCCGGATTTAAATAAGTGGAGGCACCGGATATCCAGAGCTGCTACTAGTGGACACATGTTAACCACGAACCGTAAGATTCAAATAATTTTGGGTAAAAATATGAAAAAAAAAATGTTTAAGAAAAAACAAACTTTAAAGCTGCTGACCCGTTGAAATTTGGTGTTTTTTTTTAAATCATTTCTTTGGGAACAACTCTCTTGCCTGCCCTCCTATAAATCCTGCTTTGGTCATACATATATTTTTTGTTGCAAATATAATGCTAATTTACGAAACTTAATTTATAACGTACTAGATTTTTTTTAATGATGAATAGCGTATGACAACATCTATGCAACACTATGGCGTCTCGCTCTATCACAATTGTTTTAACAATGCAGTACAAAATAAACAATAACTAACATCTTACTAAATCAATGATAGTGAACTCAGAACGAGACATCACTATATAAAGCATCAAATTCTAATAGGTTTATCTTTTGTTGTTTTTTTCACATAGAGGTTTCTAAAATCGTTTCTTTCTTTTGACTCTTGTATTTCTTACTGACGATATATTGGGTAGAAAAACCAAATCGCCATTGAAAAAAATAAAACTTGAAAAAACCCATCATTGAGAAGAGCATAAAAAAAAAAAAGATTTAGGATGATGAAAAAGTTGATCTTGTCTAATGAAAGGAGGAGAAGCAGTGAGGGAGATTTAGATTCTTTTCGTGACTAGAGGATGAAAGAACCACTAGATGACAGGACTTACAGCGTACTCCTTTGACACGTCGCCAGAGAGCTCCAAGCGAGCCAGTGACGTCATCAGATAATCGAAGCCGAGGGTGGTGGAGGTCGGTTTGACCCCGGGACGTCGTTGGCCGTCCATCTTATTGATCTGATTGGGGAAGGGGGGAAAAAATGAAAAGATTAGAATTGATTTGTAGGTACGAGTTGCAAGATGATTGCTAAGATACGCTTCATCAGATTGTGGTTTATGCTTGCATTGTTTTGTTTTTAGCATTTAGTGTATGTGTGTGAGTGTATGGGGGTATTCATCATTCAAATAACCAAACATGGAATTTTAAAAACAATTTAACCATAACAATAACTTTCATTGATGTGCAATTTAAACAATGCTACAAGATCAATTACCTGTTATAATCAATAATTACTAATCTATAGGGAGCAAAACTCAAAAGAGAAAGTGAAAGAGAGAGAGAGAGAGTGAGAGAGAAAGAGAGAGAGAGAGAGAGAGAGACGTTGGTCTTATTGTAATTCACTTATAAATGCACACACAAAAATTAAAATTAAATTAGTAAATTCTGCAAGAAATTTGAAAATCAAATGAGTATTGATTTGCTACGTAACTGCTGGGTTAGATTTCTACGCAAAGAATAAAACTTTCACGTAACAAAGTGGAGAATTGAAGACAAAAATAGAAAATAATTTTAGAAGTATCGGAGACCAAAATTTTCTCTTCTTCTCCACCTCTACCCATGTACTATAAAAACATTTTGTGTTATAACTTTGTCCTATCTCAACCCGTCGGTGTCCCTCTCACGTTCTTCCTTCCTTCTTATTGGACACAGTCGTCGCCACTGCAACTTGCCATTCTCATGGAAGCAGTGATTACCTGGCTCTTAGGTTCAAGATCGCCAGGGGGCACATGCTAGCCACATTGATCAAACTATTTCGTTCATTATCACCGCCCCCACTCTTTTTTCTTTTCCTTTACTTAGTTCATACTTTTTCTCCTTCACACTCAAAAGTTCACTGAGTTTTTTTTTTTTCATTGAATTCATTGCTGGAGGAGCGATCATTGACTTTCTTGTAGAGATGATGATTATTATTACGCAATGTTTACCCAGACATTTCTTTTATATATATATATATATATATATATATATATATATATATATATATATATATATATATATATATATATATATATATATACATAGAGAGAGAGAAAGAGATAGATAGATAGACAGACAGACAGACAGATAGACAGACAGACAGATAGATAATAAATAGATAGATAGATAGATAGATAGATAGATAGATAGATAGATAGATAGATAGATAGATAGATAGATAGATAGATAGATAGATAGATAGATAGATAGATAGATAGATAGATAGATAGATAGACAGACAGATAGATAGAGAGAGAGAGAGAACAAAATTATAGCTAATGGGTTCCTTGACATAATAGTCATCTGATCAGCACATTAGCGCATTACTGACATGGGTTGCTACCAACAAGATGGCGGAATTTACGTTTAAAATAATTTTTAGCGAGTATTTTTTTTAACTTACAATTGATATAATGACGGATTTAGGGCGAAATGTTAAGAAGCCATTACCTCTAAAGTGTTTTATATTATATATCATCAAACCTGAGCACACTCCACACACACCACAAACACACACACACACACATCTTGAAATCGTGAACTAATGGTTATTTTCTGACACTGCCCAGTAAAAGGAAATCAAGTTCCATTGTAGTCCCTTTTCCAGCGTCCACTTAGAAATTAAAATGTCTTTAGATCAAAGCTAATTAGAAACTGGAACAATATCTGTGTGTTTTTTTTTATTCATTATTCTTTTCTACTGCAAGAAAGCAAGCTGCAAGCAATTTGCTAAGATTTTTTAAAAAGGTTTAAACTTAAAACGAAGACACATGGGAACCAAAATCTTTTATTATCAGTATATTCCTGGCTTGCATTCAATTTTTTGTAAGTAATTCATATATATGCGATCTGTTTCTATAGGGCCGGATTTAGACTCAAAATGATAAGACCCGAGGCTGTTCAGAGACATAGAGAGTCACTAAAACAAATATGGAAAAGCTCCAGACTTTTGTCAACGGATGCTTACGCCGGATATTAGGAATTAGATGTCCAGAAATGATAACTTCTGTCAATTTGAGGGACTGAATTAGACAAAAGCCCGTAGCCCAAGATATCAAAATGCGAAATTGGAGCTGGATAGGACACACACTACGAAAACCAGCTACCAATGTAGCAAGGCAGACACTTGATTGAAATTTGCAAGATAAGAGTAAAGTGGGCAGACCCAAGCAAAACTGGTAAGAGGTCAGTCATCAGTGAAGCTGAGGGTACTGGAATGACGTGGGAGCAGATGAAGAAAGCTGCTCAGAACCGAGTTCGGTGGAGAGGTGTGGTGGCGTCCCAGTGCTTCCCTGGGAGTGCACAGGATGGTCAAGTCAAGGCTGTTTGAAATGTGGACTATTGATGAGACTAGATATTATACAATTTTCGGATACCTAGTGGGTTAGACTGATACGCAATTAACAAGTATATACATAGTAAAATAAAATATATTCAGCTTAAAATCATTAGTATTCATGAAATGACATGAAACGTTTGTTTAGCTATGGCATATGACTTGATGGCAGTGTTTTAAAAACATGTTAGTTTCTGCAAGTGACATGGAGAACGCTATTATTATTTCTATTGTCAATAAATGGCGGGAAAAAAATTATAGCTAGCTTTTTGGTGTAACCGGTGTACAAAATAAAAAGAAGTGTAGATAAGCTAGGACTTTTTTAAAGCTTTGTCTGCACCTTTCAGCACTATAGAATCAAATGTTCTTTCGTTTATAGCACAAAATAATTTTAATATGTAGAAAAAATCACACCTTTCAACTATGGTTTGAAGATGTATTTTAAAACGAATGAGCAACTATATATTGGTAATATAGGAAACTCGATACAAAGATCAACCGCCACTCATTGAAATACTGTTATAATGTTGGAACAGTTCTTTTTTTCTTATTTAGTTGGCAGAAGTTAGTTTTTAGTGTTTATCGTGAAAATCTTAAATGCTACTTACATACTACATTCAATTACAACGACTATATCCTCTAGCTAATCTGGAGGCTTCTCTCGTCTGCTATCAAGTAAAAGCGAGTGATTTCCCTTTCTCTAACTCTCTGTATGCAGTGGAAGTGGTCATTGTATATCAATATGCAGTTATGCACAAAATATTGATTACAAGATTTACTGCCTCAATAAATAGACATAATCAGGCTGGATAACCCTGGTACTTCTGCAACATTAACGTATCTCTGACAGATTCTCTACCCAATCTCCTTCATCTGTTAACAGGTCTTACTTCTTTAATTAGCCAGCCATTACAACGTCTCGTGGAGTTGTCAAGAATGACTTACAATGATAAATCGTATCCTAGTGTAGACCCTTTAACAAAAGTAAATTAGTCTAGTCCAAACCACTACATAACGTGCTTAAACCAAATCAGTTTTTTTGTTTCTTAGATATTTTCTCCCTAATAAAATTATATATTAAAAAAAAAAGAGCGTCTTAGTTTTGCTAGGTAGTTTTTCATGTCACGTTATATTTTTACAAATATAGATCTCAAAAAATATTCATTGAATTGTAAACTATAAAAGAAACTTGACTATCGCTTTAATAAACGTACTGCTGCTCAGAACCATAACTGTATGCACTAATTAAATAAAATACGCTTATTATATAAGAAAACAAGTGACATACAAAAAATTTAATCAATTCCGCCTTTACGCATCTGGTCTATCATTTCTCAGTCTATTTATTTCTTGTACTGCTACATTGTTGCAAGGGGTCTTCCTGTGAGTTTTGCATTATCAATTACTTTTATTAACAGTCTATCTAATAATCAGAGGCGTAGTGAGCAAAGCGTGCGCCCGGGACAAGGTACTTAACCCCCCCCCCAATTTTCCATGAACATCACATGCTAACTTGTTAACCACGAACCGTAAGATTCAAATAATTTTGGGTAAAAAAATGATACATAGAAATAAAGGCTGCGTGTGACGCCCCCCCCCCTGAAGGTACCGCCAGGGGCATCGTGCCCACCTTGCCCCCCCCCCCCTCACGACGCCTCTGCTAATAATATCTACATAAGACGGTTTGAAAAATCCTCATGTACGTCTATCTATTTATTCCACTCAACTAAACACAAAGAAACATTTAAGTCGAGTGCGTTAAGTTCAGATAAAGTCATGTTCAAAATAAAAAAAAAAATAATAATCCAAATTTCGTTTCAAGATTATTACATTTTGACAACAAAATATAACGATATAACCAGAGTTTTCACTGTAATGTCGATAAGGCAATAACTTTTCCCCCATAGATATAAATAAACTAAAATTTCTAGGAAAATAGTATCAGGCATTTAAAAAAAAAAATTCCACCCAGTATTCAACTTCCGTTTTTTTTTTGTTTTTTTTTTTGTTGTTTTTACAAAGCTTATATCAACTCACTCTGTCTGTCTGTCTGGTAAAAAGTTTGTACAAGTTATTTCTCCGACACCCAATCTTTGACCAAGCTAAAATTTCGCACAATTATTTCTTTTACCTAACAACACAAGAAACAATTTAAAAAAAAATAGTTAATTAATTATTTTGTTTGGCATCTCGAACAAGGGAAAGAAAGTGTACTTTACGGAAGCGATGGTGTAAGCTGAATTAGTCCCTTTTATAGGTCGCCGCTTTAAAGTAGGTTTAAAACAAACAATACATAACTATACAATCTTCTGTAGTCATAAGCACCTAAATAGCACAGTGATTAGTATATCGGCTTGGGAGGCCTGAGTTCGAATTCAGGTCGTTCAACTTTTTTTTTTCAAAATGCTTTTGAAAAGCGATTGCGGTAAAATTCCCCCAGATATCCCTTTCTTTCTCTCCCCTGCTCCCCCAGATATCCCTTTCTTTCTCTCCCCTGCTCTCCCAGATATCCCTTTCTTTCTCTCCCCTGCTCCCCCAGATATCCCTTGCTTTCTCTACCCTGCTCCCCCAGATATCCCTTGCTTTCTCTACCCTGCTCCCCCAGATATCCCTTGCTTTCTCTACCCTGCTCCCCCAGATATCCCTTGCTTTCTCTACCCTGCTCCCCCAGATATCCCTTGCTTTCTCTCCCCTGCTCCCCAGATATCCCTTGCTTTCTCTACCCTGCTCCTCCAGATATCCCTTACTTTCTCTCCCCTGCTCCCCCATCCTCATTTTCCCAACTGGTCCAGACAAGGGAGAGGATCATAGCGTACTGAGAAAACTAAAAGCATGAAATAGCGCTAAACAAAAACAATTTGTGAAAATATCTCCAGACGCACAGATTTATTGTTGTTGGCTTCGAGTCTAGCTAGATCTATTACAAATTTAATTACAAGACTGATCCAAACTAATTGAAACAATTAACTTCGTATAAGCTTTGATTTTTGTTGTTGTTTGTTGTTGTTTGTTGTTTTTTGTGTGTTTTTTTTTAAAGTATTTTTTTTTGTTCTTGTTTTATTTTGTGTTCACTTTGAAGAGTTTGAAAGTTAATAAGAGGAATTGTAATGGGGGGGGGGGCTTTAAATTTTAAGTACTCCATTTCTCTCTTCACAAATGGTCTTACTTTTAGATTATTAACATTAAGTACATTTTTTGTGAACCGGGGGTCCCGGGTTCAAATCCTTGTGAAGACTGGGATTTTTATTTTGGGATCCCTGGGCGCCTCTGAATCCAGCCAGCTCTAATGGGTACCTGACATTAGTTGGGGAAAAGTAAAGGCGGTTGGTCGTTGTGCTGGCCGCATGACACCCTCGTTAACCGTAGGCCACAGAATCAGATGACCTTTACATCAACTGCCCTATAGACCACTAGGTCTGAAAGGGGAACTTTATTTTACATTTATAATGAAGCTTGAAGAGGGTAGGAGTCTCTAACAAAATCCTGCCTAGATCCTTCACTTACTAAATTTCGTCACTGCGAACGACTACTAAATACTAAAACAACTATCTCTAGTTCAGTGCATGCTAGACACTGGCATTAGAACTCTTTTGTTCAACCTTTCCAAACACTACTAGACTCGTAATGAGATGCTGTAGAGAGATCCCAGGTATCACCTGCAAAGACCACATCACAAAGGAGGAGAGTGGACACGGGATCACAATGGCCATAGGGCTTCCCGATGAACTGCTGATCTCTATCGAACAACACAAACTAAAGCTCTATGGCCATATCACAAGGTTCTCATGTCTCGCAAAGACCTTTCTTCAAGGCACAGTACCAGGAAAAAAGAAGAAGGCAAACAGAAAGTGACGAGAAGACATCAAAGAATGGTTGGGCCTAGTGGTGTATCATCCAAGGTGCGAAAAGGTTCAATAAACCCTGGCCAACGACTATTAGGGGCTCACAGCAATAATAACGCGAAGGGGTTTCATTGCGCTTGGGCTCATGGGTCATGACCAATTAGGGCCCACATGGGCCCTTGTGGGGTAACATCAAAATGGAAAAAATAATTGTACTTTTGTAAAAGCCGATTAGAATTATTTCACAATATTGTTTCGTACATTTTTTTAGAAGTTCTATGACACAAAGCAGGTAGGTTTCACTTGCAGTTCTCTGCATTGAACAAGAAACAGCTTTGGTTTCTGACTCTCCCACTCAGGAGCCAGAACAATGAAATTTGTATAAATAAATATTAGACCTATTTACTGTTAACTGGTGGACTTTATACTTTTTACCGTAGATGTTTTTGGAATGTAAAATTTATATAATGTAAATATCAACTACAAAATTATTTGTTTGTGGAGTTTTAAGACACTATTAGTTGTACGGATTAATAGATGTAGCAAACGCTATGACAATATTACAAAAAAAACAACATACGCTGCTTGCTTTGGAATGACTTTTGGTAAATATACCGATACACAGACTATTCGATTTTTATTTCTTTACACTTAATTTGTTTGGAGGGGGAGGGGCCACCAACATATTATTGAGTCCGTGCCCAAGGCTACCTTGCTACGCCTCTGGTCGAGACTCTTTGAAGGCAAAAGACAGATAGGAATGGAGAAAGAAGGGCGACAGGTCATTTGTGGTGCCCCAACGGTTCAACAGACTTAGGTATAGATGAAGGAGACTGGACTCGGGTAGCAAACAGTCTCGTTAGCCACATTTACTTGCACATTGGTCGTTTTTATGTAGATAAAATAGAGCATTTATCTCGCTTACGTTGTATAGAAAAATAAACCATGAACAAACGTCTTGAAAGTACAAATTATAAATCATAAAGAGGAACAAAATTCAGTAATTGCAAAAGAGTAACTCAACGCTTCAATCATTTCCATGATATTGAATGATTTATACATTATATTTCGTTTCAGTTACTAAAAATTAATACAAATTGATAAATTAAAAAAAAACAACATACACTGCGATGTTGCCCTTACAAATACTATCTTCAACAAATATATCTGCTTACCTTTTGATGAAACACTCGGCAGACGAGAGGAATACAAGAAAACACGTTTTGACAACACCTTTGCGAGAGAGATGAATGGAGCTCGGATTCTAAGAGAAGTGGCGGGGGCGAGCAGTTTTCCGAGGACTCGGTCTTTACACTCAGTTCAGACTCTGGCATTTTGAGCTTAATAAAAAGAAAAGAAGAAAAAAAAAAAAGAAAACACACCCAAAGCGCGCCACGCGGTTTTACAGTTGTAGTCGACTAGAACGCTGGGATTATATGGGCGGTATCGATCCAGTCGCTCTTGGTGGACATGGAGACACCGGAGGAGGCTGTGACATTTGTACGCAGAAAAACAAAACGATTCCAACGTGGCATTATCCAACTCGGGTAATCCTGATCTATGCAAATTAGCTGAAAGGGTGAATGCTAACAAGTCACTGGCCTGCGGATCCTACTGACTCTATAACTCATACATCTCTATCTCGCAATTTTATAACTCGGTTTTTTTTTTTAAATACCAAGATAATTTGTATTTCAATCTATGATAGCAGTGGCGTAGCAAGGTACCCGTGGCTCCTGCTCCTTGGATATAATCATGCTCCCCATTTTCCTATGCCAATGAGACAAAAGTAAATTTAGTCAAACAGTATGTATTAGTTTTGTGGTTCTCAAACTGTGGTCCACGGACCCCCAGGTATTTGTGAGTTGACCGTTTGAAGGTGCGCAGGCAGGGCCGGCCCTAACAATTGCAAAGCCTCTTGCGAAACGGATTGCGCGGGGCCCAGTCTGGGTAAGGATAATGATAATAATTTAAAATTAAAATTTTGTATTAGAAAATAAATTCGTCTTTGCATTTTATTCCTTCTTTACTAAGCACAAAATCACGATTAAATGAATTTAACTTAACGAGCCTTACATGTAGAGAACTCATACAGTATATCCTCATAGGTCACGCTCAATAACAAGAATTACCAAATTGTTCAATCAATCTTCGCGAATTATTGACCTCTAGTAATTCTTGATTAGAAGGAGGTGCGAGAAGTTTCTTTCACCAAATGCCACAAATACGGGTATCTTGTTATTCCGTTTTCTTTTAATCGCGAGTAGGATTGGCGTTTTCCATTTGAATGACACCCCAAAATGACATTTTCGTCTATATTTCAGAGAATTTACTAATTTCCAGAGATTTCCAGGATTTTTTCGTCTATTTTGCAATGTCAGGAGATTTCTAGGAGCTGCTGTAACATCGGGAGACTGAGGGAACTCTTTTATGTTTTAATTTAATAATTTACTGTCCGAACGTCTTGACAGGTCTGGGAAACCAAAATTCTCGACCTGTATGGTGACATGTATGCACTACGGGTTTCTGTCCAGGGCTTTTTCAAAAGAGAGGATTTAAGCCGCTCAAGCCCTCACTCAAATGTAGTTTAATGATGAGGAGGATGAATAATTTACACATAAAATTGGCGCGGGGCTGATAAAGTGCGGAGCCCGCTGTTGTCGCATAGGTTGCAGTGGCATAATGCCGGCCCTGTCCGCAGAAATATGGAAATTGTATACAATTAAAATAATTTGCAATACAAGAGCAGCTTATTGAAATATCCGCAAATGAGGAACATAAACCAATGTTGGAACAAGGAGAGCACAAATACACAGATTACTCTTTTATATCCTGAATTGTGGCTTATTGTAAAAAAAAACAACGAATTTTCGACTGTTTGGTAGAATGTAGATTTAACTCGTTACTTAGCTCATCACAAATAAAAGAAACCGACTAGAAACTTATGTGCCTGTGGAGATTTACGGTTGCTGCTTAAAAACATTGAGTCGGACATAAATGCCAACATAAAATGTCTCAACCTAAATCATTAACTTTTTAAAATTTAATTTTAAATGAAGCTATAATTTCAATAAACACTCCTTCATCAAAGTTTTTTTTTATAGCGGCTGACACCTGGCTGACATTAGCCGTAGAGAAACCTGCTCCCATCTATGCATAGATTTCGAAGCATCAGGTAACAATAAGAGTGCTGCTCTAATTGTGTGGTTGTGGTCTTGCTCTATATGAACAGAATATACAAAGTTCTCTAATGGGTTACCTAATAAATTACCTAAGAAAAGTAACAGTACCTAATGCAACAACTGGCGAAAAATTTTGCTGCTGTGGACTGTCCACTTTCAATAAGGTTCTAATTACTGTAATCTCTCTCTCTCGCTCTCTTCTTCTTCTCTCTTTCTCTCTACTCCTGTCTCTCTAGAACCCTCCTTTTAGCACCTTGCGCATCGTAATGCTTGACCATATTGTCTCCTCGACTCCTTGTCGCTCCCTCTCCTTGTCTCTCCCTCTCCTTCTCTCTCTCTCTCCTTCTCTCTCTCTCTCCCTCTCTCTCTCTCCCTCTCTCTCTCTCTCTCTCCCTCTCCCTCTCTCTCTCTCTGGCCCAAAACCCCTGCCCCCCCTTCTTTTTGGCACTTTCCTTGTCGTAATGGACTCCTACAGACACCCGACTTGAATTAAGCCTCCCTCTACCCACACACACACACACACGTACACATAATGTTGGCCGGTAAATTCTAGTATCGCTTTCCCCCCCCCCCCCTTCCCAACAACTTATGAGTTGGTTTTAAATACAATCTCTGGACTTTTCTCGACTTTTCAACTCAATGTCGAAATACATAGCTATGTTTCTTTTCGTCAACACCCAGACAGCCTGTAATAACCTGTAACAACCTGTAATTAACTAAAAAATTTTATCCAAAACACACACACACACAGTTACACACCAAAGAGTGAATGATTTCATTTTTTTTCTCTGTAAACACGCATTCATGCAGCTATTTCTTAATTAAGAGACAAAGAAAGAAAGTTGCTGAATGTTTTTTGTTTAATATATGGGCGTCCATTTCGTGTTATTAAACATTTCATACTCCCCCCCCGCCACAAGCGGATCCAGAACTTTGGAGTGGGGGGGGCGATTTTTTTCCAAACCCTAACCCTAACGCCCAGTAAACCCTAACCCTATACATAAACGTGCGTACAGCACACACACACACACACACACACACACATATATATATATATATATATATATATATATATATATATATATATATATATATATATATATATATATAAGAATAAATAAGCAGTATTTCTCAGTATTTTCATGCATTCTTCACTGCAGAAACGCATTCTCCTGACATCTACAGCTCACTATTCATCAGTGAGTTTCGGGGCGTAGCCCCGACGCATAAAGCGTTTTCATGCATTCTTCACTGAAGAAACGCATTTTCCTGACATCTACAGCTCATTATTAATCAGTGGAGTTCGGGGCGAAGCCCCGACGCCAAAAAGCGTTTTCTTGCATTTTTCACTGCAGAAACGCCTGCTTCTGACATCTACAGCTCTTTATCAATCAGTGGAGTTCGGGGCGAAGCCCCGACGCCAAAAGCGTTTTCTTTCATTTTTCACTGCAGAAACGCCTACTCCTGACAACTACAGCTCACTATTCATCAGTGATTTTCGGGGCGTAGCCCCGACGCATAAAGCGTTTTCATGCATTCTTCACTGAAGAAACGCATTCTCCTGATATCTACAACTCATTATTAATCAGTGGAGTTCGGGGCGAAGCCACGACGCTAAAAGCGTTTTCTTGCATTCTTCGTTGAAGAAACGCATTCTCCTTACCTAAAGCTCATTATTCATCCTATTAAAAAAGGACCTTTTGAATAATGTTGTACTTCAAAAATATTCTAATATGAATTTATAGGCCCTTAATACATTGCAAATAAATCCGATTTGTTCCTTGAAAAGATCAGATACCCCACATATTTAGATTAAGGCTTTGAGGATCGCCGCCGAAAAAAAAATTCGATAAATAATATTCAATAAAATTCAAGCATAGATTGTGTGTTATAGTCCCAAATTTAACTAGAAAAATATTAGATTGAGTAGAGGTTGGAAAAAAGGCTACTCATCTAAATCGTGACTCTTATAATAAAAATTTTTGTTTGAATTCTAACTTTTCCAAAGCAAAGTCTTTCTTAAAATATTTATGATAAATTCATGTGAAATTACATAAACTCTGTCTGGAAATAGGAGGGGCGGTAGAATGAAAACGATTTATCCTCGCTCCTTTTTATAATTTCTGCTAATAATTGCATTTGGCATTAAAGAATAAGGGTGGGGCCACTCGATACGAGAATTTAATTTATAGCATATATAAATTATATTAGTGGCTGATTTTTTTTTTACATTTTGTAATTTCTTAACTATAATACAAAAAGAAAAATTATTGCTTCGTCCGATGAGGGAAAGGAGATGGCATGTATCGCCCCTCCCACCTTTTTCCTTTTATATTTACTAATCATAAAATTTGAGATTAGAGTGTGGTGCGACATAATATACAAATGGTTTCACATATCAATTATATAGAAATTAAACTATTTTTTGTTCACAAACTATGATTCCTCCATAAAAATATGACCGCCCCCCCCCACTCAGAGGGATAGAGCGGGGAGGGCAGTACATGCAATCGCCCCCCCCCCCTTTACCCCACCGAATCGGCCAAGAAACCTGAAGGAGAGCGACATATTATCAAATTTATATATCAATGCAACTAATCTTGCTCACAAACTATGATTTCTCCATAAAAGTAGGACCGCCCCCCCCCCCCACTCAAAGGGTTTAGGTGGGAAGGGCAGTAGAGGTTTCGCCCCCCCCTCCCACACACACCAATCGGACAACAGGGGAACGACATAATATAAAGATCGGTTAAAATACCAATAACAAGTTTTAATCATATAGATATTTAATTGATCCTTTTGGCAAGCTGTGATTTCTACAAATAAATTGAACCGCCCCCTTCCACTCAAAGGTTTATGATTAGGTGGGGGGGCGGATTGATGCTATCGCCCCCTTCCGACCCCACCTAATCGGCCAACATACTAGAGGTGGGGGGGGCGAAATAATCTAAACATAGTTTGAAATATAAATAATTAGTATATATTATTAACATAAGTAATAAATTCGTATACAAATTGTGTGACTTCTATACTAAAATTCGTCCGCCCCCCCCCTTCGTGGGGGGGGGGTCGGCCGAGTGGGGGGGGGATCGTCCCAATTGAGGAATTACAACAATAGTTATCAATTTCTTGAGCTAATTTTACGAATAACTTTTAAAATTTTGTTATTGTCTTTTTACATCACAACATTTCACAACAAATGTACAATAAACCTTAATGTGAAGCATTTAACTGTTTACATTCGTGCATAATGTTCTGTAACTGTAGAACTAGCTTACTAGTTGTTTCTTGCAACTGCTGTCAAATTACAATCAGTGAGCATCGACCTGTTCTAACACTTCATAATTTTGAAACAAACGAAATAAAGCGTGTTAACAGATAAATTAGGTTCCGAATAATGTGAAAGCTTCGCAGCAAAGTTTTCTTAAGTATGGGAATGCAGCTTCTGGCAGTCATGAAACTTCTGTGGAAGAACTCACTGGAATTACTCTTTCAGGTCATATTTTGCTTAGAGGTTTGTCATCTGGAGCTAAATCATTAAATGGTGAGCTGATGGTATTGAAAACTAGCTCCAAGTTCTTGACGTCTCAAAATTTGCTTTCAAATTCCACAATCCACAAATAGGTCTTCTAATTTCATCCATTTCACTAGAAATAGTTTCACCTTTCAGCTAAAGAAAATGATAAGACCTGATTTCACTCGCTAGCTCGAGAAGTAGAATAATTTTGTTTGAAAAGATTTAAGATGCACATACATTTCATTTGCAAACAAAACATTGCAATGTCTCCAATGATAAATATGAAGTCTGTCTTCAACTCTTCATTAGAAATATTAGTAACACAATCAATGTCCTTCAACGAACCTAACTATTTCTTCCTTGAGATTCTATATTCTTCTAGGCCAGCGGATACTACTGTGTTACCGAACATCGGAATGTTATTTTTTGTTTCCAAATCTTCAAGTACTTCTCGGAACTGCCATGACCGGCAGATAATTGGAGGCTCTTGGCAAAGTGAATTTGGTGGCCTCAAATAATAAAAAAAAGCGACAACAGTAAAACTATGCAATTTATTAAAAACCTATTGTACTTCAACAATAACTTTGAGGACAAGTTTCGATATTTCTTCTCTAAAATAATTGAACAAGATTCGAGTTAGTGCAAGGCCCTCACCAATTGGGGACCCTAAGCAGTTTGTCTATGCCTAATGCTGGTCCTGTGCCAATAATAAGATCATTGAGAAATCAATTCCAACAATATATTTGATATTCAATGCTTTATTTTATTAAAAAGCCTGTTTTTCTTAGTCAAAGCACGAGCTCCATTAGTTGTTACACTTGTCATCTTGTACACGCAGAACCATCACTTTCAACACAGTTTTTGATAGAATTGAAGAAATACTGGCTTGTGTTTGTCTTTGACTGAATGTTTCGAAATATTGCCATTTTAAATAATCTTCGTTTATTTTAAACTTTTAAGAATGACGTTTAAAGATAATGTTTATTTAGCCTCTTCATGATAAGTGATAAGAATCAAAAGTTTCAATAATTTCTAGATCTATAGATATTTAAAATTATTTATTTAAATATATTTGCATTTTTATATGTGTAATGTGTGGGAACATCTGATTTCTTTAGGCGTTGGCGGGCCGCATAAAACACTTCGGCTGGCCGCATGTGGCCCGCGGGCCGTAATTTGCCCACCCCTGATCTAGACTAACAATAATAAATCTGTGCGATTCGAAATGTTTCTACCAATTGTTTTTGTTTAGCGGGTCTTCATGCTTTTGGCTTCTCAATATGCTATGTCCTATCACTTTTCTGGAACAGTTGAGAAGGGTGGTGGAAGAAAGAAGGGAGTATCTCTGTAAATGTTACCGTAATTGCTTTTTTTCAATTCATTTATAAAATTAAAAAAAAAAAAAACGAAAGACCTAAATTCGAACTCGAAGGCTCGAATCAGATCTCTTCAAGCCAACACACTAACCACTGTGCCAGCGAATCGCTTAGGAAAATAGAAACCTACCAATATTTTGAAAAGCAGAATTCAATATTAGTCAGTTACTGAAAATAAAACTATTTGTTAGGGGGTGAGTTGGGGGTGTGATACTCGAATTTACTGGCCGATTAAAGTTATAAGTAAGAAAAAAATGGAAGTAGGGGGTCCATGGTCGGAAGTGAGAAGTGCTAGTGCTTGTCTGGAATAGTCACACACAAACAGTTCCCAGAAAGCTGGTAAAGGAATAATGATATAAATGAGATATATATTTATTTATTTTTTATGTACTGTAGTCTAAAGAAAATTGCGAATCGGAAATACAAGTGAATCTTCAATTTCGAGCATGCGTAGTGAGGTACAATAAATATAAGCAACAACATGGCGGCTATTTCAGACAGAGAATTAGTTGCTGAGCTTTCACGTTATGGTGAAAATATACAATTACCCATAAAATCCACTAAACGGCCATTGCTTATTAAAAAACTTAACCACCTGAGGGCTCGATCTAAAGCTAATGACACTTCAAGTGAAAAGCATAAGTCGAGACATAACTATCGACAGACCAGCTCTTCTCAAGAAAATAGCCCAGAATCTGCAAATAATGCTAGTTCTAGATCTAGATCATTAACTTTAAATAATCAGTCTTCTCTTAGATCTAATTCTAGTGTTGCACCACGCTCTTACGGATTAAACAATCTTAGTTCTGATGATAATGATAGTGATGTAGACATAGTACAAAGTTCTTCTTTTCCGCAAACACTCACTGATTCTCAAGCCAGTGGTACAAACCATGCAAATTTGAGCTTGAGTAGTACTAGTAGAGATAAAAGTCGCCAATCAAATGTGTCTGATAATGTTCTGAGAACACTCAGGAGAAGAACAGGGGAACTTCCCCCGAGACGCACACGGAAAAGTGAAGTACTTGAGCTTAGCAGTGAGCAGAATAGAATATATGAAAATGATTCAGTTGGTACACCTGAAAAGTCACCTGTTCCTTCACCAGCTAGATCACGACTTTATCCAAATTTGAGTAACTTTCATGCAACTGCTCGTGATGATACCTTTGAATCATCAGATTCTGACCTTGATGGAAGCACTTACTTCGTCACCAATAAATCTGTAAACACGTCATTTCAAAGTTATAAAGCTGAAGATGATGAGGATAGAGATGTTCCAGGGACTAGCTTTAATAGCCAAGAAAATACTTCCAACGCTAAGGCGAAATCTTTCAATGATTCTCCGTCAGTTCATCACAGAAATGTTTCAACACTTCCAAACAGAAGATATTCCAATGGCTCTTACCTTAGAGTCCAACAGTACAAATCAAGATACCTAGAACTTTTGCCACATATCTTGGTCGCTTGTGTCATCATTTTCTTTGTTGGATTATCACTAACTTATGTTGTGATACATAAAGATTACTTCTTTTCCTGGTTTTCCTCCCCAGACTATATGGGTAAATTTGTATTTCTCATATTAACACTTAAATTTATTTATAATGATTAATGATAAATGCTTCTGTTTTTAGCATAATGTAGAATGTAACCTCTGATGTATAACTATATTTTTTATTGCATTTTGTTTTCAAAACTTAATTTTGTATATTAACCATATAATTATTTATCAGTATACTGAAGCTCTCAGTTGTTTCAGCATCGTGGCATCATCTCTCCTTTGCGTCCCTCATGGAAAATAAGGCCTCGGTAAAAACATGCCACACTCCATGGTCTCTTGCTAGTTTTTTAATTGCTTCCTAGCTCTTTCCTGTCCTCTCGACTTCATCTAGTATAATGCGTCGCTATGTTATTTTTGGTTTTCCTCTACGTCTTGTATCCTGGGGATTCCACTCTAAGGCCTGTCTTGCTCTGTTTAATGGCATCTTATGTAAGGGTGTGACCAATCCATCTCTCTAGATCTGCACCTATATTTCTCTGTCTACCCATCTCCAACTGTTTGGTGTTTTATTTTTTGTCGTACCAGTGTATTTTCAGGATATTTCTCAGACATGTTGACTACTAAGTTGTTCTCCATGTTTTGGAGCCAAACAGTTGTTTAATATATTTTTAATACCCTATATCACATTTTTACTTAAATAAAGTCATAAACATGCATCAGTTTTAAACGATCAACTGGGGCCTAACTTTCTATATCTTTATAAACCTCAGTTTACATCAGGACTGTTTGATTCCTTTGATGCGGACACTTCTAACCCATACAACATCCTAAACACCATCCCGAACCAAACTCACCAACCACTAGCCAGATCCACTCCTGTTAAACCTAAATCTACTAAAATTAATACAACAGCCTCACTAAACAAACCTACTAAAGAAGTAATACCAAAATACCTTAAAACCTTAGTTATAAATTTTCAAAGCATTAGGAACAAAACAGCAGACTTAGAAATTTTATTAGAATGTGAGAAACCAGACATAATTGCAGGAACAGAAACTTGGCTGCATCCTGAAATTTATAATGCAGAAATTTTCAATAGTAATTATGAAATTTTTAGAAAAGATAGGGCTGATAATCATGGAGGAGTTCTTTTAGCAATAAAAAACACTCTTATAGCAGAAGAAATTACCTTACCTAACTCAAAAAATGTAGAATCAACATTTTGTAAAATTAATACCACCTCAACATCCCTAATAATAGGCAGCATTTACAGACCACCAAATTCTAGTTTAGAATACATGCAGGAACTATGTAATCAGATTACTACACTTAAAGAGACAAATAAAAATGCAGTTTTTTGGATTATGGGTGATTTCAACCTACCTGATATAAATTGGAAAACACTAACCATAGATAAACACCAAAACCTTAAGGACATAAATGAGCTTTTCATAGAAACTTTACACAACCTAAGTTTAGATCAAATCATTAAAAAGCCAACTAGATTAAACAACACATTAGATCTCTTCTTAACCAACAGACCTGGATTAGTAGTTGATTATGAAATTATCCCGGGTCTATCAGACCATGAGATCATAAAAATACACAGTCAGATAAAAGCAGTAGCCAATACAAAACCCAAAAGAAAAATCTTACTCTGGAATAAATGTAACCTAACACAACTACACCAAGCTGCACTAAACTTTCAACAAACATTCTTATTAGAAAAAGACATTAACCAACCAGTCGATGACCTCTGGAATTTCATTAAAAACCATCTTAAAAGCATAATAGAAAATCATATACCAACTAAATACACATCAAACAAAATAAATAAATGCTGGTTTAATAATAGACTAAAGAAGCTTTGTAAACAGAAGGAAAACCTCTATAGAAAATTTAAAGAAACTAATGCAGAAAGAGTTTACAAAAAGTATATAAAAATTAAACACTTAACCCAAAAAGTAAGCAGACAGCTGCAGAGTGAATACATAAACAATGTAATATCTAAAGATAACAACAAAAACCTATGGTCATACATTAAGTCTAAGAAAATGGAAACAACAGGCGTAGCGCCATTAAAAGATGAACATAACATAATACATAATGATAATGAAACTAAAGCAAACATTCTAAACAAATACTTTGCATCAGCATTCTCAGCCCCAGGAGACAAAGACATATTACTGAATTTGAACCAAGTAGACAACATAGAAGATATAGTAGTACAAGAAAATGGAATTCAAAAACTATTAGCCAACACCAAACCAAATAAAGCTTCTGGACCTGATGGTATTCCAGCTAGATTACTCAAAGAACTAAGTAATGAGCTAGCCCCAGTGTTCAAAATACTCTTTCAGGCTTCACTTAACCAGGGCAGAGTACCAAAGGACTGGAAAGAAGCTAATGTCACCCCCCTATTTAAAAAAGGAGAAAAATCTGACCCAGGGAACTACAGACCAGTATCACTCACCAGCATCACATGTAAAATCCTAGAACACATAATATGTAGCAACATCATAAACCACTTAGACAAACATAATGTCCTCACACCATACCAACATGGCTTTAGGAAATATAGATCATGTGAAACACAACTAATAGGACTAATTGATGATTTTTCAAAAGGTTTAGATAATAGTGAACAAATAGATGCTATCTTACTAGATTTTTCTAAGGCTTTTGACAAAGTTCACCACCATAGTTTGCTTAAAAAATTAAAATATTTCGGCATTAATGGTCCACTGCATCAGTGGATTAAAGACTTTCTGATAGGGAGAGAACAAACTGTAATAATAAATGGCTCTAAATCAACACCGATAACAGTAAACTCAGGTGTACCTCAAGGTACAGTCTTGGGTCCACTACTATTTTTAATTTACATAAATGATTTACCAAATTGCATTAGTTCAGGAACAAAAGTCAGATTATTTGCAGATGATTGCATAATATATAGAACAATAAAAACAACACAAGACACAGATATTTTACAAAGAGAATTAGATGAATTACAGAAATGGGAATCAAATTGGAGCATGTCTTTCCACCCAGAAAAATGTCAGTTGTTAAGAGTAACAAAAAAACTAAAACAAATTAATTCCACTTATCTTATTCATGGCAAACCAGTATCACAGACTAAAAACGCAAAATACCTAGGTGTTATAATAAATGAAAAACTATCATGGAATCCACATATTGATGAAACTACAAAAAAATCAAACAAAGCATTAGGATTTATTAAAAGAAATTTCTATAAATCAAATAAGAACATAAAACTAAAATGTTACTTAACCTTGGTTAGGCCAATAATAGAATATGCATCCTCCGTTTGGGACCCCTCAACTCAAGAAAACATTAAGAAACTGGAACAGACACAAAATAGAGCAGTGAGATTCATAACAAATGAATATTCACATTTGACTAGAGTAACACCTTTAGTAAAATCACTAAATTTAGAAAGCCTTCAGGACAGAAGGCTCAAAAGTAAAGTAGCAATCATACATAAAACACTGAACCATAATCTTCAAATACAAAAACAAAATTTAATAAAATACTCTGAAAGACACAAAGATAAAGGCACATTCCTCGTCCCATATGCTAGGACAAATTTGTACAAATACTCCTTCTTCCCTAGTGCTATTAGAGCATGGAATGGGTTGCCTGAGCTAGCCAGGAAAACCAGTGACTTGGCAGAATTTAAGTCATTGGTTAATATGCATGACTAAATGCATGACGCGTAGGACGTAATCATCTTCTTTTTTGAAGTAACGTCTGTATTATATAAGATAAGATAAGATAAGTATATGGCTTCATGGTCTATGGGTATAAAAACCAAAAAACTTTTAATAAAATTATAATGAGTAAATAGTTATTCCCTTTTAGTTAAAATAAATTATTCTAGGACATTTTAATAGATTTATGTGATAACACGTTTTTTTTTTATATTTCTTGTTCTGCAGCTTCTCAAACAGGCAAACATTTAAGGTGCTCACAGGTAAGCATCTAAAATGCTATATTTTAAAGTAAAATGAAATAGAAAATGATTTTTTTTTATGATAACTAACTACTCAACTCTGCTTGCCTTCATATAAATATATCTGTACATTTATAAGTAATCTGGTCTTTAGTATGACTCGACTTCTTTAGTGGACTTCTAATAATAGAATATCTTCCAGGGGATTTGATGGATACTGTTATAAGTCGTTATGCGGCAATTTTATTTTCATAAAATCTATTTTAAAAAACCTATTCTCAGCAGTAAAATTTTGATTTGATAAATCTTTAAACATATTTTAACATCTAAATTAAAAATAATTTAGTATGTTACAATAGGGATCATTCACACTTTCACATTTAAGAAAAGGAAAGACGAAAGATGTTTTGTTTTATTTCAGACATATATATATATATTTTAAACAGTTATTGTTTAGAATGGAAAATGAATTGAAACAGAACTCGTATTAATGGTCCATATTTTTATATAAAGGAAGCTATATATATTCTATATAAAAGTGAAAAAAAAATGTATTTTTCCCCTTAAAAAATATTTCTTTTAGATATTGTAAAAGTAATTTTTTAAGCTCAGTTTTGAAAGTAGTTTGAATAATACTAGGCTAGATTTTTTTTATTGATGTTGATGACTCATATGGATGAAGTTGTTGAACTTTTGTTTTTTTTGTTTTGTTTCAATAGGATGGGGAAGAAATGGATGATGCAGATATTGCTACATCATTGGAAGTTGTGAAAAAATGGTTCTCTCAGCTCACTCTAAAGAAAGGTATGTTGTTTTTTTTTGCTAACATCCTTTATTAGACTTGCTATTAACTTTCTTTTTTTCAATTCTGATCTTTTTTTCCCCCCTTCCGCACTTCTATTATGCAAAAACTGTTTGTATACTTGAAATTATACTTGTTGTCTCTTGATCAATCCCAACCATTTTGCAACCAACATACTTTTATCAATTCTATTTCAGTTTTTATTAGTCTACTTAAAAAAAAAATTTTGCTACTCAACATGTTTCTGTTAAGAGTGAAAATGCATATATCACTCAGGCTAATTACAAGTTCAATTTTTCATTATCTATCTAGATGTTAAAGTTCTTAAAAAAAAAGAGTTATGTCATTGATCACAATGGGCAAGGTATAGATTCTACTTCTTCTAAAATCTTGACATTCTTTTATAAATATAAATAATAAAAATCTGAATTAAAAAAAAAAAGATATGATGGTTGTCTTAAAAATGTGCAATAAAATTTTGTTGAAAAAAAATTCTGACAAACTTTTAGGTTTGAAAATTTAGTATACACATGTAAAGCCATCATTAACTACATTAAAAGTAGAATTTTTTTTTTACCTTTTGTTACAATTATGATGTTATTTTTTGCTAGCAATAGGTTTAAATATGTCTCTGAACTATTTCAGAACATAGCACAGTTACTTTCATAGCAATATTAGGTTGCTATGTGGTCACTTGGTATGCATGCTGGACTGTTGTCTCGATGATTCAGGATTTATACCCTGCTTTCGGCCATCCCCCATAGTCTTGTAGGAGGTTGGGCTAAGGTGTAGATTATCTTCAACTCTGAAGGAACATTTGAACATAAATTAAAAAAAAAAAACAATTGATAATTGTTTAACTATTCCATACAAAATGACATTTTGCAATCATCTGTGGCAGCATTTCTCCACCCAAACCACAATTTTGCAATTAACAAAGACAATGTTAATTCAGAGACAAAGAAGACCAATATTTGTATTTTATGTTATTGATTGTCTCATTCCATTTTTTGCTTACCAGGTCAAGTGCTATGTCATGGTAAAATAGGTGGAGACACAATAAATATTTCTGAATTGATAGCCATGATCCCTGCTGTAAGTTATTGATAAAGTATCCAGCCATATTTATTAAGTAGTCTAAATTAAATTTTATTATTCTCAAAATACCATAAAAAAGTTCTTAGTTAGCTATTTATATAATTGCAAACTCTTTTGCATTTGTCGTAGAAAATGTGGCCTACTTTTACATTGTCAAATTATTATTTTTTTGTTTTTTCAGCAGAAGGGTGTTGATGTGAAACGGATTTTTTCTTGTTGCATGCAGCTTATACTTGCTAATCCCGAATGGAATATCAGGTATCAGATAACTAAGCTTTTCTTATGAAATCATTAAGTTTTGTCACAATGATGTTTTCTGTTTAAATGGAAACTGCTTCCTTAAATTTAACACTTATGAAATCTATCTCTTCATGGCTTAAAAACTTTTTAAATTTTTAAGTTAATAAAATCATAGATATCTATAGCTAGTGTAATGCAGGGTTTCTGGGGCCTGCTGAAATTTCAGGATGTCCTGGAATGCTCCTGGAATTAAAAAAAAATAATAATAAAAAAGTCCTGGAAATCTCCTGGAATTTTAAAATATCTCCTTTAAGGTTGCTGGCTCCTGATTTTTCCTCATTGTTGACTCCCGAAGCCTATCCCATGATTGGGTAGCTGCAAGCATTTTATAGGTAGTGGAGTGCTTATATCCATTACACTTCCAGTAATGACATTATGCCAACTTTGGCTATTATTAAATTTTTTTTGCAAGAATTTTATGTCCTGGAATTAATCATTTCTCCTGAAAATCTCCAGGACTTTGGTGCAGAAACCTTGGTAATGTCTTTAAATGAATCATTTTTTTTGTCCAGGTGCTATTCAACATAAAAAAAATAATTACCAAAACATCTTTCTTAAGAAACTTGTATAGGTTTTTAACCCATCACCAAATGTAGTACTATGTGTGGCTGAGTGGAATAAACAGGTAGTCACCTCTCAAAGAGGCTTGAGCTATAAGGCTGATATAAAGTTTCCCTTAACATTCAGATACAAGTCCACACACATATATTTGTGGCCCCTCATAGCAAAAACACATTCTTATGCGGCCCTTCATACATAAAGTTTGCCATTCCTAGTCTAGTCTCATCTTCCTAATGTGCAATTGAGTGGTCTTCACAGTACTAATCATCTTGATATTTAAAAGTAAAGTGCCCCTTTCAAACCTTGCAATCTTTTGGGCACATGGTGTTACGGTCATCTGTTTCTTTGGCGAACGGTTAATGAGCAGGGCTAGACGAACAGCCTTTACTTTCCCCAACTAAAGTCAAGTACCCATTAGAGTTGGGTAGACTCAGTGGCGCCCTAAAAATCCTGAAATTCAAAATTCCAGTCTTCACCGAGATTTGAACCTGGGACCACAGGTTCAGAAGCCAAGCGCTTAACCACTTAACCTCAAAAATGTGATTTCTTATTTTTCTTCCCAAATTTTTTGCATATTTAAACATTCAAAAATGTGTTTCTTTTGGCAGGCCTCTGAAAGAAGATAGTGCTGAGGCGGATCTAGTTTCTGATATAATAAAGCTGGAGTCCACTGTAGCTGACATGACAGTTTGGTGTAGGTTAAAGAGGTCTTTTATCACTGTGTTGTATGGCATCTTTCTAATTGTTTGTGGTAAGTATTTCTTTTTAAGGACAAAGTTCATCATTGGAATAGTCAGGGATATAAATTGGGTGGATGAAAACTTAAGTTTAGCTTTTATGAGTTTTTTATTCTGCCTACAAACTTACTCAAGAAGTATGTGTTGCAAAGAACCAGGCGATTGATGGCAACCCTCTGTTTATGTAATGGTTTAGGAATTGATCAGGCTGCATGCATGCAGAAAGGTTTGCTGCTATTATCTTGTATAATGATTGCCAGTGGAAGTGCCAATAGAACCATTTTGATTTGTATTTTTTTTTATGTCCTTTGTTATCTTCTAGAAATTGTTTTTAACAATTGTACAGTAAATAGAACTACTTGACAAAGTTTTTTTTTAAATTTATTATATGATGTATTCTCATTGTATTTCTTCTTTAGTTATTGGAGCCGTCCTTCTGTTTGGTATGTATATCAAATACAGGATTAGACAGCGTCAGTTAGAACAGGGAGAGGTTTATGCCATGGTGGAAAAAATCATTGGTATGTAAACAGCCTACAACTAGATTGTGGGAAATCCGATTTACAACTTAAGTTAGCTTTCTTTATTTTAAGGCTTTCTGCTCTAATTTAAACCATGCTAAATGTTTTCATCTAAAATAAATTCAGTTCTAAGTTGTGTCTTTGTTAATTTAAAAAAAAAAAAACAATCTTAAGGGCTAGCTTAGGCCCTAGGCGAAGTGAATTTGGTGGCCCCAAATGAAATAGAAAAATACAAAATAACAGTGAAAAAATTTAAAAAATGTACTTTATTTAAAACCTAGTGTACTCCAACAATACTTCAGCGTCAACACTGGGCCCTAGTCTCGCTGTTTCTTCTCTAAAAAAAAAATTTTTTTTTTTTCATCAATCTGAGGTCCTAGGCGGCTGCCTAGTTAGCCTATGCCTAAGGCCAGCCCTGCAATCTTAAAATATGAAGCTGAACTATGTTTCTTTCATTGTAATTTAAAATATTTCTTTTTATAAATAACAAAATTTTTTAGTTACTGATTAATAGCTGTCTGTGTAATGGCAAGAAGCATTAGTTTACCTAAATTATAGTTTTGATTGAATTCAATGATTTATTGCTTGAGAGTAAAGTGAGAGCTGTTAATTTTTTTTTTTTTGCCTAGACAGTTTATGTTAAGATTTTGCTTCTTATTTATTTCAATTATATACAAATATTAAATTTTGACATTGTTTGGTAGATATTCTTCAAGAGCATCATGAGCTAGCCAAGAAAGATGACTCTGATGAGCAGCCATACTTAGCTGTGCAACATGTAAGAGATCAGTTGCTTCCTCCTGCCTCAAGGTAAATCTTCATAACTATTCTCACAGCATGACTTGGATGATAGAAGGATGAGCAAGAATTGAATAGCCTAACAATGAACTGCATTAGTATGAGCAGTTAGCTTAGTTATTCCATAAAGTTTGAATGTAAAATAATTAGGCTGTTATTTCAAATACTGTGACAGGATATGCATAAATATGTTTAAAAGGTCTGAAAAATATCCATCATTGTTTTTGGATATATTTTTTCCTTGTTCTAAATTCTGTTAATCCATATCACAAGTCTTTGATAGTTCATAAAACAGTAGATTAAACTGACATTTAAAATGTGTCCACAATGTGAAGAACAATCAATTTCGGTAAGACAATAATAAAAAGTAAAGTTCCTCTTTCATACCTTGCAATCTATAAAGCAGATGATGTTAAGGTCATCTGTTTCTTTGGCCATGGGTTAATGAACAGGGTGTCATGTGGCCAGCACACGACCAACAGCCTTTACTTTTCCCAACTATAGTCAGGTACCCTTAGAGTTAGATTCAAACCCAGCCATGCGCTTAACAACTCAGCCACCATGCCCGAAGACAATTAGTGTATTAACTTTGTACCGTTTTCAAAGGGGCAATGAATGACTTGTTTATTGTTATTTACAGGCAGCAGATGAAACCTATTTGGGAAAAAGCTGTTGAGTTTATAGCTGACAATGAGTCTAGGATTCGACTGGAAACCAAACTGATAAGAGGGGATGAATTTGATGTTTGGCATTGGTTGCCAGTAAGTAGTTGAAAGATCAGTTGTCTCATATCTTTCCTGTGTCTTTTTATTTTAACACATGATTTAAATTCTTTTTTTTTTTTTTTTTTTTTTTTTTTTGAGGGGGGGGGGAGTGTTATTAAATCTAGCAGCGAACATTTTAATAACATCTCCATGTACCACTTCAAAAGGTGTACATGTCTACTTATCAGTTAGCATCACTTTGAGTAAGACTTCTACAAAGACATAATTTCTTTTATTTTTCTCCACTGTTAACATGCTAGTCATTGATTGGTTAGGGTAAAGCTTAGAGTTATAATTGAAATGTATATGGGGTAGTAGTGTTCAATAGAGCTACATTTGGGGGTTTGTTATGTGTACAAGAATGTATTTCTGTTTATCATGTAAATTTAGCTATATTTAACATTTTTAAATAGTTTATTTCCATATTTTTTTGTCAGCCTCTCAGTTTTTTGTTGTTTTTTTTTTTTTTAATTTACTTTTCACTCCCAGGAATAAAGTGCAAAACATTTTTTACTACATCTTCTTTGTTGTTATTTTTTTAGCCAACTGCCACAAATGGAAAAATTTGGCAAGGTCAAGGTAAATATACAAGCGTCTCTTTGTGTCTTGATTCTATTCCATCCTACATGGTTCAGTTGTCTTCTTGTAGTAATCCGTGTTTTAATATGAGGAGTCCACTTGCAAAAGAGACTCTTGTCATTATATTTTATAACTCAGATATTCACATTAAAATCATTTATTTAAATCAAATGGATTAAAGTCTCTTTATTTTGCTTCAGACATTTGTCAAACTTGCAAAGAAGTTCAAATCAGATTACAATCAGATTTTTTTTTTATAACATCAACAAATATCCTACATTAGCAAGTCGATCACTCGTTTGCAAAATGTCATTCTAATGTTAATTATTTAATTAAATTTACATCCAGCTGTTCTGTATACAGTGAATACAAAGTACTCATACATTTGCTTATTATTTGGTTCCTACCATCATTCTGATTTGACTGCACTTTTTGATAGTGGGCTACTCATGGGACTCACAAATGAACAAATTAAAAAAGTAAAATTATAAAATAAAAATCTTTTGTCAAATGACGAAATATAGAAAAATGTATTAATATTTCTATAATTTCTATAACATTAGGTAACTGAAGGATAAGACATTGTAACTATACAGAGTCAGCACTTGCTAAAACTTTTAGTATAGTAGAGTTAATATTCTCATAGTTTGATATTCATTCATTGGGTCTTCTAATATTTCTTTCAGCATTTGGTGAAAATAGTGAGAATAATTCCAATCAGGTCATTTACAGCCCTACTCCATGTTTGAAAATTCGTAACATGTTTGATTCAAATGTGTGAGTATATACTCTTCTAGAACTGTATTGAAACTCTATTGATGTCTCATACTCTAGTTTTATGAAGTGAATATTGTGATGATAAATACAGTTCTATTAAATAACATTCTGACCTCAACCAAAAGCTGAATTTTTGTTTCATCACCTCCTGACAATGGATGCTCTTAAAATAAAAATAACCCCAATATTATAAACAGGAACATTTGCAACTGTCACAAACTAAATTAAAGTGAGGGAAAATACCTTCAATGTTTCTGAGCATTAGGTAATTCAGAAAGTAATCTGAGACTTTCTCTTATACTGATATTTGAACAATTAATTAGCCGAGAGTTTTCACAGACAGTTTGAAGGTAGTGCCATTCTGTGAGCTGTTTCAATGAATTAATTTAATGAATATTATTGAAATTTAGGCCCTATTATTATATATTTATCATTTCACACAGTTTTTGTTTTCCTTTAAGACTTTGAATCATGTAAACTATTTGATGTGCTACACATTGTAACTAGGCCCCTTTAATCTTATTTATTTATAATGTCAACTAGAGTAATTGAAAAATATGTGAATGAATTATGAAGTTCTCTTATATCCAGTAAAGTTTCCCTTTCAGACCTTGTGGTCTAAAGTGCAGATGATGTAAAGGTCATCTGTTTCTGTGGCCTACAATTAACGAGGGTGTCATGTGGCCAGCAATAGGATCAACCGCCTTTACTTTTCCCCAACTAATGTCAGGTACCCATTAAAACTGGGTGGACTCAGAGGCGCCCGAAGATCCTGAAATTAAAAATCCCAGTCTTCACCAGGATTCAGACCCCGGTTCGGAAGCCAGGCAATTTACCGCTCAGCCACCTCACCTTCAGACTTTTAAAAAAGCCAGTAACAGAACTGTATTTTATTGAAAAGTTAATATTTGTAAACATTGTATTGATGTTTTGTTTCTTTGCTGGTAACTCAATGACATTAACAGTTTGGCTATCAAACATTGAAACTCAAGTCTGTATTCAGAAGATTTGACATTTTTAACTTGAGCTGAATTGTGTTTGTTAAACAGCAGCATGGAAACATTCTCTCTGGCACATCCTACCCCACATTTACACTAAAGAGATTATGCTAGAAGTCTGAGCATGCTTAAGTGGTATAGAGGGGCATTTAGATGCTAACAGTAAACATAGTAAAATTGGTAACATTAAAAAAAACTGGAAGTGAAAAATATCCAAAAAATATTCTTATCACTAGACAAGAGGCACTGTTAAGGGAATTATAATGAATTTTTATTCTCTAATGACTCTTGAAACCTGGTAGTACCAGAGAATGACTAATAGCTCATGAATTTAGTCAAATTTAGCATGTGATTCTTTAGCCAAATGTAATGTGGGCTCATTAGCACAGAAATACATCATATCAAAAAATGAAAATGAAATTTTTTTTAGGACAAGATTCAATCACACACAGTAGTTTCTGGAAATATGCTTATGGTTTTGTTATCCGATTGAAAAAAAATAATTTTTTTTTAGTTCAAGGACTCTCTAGATGATACTGTAACATTTTTTTTTTGTATGGGATCAGTAGAAAAGAAAATAACTCAGTGCTCTGTGCATACATCAATTTCATATTGGCTTTGTCTGGGGTCAGCCCATCTCCTTTGGCTGTGTATGTTACTAACTAATATAATGTGTGACATTTATTCTAACAGTATTTGATATGACTGTCATGCTGTTTGGTATTTCTAAGAACTTAGTGGCATTGTAATAGGAAAGAGTGGCAGTGTTAGGTCACATTATAGACACTGAATTGTTCTTTTTTGATTGGTTCTTTTTAAAACTTGCCTATGTCTGCTCAGGGAGAGTGGAGAGCACTGGAAGAACAATGTCATTGACGCCATCTTGGAAAAGTGTGATGGCGTGAAGAACATTGTCCATGTGTATGTGGACGCTGAGAGCAGAGAAGGCTGTGTGTACCTCAAATGTTCAAGTTGTGAGACAGCTGGCCAGGCCAGGCAGGCTTTACATGGCTGGTGGTTTGATGGTGAGTCTATTTGTTTTTTTCTGACACCTTTTTCCACCTATCAAATTTACAAACTTTCAAACAGTTATATTCAAATAAATGAAGCGATGTAGAAGTGACTGCACATAGTTACACAATACAGACTGACTGACCAATAAAACAACTGACTGCCCTGGGGAATGCTCTTTTTCCTTTTATAGAAGTCACAGTGAACATAGGAACCTTTTCTTAGATTTTTTACACTAGTCTGTTATTTGTTTTGTTTGCATGTTTTTTGTTGATCAAGGATTTGACACGACCCATTGGGAACTATCTCTAGTCTAGAATAGTATAGAAAATGTGCCTGTTGACTTGAGTTAACATTATACATGATGAATATATACAACACAACTAATATGTCATTTTTCTATGTTTAGTGAACTTATAACTTATATCAAGATATATGATAAATATCAAATATTATGTTCATATGAAATACTATACATATTCATTAAATACAGACTTAAGATACATATTAATACAATAAAGACTGTCTTAACTTAGCAAGTAGGTGGCCATATGCAAAAGGGAAATTATAATATTAAAAGAAGAAATACTATATAATTGTTAGTTCCCCATGAGTCCCATAGATGGAATACTGGTCTTCAATGGAAAATAAAACGTGTTCATTAATTCATCAGTTAATTAAAGAAATAATCGTTATGAAATTTTAATAAAATGTGTTTCTGCTTGATAAAATAATGAAAAGTTGTCAAACAATAGATTGGAAATTTGACTGCAAGGATAGATTCAAAGTTTGACTACGTCAAAAGCTTGAGTTAATAGTAGGAATCAAATTAATTCTAGCTTGCTTGCAAACTAAAATGCATGAAGCTGTCTATTTTTACATAACTTCATCTCTTGCCAAAGGCAAATCTTTTTTGTTGAACTGAAAGGTGGTTGGCGTAACAAAGGTGCTTCCCGGAAAAGCTTTAAAGACCAGCTTAGGTGTCAATTTGCTTTAACTTACATAGATATTTGCTAATAAAATTTTTTATTTTTTTTTTTGCAGGTCGTTTGGTAACTGTTAAGTTTTTGAGAGTGGAACATTATCATAAGCGGTGGCCGGAATCTCGTAACGCCACTATGCCCCTAAAGCCATCGACCAATCAGATGAAGTCCTTGTCACAGCCCTATTACAAATCATCGTTGGAGATGACCTAAAAGTATTGACCTTTTGCCTTACGCTCCAGTGTCTTGTTTCTTCATCTCCTGTCAAGCTACACGCCATGCTTCAGCCTGGTCTATACGACATCATAACACCACTGTTGAGGCTTTCATTTTGTAACATTATGAGACAGATCTTGTGCAGTAAAATAGCTTTCCTTTTTTTGTTTTTAACTTTATACTCCCCCTAACCTTTTCAAGTACGTGACAAGATTAAAGCTACCCTTATGCAGTGCTTCGAATAACAGTTAAAATAAGGCTGCATCTGTAGTCTCAGCATCACACTTTTTAGTAGTTGTTAATTTTGTGTTTACATTCAGGATGAATGCTTACAAAATGAAAAATGAGATTAATGTAGGAATGATATGTTGACATCCCCTGCTCTGCATTTATGTTATTAAGATACTTGCTGCCCATTAGCTAGTCCCTAGCCGTAAAACAAACAAAATAATTGGTGTGTGTGAATGTCTCTGGACGTGTGTGGCCTGACTGAAATGGCTGGTCAAGAAGCTTGAAGAAAAAGTTTTTTTTTTGTTTTGTTTTTTTAAAGCTTTTCTCTGCTCAATCTGGTTATGTCTATTTGCCTCAATGTTTTTATATCTCAAGTGAAAGGTTTGTGTTTTTATTTCTTAGGTCAGTGTCAGTCAACTATGTTTTGTTGGTTCTCAATCTTATAGAGCTATCCATTCATTTTGTGTCCAATGTATTGTATTCTTGAATAACTACTTGGGTACTGGACGCACTAGTGTGAACTGTTGAACCCTATTGCCCATCATTTTCAAAAAAAAAAAATTTTTTTTTCTAAAGTGAGCAGCTCTTTGTAAGATCTGCGCATGGAGTAGTTCATCTGAATAGTCAGTGAAGGAATACTGTATTTTGTAAGAGTTTATTCTATGGCATCCTGTTCAAGTAGCTGATCATAATAATCTTATTATAAGTTTATCTTATAAGTATCTTTTGTTTTTCCTGTAAAGTTTCCATATAAGAAATATTTTGGGAGGGCGGGGAATTATCTCTATATACAAGACTATATTAGTGTGAAAATATATGTAACTATACATACAAGTCTGTATGTAACTTGAGTAAAAAAAAAATTGATTAATAAATGCTTATTCAATTGTAATTTTTTTTTTATTGTGTTGCATTGCATTTAGTTAGTCTACTAAACCAAAGCCAAAACATTTTTTTTTTCAGTGCATTCAGGCATCAATTTTTTTCATGTTAGATTAAACTCACATTATGGAAGGAAATATAGTTCTCATTTGACCATCAGTCATTGAAACTTTTGATTTTTCCCAGAGCGATGAGTAAGTACTGTCAAATCTTGACAAAACTGTAGAACTGAATGTCATAGCTCTGAATGTGACTGTATTTTCCCAATTTATATGTCATGACATGAAATTACACTTTAAAAGGAATGTGTAAATTGGACATGATGTTTGATTGTACTTCTAATTGATTTGTTTCTTGAATTTCTGTCTGTGATTTGAAACCAATATCTGTAGCAGTTTTCTTTTGTCCTGGGTTTGAGCAGCTGTATTTCAATCTGGTTATGCACCACATTATAAATATATTTTTTTTATGTGTAACATAGCAACTTGAGCTCAACATATAAACTGCAGGTTGAGAAATGATAAAAGTAATGTATGCTAGAGCATGTTGTCCCATTTCTAGGTTTTGGTAGACTGGTCGAGAAAGTTTTGTTTGCCACAAGTAGCATTGTCAGGTACTAACATCACATGCCTTGACTTTATCTTGAAGCTAAGACCTAAGAATGTCTTCCATGAAACCAAAACAGTCAAGCACCTTCACCATTTGTCTACAGACTAAGCATTGTAACTCTTCATTACATTGTACACCCATTTTTTTGTACTCTGCCCACATGGGCCTGTTACACATACAGCTATTAATAGCCACCAAGAGCCTGGCAATTTTTTTTTGTTGCACTTGGTTATGTGTACAGCATGATGATATAATATATATATATATATAATACCTTGTACATGATATAATATTATAATACATTGTACACATTTTGTTTGTTGTTCATTGGAATGTAATATAGCACAGTAGAATGAAGCAGTGAATAAAATTGTCATCCAAGGGCTATTGGTTTGTTCATGTTTTTATTACCAATGGTGATTGGTGACACATTTCCACCAGGATAATAAAGATTATTATTTGTTGACAGTATTTCTGTACATGAGTCAGTGTATCCCATATATAATACTTTTCCAGACTACAACATGTTCATTAGTTGCTATTGTACAGAGGACTTATTTATCTTTGGAATATTTTTGTATCACAGTTTGTAGTTTGTATTAGTAGACCAGAAGGTGGACAGGGTTATATGATCTCTCAAGCAGAATTTAGTTTTGTTCATCTTTTAAATAAGAGTTAAAGGGAAACTCCAATGGTTTTTCAAATTTGAGTTATTGACATATTTGAATTCTGCGTAAAAAGTTGTAATAGTAAACATTTTACCATTTTTTAATAAATTAGACAGTAAATTCTTGACATCTCCAAAAAGACGGGGTGCTTTGAGATTTTGTTTTTAGGTTAGGCATACGTCACTTCCATCAACAATACTGAAAAGGAAACTAGATTTAACCAATCGTATCTCTTCATTCTTACAGGCTCTTGGGCTTAGTGACGGCCTATTCCAGAGCTATGGTACAGTTATAAATACATGTATAGGTAGATCTAAAAGCATTAGGATAACCAATTCGAGAAAATAAGTAACATTTTCATCTAAGCCTCTCCTTTTCTCAAGAAGTAAATAGGTCGTGTGTCTGACTGATTCGAACAAACTGGTCAGTGTAAGGCTAGTCGAGACGTGTAGTCGGTCATGATAAGACAACCAAGTGATAGTGTTTGTTGAGTGGTCTGGCGAGAAAATACAGACTGCCGTGGTTAGTCAAGCATGTAAATCTACTTTTAATATGCATTTTTTCTTTGCTTACAAGATCCTAGCTCTAACTGCATAGACGAAAATATATTTCTTTTACGAGAATGTTAACTTTGCTGTATGGTCTAACGTTATACAATAAGTCAATATATTAAATTAGTAGGCTAGTGTGACGTCACATAGAAACCCGGTGAATGTCTGACTGTTTTGGATGCGCAGGAAAATTACGTCAGAAAAACATCAATTACTAAGTTATTATTGCAAATATAAAAAAAAAGAATAATATTTTCATTATCTGTAAATCAAAACACAAAGTAATTGTCAAAACTATCTGAGTTTCCCTTTAACATGGTTTTATCCATCTCTCAAGCAGAGTGGACATTCTGTTCATCTCCCACAAAAAAAAGTGACAGGTGCCTATTGAATTAATATGACTCTGGGATGACCTGTATCTGAATTTTAAAACAAATTCTTGTGTCATATTGATTATCAGTTCAGCTGCCAAATTTTTTACCATTTAACTCCTTGCAAAAAAAAAAACCTAACAAGTAAAAAATTAATATTTATATCCTTAAATAATCTAAAATGTATTATTTTTCTTTATTATATAATATATTATTATCATATAATATTTACCATCTTTTACTTCATACATGGAACAAGTAGGATAAACTTTTTTTTATTTGTACTTTTTTGGGGGGGGGGGGGGGGAATTTTTTTTCATTTTTTAAATTTATGTTCATGAAATGTGCTTTAAATTTTTACTTAGCTCTGTAAAATTATGAATAAAATTAAATAAGATGAACGATAATTTGCTTTGATTAAGATCCTCTGAAAATTTAAGCCATGATCCTTTAACTATTATAATTCAGTTCAAGTGTATTGAAACTGTGTGATAATTTGAGCTACAGTTTGTTAAGTAAATATTAAATAGCAAAATTAAAAGGACAAAAATATTTAAAAACTTATACAAGAGAAAGAACTGCTCATTTCTCTCAATACTAGAGATTTATTTTCCTTTTTTCTATAGAAAACAAAATTAATTAATTACAACTAACTAATTAACTAATTGTTTATTTTTTTTATTGATTCATGTGTTGTCATCGACAATGAATAATTGTGCAAAGTTTCAACATGATCTGAGAATTGGAAGTGGGAGAACGTGTACAAGAATCCTGCGAGACAGATGGAGTTAGTTGAGCTAAGCTTTTTAAAAAGTGCACAGAAAAAGAAGGGAAGGGGCTGAGGATATTAAAGAGTTTTGCCCTTGTCTACATCTTCAGCACCAGAAGGTCTAATAAATAGTTATGGATGTTCTTATTTATTTTGGCGGTGGGGATGCTTTGAATGCCATGCTAGTTGCACAGTGTCTTTGAGTTTTGACTTTAAGGTGGTATGTGACAGTGAATAAAAACAATACGTTTTGATGTTCCATCTTGCCTATTCCATTATTCCATCATGCTGACTTGATGACTAGATTGTACTGACCATTGGCTACTATTTACCATTTGCTTGTTTTTATAAAGAAACCATCTTCCACTGCTATCTAAAGGAGAACAACCAAAAAGTCAATAAATTTGGATCAAAGACTTTGTGTTTGAGTTCAGTATTCTCTTCTTCCTATACACTGTACACATCTTAAACATCTAACATTACCCCAAGAGATTATATGGCCATTACACAGGAGGCGCGGTGGCTGAGTGGTAAAGCACTTGACTCCCGAACCGAGGTTCGAATCCTGGTGAAGACTGGGATTTTTAATTTCGGGATTTTCAGACCACCCTGTTCTAATGGGTACCTGACATTAGTTGGGGAAAAGGCGGTTGGTCGTTGTGCTGGCCACATGACACCCTTGTTAACCGTAGGCCACAGAAACAGATGACCATTACATCATCTGCCCTTTAGACCACAAGGTCTGAAAGGGGAACTTCATTTACACTAGATGATATTAGTTGGCCATTACCCCAGATGAGATCATCTTATCTTATAAATTACAGACGTTACTTCAAAAGAGAAAATAATTATGTTTTAGGTGTGTCGACCATACATGTTAATCATTGACTTAAACTCTGACAAGTCATTTGTTTTCCAGGCTGATTCAGGCAACCCACTTCCCTTTTCCTGCTCTAATAACATTAAGGAAGAAGGAGCATTTATGTGTATTTGTCCTAGCATATGAAATAAGATATGTGCCTTTATCATTGTGTCTCCTTGACTATTTTATTAGGTTTTGTATTTGTAAATTATGGTTAAGTCTTCTGTCCAGAAGGGTCTTTAAATTAAATGAATTTACTTGTGGTGTTACTCTAATCAAATGTGACTCTGAATATTCGTTTGCTATACTCGTCGTGGCTCTATTTTGCGTCTGTTCTAGTTTCTTTATGTTTTCTTGAGATATGGGTCCCAAATAGATGAGACATATCATGCAATCCTCTGCAGATAATTTAAGTTTAGTTCCTAAGCTAATGCAATTTGATAGGTCATGTATGTAACTCAATAGAGTAGCCTGCCCAAGATTGTTCCTTGAGATACACCAAATACACCTGAATTTACTGTTATTGGTGTTTATTTGGAAAGAGTCCAAATCTTAAAACCCAGTTTGTGAACAAAGGGCAGACCATTGTGGTTTACTTCATTATGAAATAAAGTTAATTATATAAGAAAATCTTTTAAAAAGCTGGTGGTTTTTTTTTTTCAACCCATAAAAAAAAAAAAACAAGCAAAATATAAAAAAAAAATACGTTTTTTAATTTTAAAGCTAAGGAAGAACTCCACATTTACAGTCGTATATATTAATACTGTAAGATGTGTTTCCTTTATTGACAGTAAACAAAATAAATTACCACTAGTAATAACTAATATGTTGGTTTTTTTTTAATTAATTCATGTTTTATTTGGAAAAATAAATAATTGTGCAAAAGTTTCCACTTCATCCAAAAAGAACGTGTTCAGAATGTGTACCAGACAGAGTGGATTTAATATAAACTTTGTCATAGAAATCCTACTACTGTTAAGACCATGAGATCACCCTTCTTTGTACTCTGTGGTCGAAAGTTTACGATGGTATCGCGGTAACCGTAAAATGGGACTGACTTCCTTATCCTGTCTCACTCTATGGCATCACTATTAGAGCTGCGTGGCCTTTGGAAACATCAATCGATCATAAAATGATGTTTTAGTATTCTGTCGCTTGGTGACTATTGTTTAAACCTGTACAAAAAAAACACTTTACCTTCAACTAAGCAAGTAGACTACCCTATATGTAACACTGTTGGTTGAGTTCAACACAAGCGCAGTTGAACAAAAGTTTGACAAATATATATTTTTATTATCTCTGTTGCTTATTAAGAGTGCATATTCCCTAGTATCTGGTTCAGGCTATCTTTTAATTAGGGCAGGTGTTCACGCAGACACGGCGTGGGTCTTCAAGGTAACAGAACTAGCTAACCAAAGCAAACACACACAAACTATAATCTTAGGACCTATTTAAAAAACAAAAAAAAGATATCTGCAGAGCTGACACTGTGATATCTGTTCGCGCCTTGACCGAATTCACCTTAGGGGGTGGTTGGTGGAAGGGGGGGGGGAGGGGCGTCAAAAGTAGGTGTGAAAGGGGGAGGGGAAAAGCTATTTTTATTTCTTTAAAAAAAGTTCTTTGAAATCGCTGACATGCAGGTTTTCTTTTCTTATTAGTAAAGTAGATTAATTGTTTTGTTTTTCAACTCTCAAAATGTCAAGTAGATTTTATAGAAACGGTCAACTTTTAGTGTGTGTCAACTAATGATGAACTAGAATATATTGGGAAAAAATTGGTTGGATGTGTAAGGGTTATATGATTCTGACGGAAATCATGTTGGTCAAGGTCATTTAAACTTTTGCAAGAAATATGAGCAGCTTCCCTACAACGACTCAGCAAAAGTACATAAATCATTATCCATAAATTGCAATTAAAAAAACAAATCCTAATTAAAAAAAAATAAACGCACATATTTTCTTCATATGCTAGAGCAAATTCTTCCCTAGTGCCATTAGAGCATGGAACTGGTTGCCTGAATCAGACAGGAAAGCCAAAAGGTTTCATAGAGATGGGAGAAGGACTATTGATGGGGCAGAGTCTAAGTCTCTAATGGGATGCACAGCGAGGGGCGTAATTCTCTTCTGCAATGTCTATGAAGATAAGCCAATGTTTGCAACCTAGATTTCTGATTATCTCTGTCAGTCAGAAGCCATTCGCGTAGGGTTAATTTCATTTCTTCTTCTTGTCCAACACAACGTTGTCATTAAGTCTTCTTGAAACTCATGGAAGCTTCCAGTGGCATAGCTAGGGTGCGGCCCGCACCACTCGCACATGGCTAGCTACGCCACTGGAATCTCCCCCCCCCCCCCAACCGGCCTGTCTGAACAGCTGTTCTGTTTGGGAAGGTACCAAAAAATGCAAATTCGTTTCGATTTCCGATGACTCGTATTCCAAAACACTTGGGCTCAAGGAGAGACCAAAGGTCAAGCTTACCAGTGAAATCCGATTGTTTGATATGCATTGTGGAATGTCGTCTCGAATATTCTGGGTTCAATCCCCGCCCGATTTGTGAAGCCTTCATGGACCCATAGTGTTGGGCTGCACACTATGCAAGTTACTCCAGCTGGATATGACATCTATAAAGGCAGCAATAGGGACTACATTTTTATTGAGAGAAAATGGTGAATTAAATACACCAACATAAGGGACTGCACTGGCCAGGGTTGCTTTGGTTCTGGCGCTTTACTTTAGTAAAAAGCTGTTTTCTTGTCTTCGGCGATTTTAACGACAGGTCTCAAGTGCGCGGCCCCACGATGCTCTATCATTTGTGTCCGTCTCCCAGGTGGCAGGTTCAATGAGGAAGGTTCTCACGGAAGCGTTTTATTTGATCACCCATGAGCTTTCTTACCATTCGTTAGCTGGATGTGAAGAAGTCTTTTAGGAACGCGGAAGTTGTGCGATATGAAGACGCAGCCTGCCCAACGCAAGTCAGGATTGTGTGGTTGCTATGCAGGCCCGATCTTTGTAAGGACAAAGCAAGGGAGACAAGTGTATCTAGTTTCTTAAAATCAATTTTGTAATTATTTTTTTTAACAGCAGACTTCACCGAATTATATACATAATAAAGTGAGATCAATCATTCACAAGTACAAAAAAAAAGTTGTCTTGATTTTGTTTTAAAAAGTTCAAATTCTGCCCTTCAGGTCGTTTAGTATTAGGCTTGTCTTAGCGTCAACTTTTTATTATACGTTTAAGGATTTAGATGTATTAAATCTGTATTATTCAAAATACAGCCGCATACAATCTCTAGCCCGCGGCGTGGTGCGATTCGCCCAGCCGAAAAATCGGGCTATCTGTCTGGTAAAAAGTTTGTACACGTTATTTCTGCCACACCCAATCTCCTAATCAAGCTGAAATTTTGTACAATTATTTCCTTTACGTGACAACACAAAAATCAGTTTTTAAAGATTAAAAATTTTGTTACTTAACTATTGGTAATAAATTATTTTGTTTGTTATCCCGAACAAGGGCAAGAAATTGTAATTGACTGAAGTGATGGTATAAGTTTAATTTGTCCCCTTTATAGGTCGTCCTCTGAGTCTTAGTGAACACAACATGAAAAATAGGACGAGACTATAGAAACAATAAATAACTATACAATCTTAAGCTCTCTACTAGCAGAGTGGTTACCGTGTTTGCCTTGAGAACATTTAGAAGGCTTGAATCATGAGTTGGAATTCAGGTCATTCCCCCCTTTTTTTTAATTTTTATAAATGATTTTCTTATTATTAGTCCAGATCTATTACAGATTTAATTACATGACTGACCAAACTAATTGGTACAACTATGCTTAATATAAGTATTGTTATTGTTTTTATTTTAAGTACTTTGATTCATACTTTCTTGTTATTGGTGTGGCCCGTGACACGAGTGTTGGAAATAAAAATGGCCCGCCGGTAGAATAAGGTTTAGCATTCCAGGGTCTTGGTATCCCTTTTACACCCTAAGCAATGTGCACATATAATATATACTTTAATCTAAGAAAAGGTAGATAACATTGTACATTGACAAAGAAAAAAACAACATGCGTTGACTACAAAGTAAGCTGCCGCGCATCTGCCATCTAGATCTAGATTCATACCAAGTTGGCATTCCGGAAAATTCTGGCAGATCTATGTAATTTTTAATACGAGACATTGTTCCTCACATAGTTGTTAATATGAGTAGATTTTAAATAAAAATAAGCACATTCAACGATTAAAGTCAATAAAATGTTGCTGTTGTATTGTTCTGCTGAATAGAAATAAAAATAACAACATAATTCCAGGTTGATTGTGTTATTGTGAACCAGTTTTTACGTATTGGAATGCCCTAGATCTACGCTGCTCTAATTAAAGTCAGCGTGAACTGGTTTTATTGACTCCAAAAGGAAGTCGGTGCTCGACTCAACCACCGGGAAATCCCGAACATCCCAAGACGTTTTTCTATAGTGGTCAAATGTATCCATAATGAACCATTGTTTGCAATGTAGGTAACATTCGAGTTTCTAGCATTCTAGGTCAATGCAATCCAGATGTGACCGAATTCTGACAAATATGTGGCCGAGTCAGAAAGGAGGACTTGAAATTTCAAAAATATTTTGTCAAAGTTCGCCACCAGAAAAGATGACAAAAATATTTTTGGTACTTTTGGTATCATTGTATAATATATGCAACTTTGTCTTCTGTATTCAGTAGTTACGTAGATCACTATGGTCTTCAGATTCAGTATGGTGTGCTTATGACACAGCTTTTTGTGTCATTAAATTATTTTAAAATACACAGCACAGGAAGGGCAACATTTATACAGCTAGAGATCATGATGTGGCCTCCAAACGAGACAGCTAGAGATCATCATGCGGCCTCTGAAAGAGACAGCTACAGATCATCTTGTGGCCTCAGAAAGAGACAGCTAGAGATCATCATGCGGCCTCAGAAAGAGACAGCTAGAGATCATCTTATGGCCTCTGAAAGAGACAGCTAGAGATCATCTTGTGGCCTCAGAAAGAGACAGTTAGAGATCATCATGCGGCCTCAGAAAGAGACAGCTAGAGATCATCATGCGGCCTCTGAAAGAGACAGCTAGAGATCATGTGGCTTCCAAACGAGACAGCTAGAGATCATCATGCGGCCTCTGACAGAGACAGCTAGATATCATCATGCGGCCTCTGAAAGAGACAGCTAGAGATCATCATGTGGCCTCTGAAAGAGACAGCTAGATATCATAATGCGGCCTCTGAAAGAGACAGCTAGATATTATAATGCGGCCTCTGAAAGAGACAGCTAGATATCATAATGCGGCCTCTGATAGAGACAGCTAGAGATCATCATGTGGCCTCTGAAAGAGACAGCTGGAGACTTCTTACAAAGACCGCAGGATACACATTCTGATCAAAATGAAATCTACCGCCGAGGACAAGCGTAGGCTGCGAAAAGAGAACATAAACCGACCATCAGCAGACAATGCTTACGTCTGCATTGGATGTGGCAAAATATGTAGGTCACAGCTAGGACTGCGTTCTTTCTTAATCTTCTGACTCTAACTCTAAGACACGCCTTATTATTATAATTATTATTATTGTAATTGTAATTATTATTATAATTATTATTTATGGTCACTTGATACGAAAATAGAAATTATATAGGGCCTACAGAATAATAGTTATTACATGCTTTATTTGAACTTAAATAAGTCCAACATTAAACATTGACCGACAAAATGGACTCCAAGGCCATATCACCGGTACCGGTGTGAAACTGAATCAAAGTAGTTTATCATTGACTCATTGTGACTAGCACACATGAACCAGACTGAAGTGTTTGATCGTGACATGACAGTTTAACAACGTCATCTGCCACTTTGACCCTGTTAAAATTCGGTCTGGCCGACCTACATCCACACTGATCGTTCAGATCATGCCCGAATCAAAGAAATCATTAAAACTTTTGGGAGAACAAAAAAAAAACAACCCAACTCTACGCGACATGGAGCTCGTGCTTTAAGCAACTCCTTTCGTCTGCCAATAACACAGAAGATATGATTAAATAGATTTAACAGCGGATTGTGCCAAGGTCGACTTGACTTTTTTACCCTGGTCAACTCGCGTCATTTGGTCTTTGCAGTGACATAATCGTTGTTAAGTAATCTTTTTAAAGGCGTTCATGCGTTATCATCCGCTACAATTGCCTTCTATTAAAGAAAGAAGATTAGATAATTTTAAAAATATTTATATATTATAATAGTTTGTATAAAAAGGAGCCATTAGGGAGAAATAAAGTCAAATAATATAACGGACCTACACATTAGTGGAATCCTTTCTTGGTGGGTTACGATCTGAATAAAGAATAGAACTAGAAAGAATTAAAATCGACTGTGAAAAGACCGCGAACGAATCTGTAAAAGAATATGAGTTCGTCGGTCTTCAAGTCGGAAGGACATTTCAAGGAAACAAGTAATTTTTCGTTCTGCTTGAGTTAAGGACTGCGAGTTGGTAGACAGGAATATGTGTTGAGTCCTGTAGTCAAAATTGTGGAAAACATTTTAAGCGATTGCAAAAGTTTTACTCTATTTAAGAAAAAAGAATGACATAATAGAGAGCTTCCTGACTCACGCGGGGGAATCGGTCAAAACACTTGCTTCCATAAATTCCTCTTAAAATGCAAATTCTATTTAGAACTACTTGATCAATCATCCATAGCGGAGCTAGAGGCCATAACGAAGACGTAATAGGCGTGTGAAAAACAAAAAAGGGGGGGGGGGAGGAAACAAGAGTTTCTTTTTCTAGAGATAAAGCAGCGCTTTAATTTCTTGTATAGTTTCCCCTTTGTTTTATTGGAAGGATGTCGGGACTATATTTGGACTCGACCAAAGACAAAGTGGGATGGTTTGGCATTTGACGGGGACTTAGCTTCCCAAAGTAAGAAGAGAGATTGTATAATTTTCAAGAAAACACAAACACCCAGCACATAAATAACAAACTGTTTCAAATGACAGCTCGTCATTGATTTGAAAAAAAATTGAACCTGTCCAAAGTCCAGACTTAAATTAAGTTCGCGTTTACGATATTGTACAACATACGCACTAACGTATGGGCTTTTTATAGAAATGTATGAGATAAAAAAAAGAGAGATGTAGATATAAGGGTCGGTGAGATAACTACAGACCAACCTGACATATATTTAAAATTTATATTCATCAGCAGTGTCTAGACTCCAACTTTATATCAGATTAGGTTATCTGGAGAATATAACTAGTTTATGATTCTATGGACACATAAAGGCCACAATATGTCTGATCTTAATATCTGACCTTCTGTTGCGCTGACCTTTTAAACCGTCTGCTGGGACTGTGTCCACAAGAGTGATCCCTACAAGTGTCTGTCATGTACTATGACAAAAGCTGTGAGCCATAGGATTGTCAATAAGGTTCTATGACCCAAGCTGTGAGCTGTAAATGTGAAATTATAATCTTTTTTCTGAAGTTACAGGTGTATCTGTCAATTTGCACCTTCTTCAATATTTTTATCACCCTCCATTAGTTTGAGACACATGCTCCCGTGGATTGGGGGCTTCTCGCCCTCATTAAAGTGCCCCGTTGAGCCTCTAAGTGGGCTCACAAGAATCATTGGTGCATAAGAGTCACTGACGCACGTAAAATTAAAAATAATCACACTATTAGGTTTTCAGACTTTTCCACTTTTGTCCATTGAGTCTGCCAAATAAGACAAGACTGTCAGGTTTAAGAACGAAAGGCTAAGATGGAGAGATAGAGAAATAAATAAAAGAGAGCTGTCAATAGGAATCAAAACACCTGAAACATTGCACAGCTTTGTCATCCCAAGGGATCCCTGATCTATTGTATGACACTTTGTTTTAATGAGCACTAAATCTAGTTAGAATAGAAATTATAGCATGCATGTCACCTGCCAAAGTTTGCTTATTTTTAAACTATTGTTTCAATGTCATACGTTAAGCCTTCGTGTCTTCAAAGCATGCTGCATTTCACATGTCATAGCACTGGCTTACAAATCTTTTAAACTTTTTCATCACCTTCCCCCATGGTGTCGCCCAACGCCTCCAGACATACGCTTGAAACTAATTGACCCTAATGCCACTAATCTAAGTCGTTCATCTAATGACCTTCAAATTCTAGCACTGGAGACCATTAGACTTCAAGCCCAGTGACATTTTTGCATACACTGATGGGTCGGCATCAATAGATTCTGGAAGAGCAGGCTATGGAGCCTACATCGATTTTATTGGCTCTGACAATCAAAATCTTTAGACCATGTGGTAGTGTTGGCAGTTTTGATGCGGATGCCATAGCAGTCTGTGAAGCCTTAAAAGTCATTGACTCTCAATTCGTAGAGGGACATTTGATGGCAACACAGATTGTTGTGGTCACTGACTCAAAATCTGTACTACAGGTTTCGCAAAGCCCTGGACCATGGCCCCTCAATATCGACGCTGTCATCATCACGGCTTCACACAACCTTGTGGTCTATGTGGCAGGTGATGTGTAAAGTCATCCGTTTCTGTTGCCCACGGTTAACGAGGGTGTCATGTGACAAGCACAACGACCAACCGCCTTCACTTTACCTCAACTAATGTCAGGTACTCATTAGAGCTGGGTGAGCTCAGAGGCGCCTTCAAGATCCCGAAAGTAAACAAATCTTAGTCTTCACCAGGATTCGAACCTGGGACCTCAGGTTCGGAAGCAGAGCGCTTAACCACTCAGCCTCCAATTCCTACAATTAGCTATAACACTTTATTTATAGTCAAAAGGTGGTCAAAAGGTGATCAAAAGATAATCAAAAGGTGATCAAAAGATAGTCAAAAGGTGATCAAAAGATAATCAAAAGGTGGTCAAAAGATAATCAAAAGGTGATCAAAAGATAATCAAAAGGTGGTCAAAAGATAGTCAAAAGGTGGTCAAAAGATAATCAAAAGGTGATCAAAAGATAATCAAAAGGTGGTCAAAAGATAGTCAAAAGGTGGTCAAAAGATAATCAAAAGGTGATCAAAAGATAATCAAAAGGTGGTCAAAAGATATTCAAAAGGTGGTCAAAAGATAGTCAAAAGGTGGTCAAAAGATAATCAAAAGGTGGTCAAAAGATAGTCAAAAGGTGGTCAAAAGATAGTCAAAAGGTGGTCAAAAGATAGTCAAAAGGTGGTCAAAAGATAATCAAAAGGTGGTCAAAAGATCATCAAAAAGTGATCAAAAGATAATCAAAAGGTGGTCAAAAGATAGTCAAAAGGTGGTCAAAAGATAATCAAAAGGTGGTCAAAAGATAGTCAAAAGGTGGTCAAAAGATAGTCAAAAGGTGGTCAAAAGATAGTCAAAAGGTGGTCAAAAGATAATCAAAAGGTGGTCAAAAGATCATCAAAAAGTGATCAAAAGATAATCAAAAGGTGGTCAAAAGATAGTCAAAAGGTGGTCAAAAGATAATCAAAAGGTGGTCAAAAGATAGTCAAAAGGTGGTCAAAAGATAATCAAAAGGTGGTCAAAAGATAATCAAAAGGTGGTCAAAAGATAGTCAAAAGGTGGTCAAAAGATAATCAAAAGGTGGTCAAAAGATAATCAAAAGGTGGTCAGAAGATAATCAAAAGGTGGTCAAAGGGTGGTCAAAAGGTAGTCAAAAGGTGGTCAAAAGATAATCAAAAGGTGGTCAAAAGATAATCAAAAGGTGGTCAAAAGGTGGTCAAAAGGTGGTCAAAAGATAATCAAAAGGTGATCAAAAGTTGGTTAAAAATGAAATTATTTATTTTCAAGCTGAAATTGTGTACATACAGCTGTTCAGTTCAAATGATAATGCATCAAGCGAATATCCTGGCTTTCATTTCCCATGCTGGACATTTTTTTTCTTTTCCAATGTCAACATAAAAATGTATATGACATTTACAACAGACTTTGTACGAAATGTAGGAATTGATTTCAATAACAAAAGTTATTGTCTCAAGTTTCAGTTTAATCAATTAATATTATTTTCTGAGTCCTCTAGTCAAAACTATCATATCTTCTTATAAAATACAGATGTCACTTCAAACAAGAAAATGTAGAAGTGTCCCTAAGTAAATCTAGTCATGCCTGTTAATCAATGACACAATCTTCCAAGTCGTTGGTTTTCCTGGCTGATTCAGGCAACCTCTTCCATGCTTTAATTAGTTTAATAGCACTTAGAAGAAGGAGTATTTCTACAAATTTGTTCTAGCATATGGAACAAGAAATCTGCCTTTAAACTAGACCTGTATATGTGATCTTATAAAACAAAACAAATATTTTCCAAACTAAAAATATTCAAAACCAAAATAAATAGTTCCAAATCTATTTTAGAATTTGTCTTCAAGGCTTTCTGAAACCTTGTCCACAAAACAAAATAGCAATGAGGTGGAGGACGAACTGTCGAAGCAGGAGGCTAACAAGAAGTAGGCTAAGGAACGTTACTAAAAATAACTACAACGCCATTGTCATGTCTATAAATAGTGACGCTCGGTTGACTGTATTGTTTCTCTTTTTCTTAAGGTTGGCGCCCGAAATTCTTTGTTATTGTTATTCCCCAAGCCGTGTGCCGACCAAAACCATAGGAAGTTAGGAACGCAGCAGACGACGACATGACGCGACACTCAGTCACGTGACGAAAGCATGCCCGTGAAGTCTGTCACTACACTTTTAAGAGTACGCGACGACGTCACTACCGAGTGGTTAGAGGGGAACATAGCCGTGAGGGGGGCTCAAAATTTTTGGGGAACGGAGTGGAGTCATTAAACATATTTGATCCAGTTAGAAACCATTATAGATTTAGCAAGATATTTCTGATGACAGCTGAGCCAAACATTCAATGTAGGGGTGACAACTGCATGATTTGTAGGTGCCTTCAGGAACTTAGTCACTGGGTTCTAGAGACATAGACACTACTCTAACAGATCTAGGTTTCTGAAATAGATTGCAGAAACAAGTTTTCAATAAAATCATTTGTAGGAAATCCCTTTAAAAAATAAAAAAAAAGTTGAAGGACGTTTATATTTAGTATCATTCTAAATATAATCTACTAAACTCTAAACCAAGTGAAGCACGCGGCTCGAACAAAACACAATATTGTAACTATATAATTGAAACACAAAACTGAAATCAGGTGCATTCTATTATAACCTGCCCATATACACCAAACACATAACTCATTTGATCAATAAATGTACATATTAAATTAGTAAGTATAATCAGGGCCGACCTTATGCCACTGCAATCTATACCTTCATAGGCCCCGCGCTAATTCTAGGTATAAATGTGTAAATTAAACCATTATCAATTATATATAATAACAGGGTTTCCGCGGCCTCCTGATTCTCCTGGAAATCTCCTGAAATTACTAAAAAATCTCCTGAAAAATGGACAAAATTGTCGTATTTGGTGCCAATCACACGCGCGATTAAAAAAAATCGGAATTATCGGCTATCCTTTAATACAAATTTATTGCAAAGACGAATGTATTTTCTAATACAAAATCTTAATTTTGACAGACTGGGCCACGCGCAATCCGTTTCGCATAGGGCCTCTCAATAGTTAGGGCCGACCCTGAGTACAATATATGGACCCTCATTTCGCCTTCGTACTTCTTAAGGTTCTCCAACAGTTAAAGAGCAGGGTGTGATGTGACCAGTACAACGACTAACCGCCCTTACTTACCTCAACTAAAGCCAGGTACCCATTAGAGTTGGGTGGACTCAGTGATGCCCTAAAAATCCCTAAATTCGAAATCAAAGTCTTCACCGAAATTCGAACAAAGGACCTCAGGTTCAGAATTTTCAGAAGCCAAGCGCATAACCACTTAGCCACCGCTCCCCCTATCTTCGTGACTAGGTCGATGGTTTTTCTGGGTGGAAGATCCTGTTGGAGTTGTACTCTGCCTTTTGTCAGCCATGTTGGTGGGATACGTTTGATCGTAAAATTATTTTTTAAAGGAAGAAAAAATAAAACCAAGAACAACAAACTAAGACCAACCTAAGTAGGTATAAGGTTTTCTTATATTATTAATATTACTGATGTTGAAGATTAATTATTAATGCTGCTGGCGTTATTCCTGTTGTTGATATTGATGTTAATTCTATTGATGTTATTGATGTATTATACTGTTCATGCTGATATTGTTTGCGTTTATATTCATTGTATTACATGTAATAAGCTTTAAAAAAATTAACAAGTTCTCCTTTAGAGCTTGGTAAAAATATAAGGCGTCAGTGCAGACGTCTCAAAGATCCTCTTAACGCGTCACTTCCTTTGACTATGATAGTGACCTCGTGACCTTCTTCAAGAACTAAATTGAAGATTTGTTTGCGCATATTTGTTAAAATGTGAACCAAATACTATAAATAGATTCTAGCCTCTAGTTTCTTTACACAATGTGATATGTTGTTTTTTTTTGTCTGGCTAAGCCAGATATTAAATGAAAATTCCATATTTTAGGATGTGATAGAGATAGACCTTCAGAAAGTTGTTGGCTCTGAGGTGAACCGAGACCAGTCCTTATAGAAGGCCTGAACACTGACCTGAAACGTCACAACCTGTGCGCATTTTAGAACAATAGCTCGTTGCTACGTCACAGTTCTGTATGACGTGGCAACGAGCTATTGGTCTAAATTGACCACAGCTTGTGACGTTGATGTCTTCTATAACGAATGGTGTTGGGTGAACACCTCTACAAACTGTGAACACCTCTACAAACTGTGAACACCTCTACAAACTGTGAACACTTCTACAAACTGTGAACACCTCTACAAACTGTGAACACCTCTACAAACTGTGAACACCTCTACAAACTGTGAACACTTCTACAAACTGTGAACACCTCTACAAACTGTGAACACCTCTACAAACTGTCATTTAAGTTTGGTTCTCAACTAGATCTAAATGTCAGTGATTCGCCACGTTTAAAATAAAAACGTATAATACATTGACCTACTTAGCTAACATGACCTGGTTTGTGACAGCCTTGACATGATTTACTAGTCAATAATGGGGTCATCGAAACAAAACATCGTAAACAGAGTGTGACTAAGTAATGCACACATTTTATTTTGTTCAAACTTTGTGCAAGCAGCTGGTGCACACTATTTTAGTGGTCCAAAACTTAAATTTAAAGAAGTTAGAAATGTTTATCATGAAAGCATTTCTTTCCAACTCTCCATCTCTCTCTTTCTCTCACTCTATCTATCTATCTATCTATCTATCTACCTATCTGTCTATCTATCTATCTATCTATCTATCTATCTATCTATCTATCTATCTCTTAAAACTATATATATATATATATCTAGATAGATTTGATTAGTAGATGGATAGATTTGTTTAGTAGATACTTAGACAGATACAAACATTTATATTATATTATATATATATATATATATATATATATATATATATATATATATATATATATATATATATATATATATATATATATAGAAAGAGAGAGAGAGAGACAGAGAGTAGAGAGAGAGAGAGAGAGACAGAGAGAGGGGGGGGGGAGAAAGAGAGAGAGAGAGAGATATAGAGAGAGATTGATGATTGATCCATCAATAGATGGATAGGTGGAAAAAAAAGAAGATGCAGATAGAGAAAGCGATGGGAAGACAACTTTAAAGAATGGACGGGACTGTATTTGAGAGAGGCTCTATCCAAGGCAAAAAACAGGAAGGAATGGAGAAAAACGGTCCAGAAATCTTGCGTGGTGCCCCAACGGTCCAACAGACTATGGGATAGCTGAAGGTGGATAGATAGGACGCTACATTTAAAAAGTAGCCTGAACAGCGTATAGAGCTCTAGGATAACTGCAAAGTTCCTCTCACTAGTCAACCAAGCACGGCACACGCATACACACACAAACTTACACCTTTTGTCCTGGCTGCCTGGTCGTGCGCGCTGGACTGTCGTTCAGATTTATCGATGGTCCAGGGTTCAAACCCTGCCCGCTCCCATCCCCCGTCGTCCTGCGGGAGGTTTGGACTAGGAAGTAATTATCTTCAACTCTGAAGGAACATCCGAAACATATAAAACATTTTACAAACAAAACAAACAAACATTTTTTTTGTCCTCTATTTATGTTACTCGTTCTGTTTACAGAGTCTCTGGTAAGCAAGATAGTCCACTGAATTCATAGTCATTGGGTAGTGGGGTCGAGGTCTATACAGCTGGACCGCTGGGCATAAAGAGTATCATGTCGAATTCCGGCGGGCTCTATAAACTTTACATGCAGATGCCTCTGAGTTCGCTCAAGTCAACTTGACATGTTGTTGTTCCTGTGACCCAGAGCTCATGCTAGCGTCATTAAGACATTTATGTCAATATTATCCTGAACAGACACGACAGTTTTTTTTCCCGCATGTAGGCTCTAATCATGAAAGAGTTTAATCGATAAACGGACGCAGAAGAACATTTTGGCACCGTCTTCTAAGTCTGGACTATAGGCATATCAAGCACCGTCTTCTAAGTCTGGACTATAGGCATATCAAGCACCGTCTTCTTAGTCTGGACTATAGGCATATCAAGCACCGTCTTCTAAGTCTGGACTACAGGCATATTAAGCACCGTCTTCTAAGTCTGGACTATAGGTATATCAAGCACCGTCTTCTAAGTCTGGACTATAGGTATATCAAGCTGCGTCTTCTAAGTCTAGACTATATGCATATCAAGCACCGTCTTCTAAGTCTGGACTATAGGTATATCAATAGAATTTTATAAACTGAGTAAATTTATACATCCTTTTAACCAGAATTACTTTCGGTTTGGGGGTGGGGAAGAATAGGGGCTGGATATTTTTTTTTCCTTTTTTAAATTCTATCAATCATTATTTATTTAGAGCAGACCAATAACTAATATAAAAGTTATTCAGTTGTATGATGGAGGCATTGTCTTTTTAGAGAAAAAAAAAGGGGGGGGGCACTTTTATATATATACATGTCTATATATATATTTTCCTTTTATATTTTCTTTCAATGTATTCACATATATGTATTTTTCCTTTTGGCCACTAATCCAGGGGACGGGTCTGTGACCTTCAGATACATAAACAACCATAAGTCATTGTCACTGGGATAATCCGGAAGTAGACCGTCACCCTTCATCGCGCGTGACTTATTTTTAGAATGGCTCCTGTTGAAAGACGAAACTTGTTTATGTTACTTACAGATACTTACAGATACTTACAGTCACTTACAGATACTTACAGTCACTTACAGATCTAATTTCCACTTCTTGTTTTTCTTCTCTCTTTAACTTTGATACAATGAGTTAGAGCCATTGTCCTGCGACATCAATTCTAATTAAGTTAGGCACCAGTGTTAATTTACCGAGATAGTATACATAGATGATAAACCTTCAATTTCAACACTAAGAAGGTAATTCTGAATGAGTGCATGGGTCAGACATCTTTGTTACTATTTTGTTATTATTTATGTACCAAACAAAACCCAAGATAGTGTCTTTAAAAATACCAAGAATTAACATAACTCCAGTGTTTTCAAAGCAACGCTATTTTCTATTTAATTCTGAATAAGTGTCAATATAATACGTTGATGAGATGTTCAGCCTTCTTGTTTAATTGTTTCGCTTGTTTTAAATGTTTATTTTACATTTGGTTATAGATCTAGACATATTAAGGCTTATACACAGGACAATAAAAACAATAAATTTAATTTCAGGGTAGGAGGAGAAGATGGAGAATACGGAAACATTTTATGAGTACATGAAAAAGAAAAAAAAATCAAAGTTTTTATGAAAAATGACATTGAAACTTTAATTAGTTCATGTTCTCATGTTAACATTTCAATAATTTGCTTTGTTTTCTTAAAAGTTTCTAGCCCGTCGAAATTCAGATATATTTTTATCTTTTTTGGGGGGGCTGTAACCTTCCCTTACTTCCGACCCTGGGTTTAGGTCTAGATCTAGCATATTTTTTAGCGACTAAAATAAAAATAAAACAAAAACGAAAAATCTGAGAGAAAACCCAAGATATAAGATAACAGTCAAAACAATAACAAAGATGGCTGACCCATTCACTCATTCAGAGAGAATTACCCAAAGAAATATACATTCATAAATACTGTTATAAATCTAAGAGAAACACTCAACGAAAGGAATAAGAATATCAGATGATGTGTTTATTAACAATTACAAGACACAGACGGTGACTTTAGCCACCAGGCACATGGAGACTTGTCTTTAGTTCAACCAGTTCTCTCCAACACAAACCTTAATACCGACCACCGACACACTTCCCAGCAGGGCCGGTCTTAGGCCACTGCAACCTATGCGGTCGCAGTGGGCCCCGCGCTTTCATAGGCCCCGAGCTAATTCTATTTGTAATTATTAATTGCAAAATATATACGAAAAATTCCTGGAAATGTCCTGCACTTATTAAAATCTCCTGAAAGTTCATAAAAATCTCATGAAAAATAGTCAAAATTAACATTTATGGGTGTCATTCATTACGGAAAACGCCATTCCTACGCGCGATAAAAAAAAAAGACATTGTCAGCTTTCGTTTAATAAAATGTAATAATCGGAGGAATTTTCTCCTTCACCGGAAGTTCCAATACCTTACCTACTTTTATAGTCACTGGCATATAAATATGCCATAGTTGCAAGATTCGTAAAGTAAAGTTAACTTGATCGCATAAACAAAATTCAAAGCCGAATTTATTTTCTAAAACAAAATCTTAATTTTCACTTATTCCCACCCAGACTAGGCCCCGCGCAATCAGTTTCGCATAGGGCCCCGCCATTGCTAGGACCGGCTCTGCTTCCCAGAGTAGCTCTAGGTCCTTAATCCTGTTTGCTGGACTCACGAAGGACGTCTCTTAGTTCCAGGCAGCTCAGATTCCTCTTGCTGATCATTTCGGCCGGATCTAAAACAGTCCTTCTGGTATCAACATATGGTCTATCACTCGTGTTAAACGGTGCACAGGTGTGCACTATACACATGGGTGTGGGAGTTTTAAAAATTAGTGTTTTGTTTTACATGTTTCAGATGTTCCTTTACATTTGAAGATTATTAAATTCCACCTAAATCTCCCGCAGGACGATTGAGGATTGCAGCATGCAGGATACGAACCAGGTAGCATTAGGATGACAGTCCAGCATAGCATAGAGAGAGAGAGAGAGAGAGAGAGAGAGAGAGAGAGAGAGAGAGAGAGAGAGAGAGAGAGAGTTGCTTGGGTTCCCACAATCAAAGGCAGGGTATTTTTGCTAGTTGAATTCACCTGTCGCTGATCGGTAGAACCTTTGAGTACAATCTCTCGTGAGATTCGAACCGTAGACCCACCATTTACTCACGAATTCTCTTTGTACCAGTCTGAAAGTTTGGCTATTACATTAGGTTTTATGTATATTGCGTATAGATCTGTTATTCTGTGTAACGGAATTTCTATTTTAAGATTTTTCCCCCAGATTTGTTTATCATTCTGCCGTCACATTTTGTTTGTGGGGAATGAATTTAATGAAAAAAAAATACTACTTTCAAATGTTCGAATTATTGTCAATTATCCACTAAATAGTATATCTTTTTTTTTAACTGTTCATTTATTATCTTACAAAGTTTTTTTTACAAAATAGCATTAATAATTTGTTAGAACCATAACTAGCAAAAATGTATAAAATGCGAAAGTAAGGCTAGATTTAAAGTTTTACGAAACAAAACAAAAAAAAAAGTTTTACGTGACGAAAGGCACTGGTGTGTCTGTCCTTGCCTGACTTGTCACTTGTTTTTAGGTCAACTGGCAGAACTGTAAGAAACTATATACGGGCCCTACCCACTACATTACGGTCAACAGATGGTTGCCCTACTTAACTCAGGTTAAGTAGAGTTCAGAGGATTAGAATTAGATCCTTAATTAGTTATTAATTTGAAGGGTGCTAACCCATTTCTACAACCGACCACTATAACAATTTTAAAAAAAAATTATTATAATTCAGATACACTATCATCATAAATATTTTAAAGTTTCTGCGCTGTGCTGTTGTGCGTACCAATTTCCTGATTAAACAACAAACATTTCAAGTATCAGGCTTGGTGCAATTTCTTGTGAAGCCTTAGCCACAATGGGATGATAAAGTGTTGGCCCGGAATATGTACAAAGAGCTCAGCCTATTTAGTTAATAAACATGAAATAAATAAATAAAGCATTATATTCAATTTGTTAATGTTTTGGTTACGCTGTATTTTAAATAAATAAATGAAAGCACCAAAAAAAAAGAGGCAAAGAAAAGAGGCCCAATGATTCCTATGATGATAAAGCTAAAATTGAATAGCGCAAATTCTGAGGTTTCTTTAAAAAAAAAAGTATAATCTTGAACTTTCTATCTGCTATTTACGTAAATTCACTATTTTAATTACTAATTAAGTATGGATTAATCAATTTTCACATTTTAATTCTTTATAATTTAATATTTGTAAAATGTGAGAACCTATAAATTTTTTAAAAGCCCACAAAAGAGGCAGGAGGGCCCAAAAAAGAGACAAAGAAAGCCCAAAAAGAGGCAAAGAAAAGAGGCCTAAGTCCCAAGTATTACTATGATGACAAAGCTAAAATTGAATAGCGCAAATGCTGAGGTTTCCTAAAAAAAGAAAAGAAAGTATAATCTGAATTGGACCACTCGCTTATGCTCCTAATATCAGCGACTATGACTTTATAATTGATGAAATCCAGCGGGTATATTACAATGAACTATATACAACTTATCAATAACCTTGACTGCTCAACAGTATTATATAGTCTGGACGTGGATGCGTTAACCTGTTTGTCGTGCGTGTTAGTGTAAATAAGAATATAATCTGAATAAACTATAAAAAAATATTTTAAAAAAAATGAAATAAAAAATGTTTTAAAAGATACAAAAACAAACAGTAAATAGAAAGACACAAAAGATAAATCCACATTTCCCTGACAGCTCATCATAACAGACATTTCATCATTGCAACATTTCATCACCATAACATCTCATCATTGCATAAAGTGCATTTTGCAAACATAAGTACATGTAGGTGGAATTAAGTAATTAAGTAATTAACCCTAACCGAAACCCTAACCCTAACATAAATGACGAATTGCTATAATGATGAAATGTCTCGTATGATGAAGTGTATTGTCACCAAATCCACATTTCCTGTACCATGTGTCAGACAAATTTGAACTCGTGCTCATTTTTACAAATCTTATACTCTGTCTGTCTGTCTGTCTGGTAAAAAAAAATGTAATTTCACCCACACCTAATCTCGGATCAAGCTGATATTTTGCACAATTATTTCTTTTACCTGCCAACACAAGAATCAATATATAAAAAAAAAACAAGTTAATTAACTATTGGTAATTAATTATTTTGTTTGGATTCTCGAACAGGGGAAAGATATTGTACTTGACTGATAATGTGCTCTAAGCTGATGGGTGTAAGCTAATGTCGGAAAGTTGTCGACATGTCAGCAGTTCCCCCCCCCCCCTGTACACTGCTTTTGGGCATAGATAACCGATTCAGTTTTAGATCAGCTGGGTCGCACTTTCTGTCAGAAATAAAATACAATGTATATCATCATTATCTGCCCCTTGAGTTTCATGGTAGGGGGCGCTGTGACAGTTCTTGTAACCAAATCTCTCAACTGTACCCGGGCAGCAGCTGTTCTCAGCATGATACCAAGAGTGGCCGGGTCCATTCCTTGACGTTGTCCAGCCAGCTTGTCTTTGGACGTCCCTATCTATCACTGGACTCTCAAAGATGACAATGAGTCATATCTTACAATATACCAGCTCAGCTTTTGCCTCTTCACAGTATTGAGGTAATTTTCATTTTTGTCAGTCTGAGTCTTGACATGTAAGGGTACAAACTCATTTGTCTTCTTTTCCTGGTATCTGATACCCAACAGTTTTCTGTAGCATTTACTCTCAAAGGCTTGAATACTTCTTTCAGATTCAGCGTTCAGTGTCCAACTTTCACAGCCATATAGAAGTACAAAGACTAGTAACGAAGAATGCAGTTATCGTTTTATTGGGAAGCTAATGTTGCTCGTCCAAATTGTCCACAGTTTAGTCATGACAGCAGGTGCCAAGCTTAAAAGAGTTTTGATCTCTTTTCTTCATTCTCCATCTTTTGTTATGTTTGACCCCAACTATTTAAATAAGTTAACCTCTTCTAGTGTTTTAAATAAATTCCCATCCAACAGTGTTACGAGTACGCTAAAACTTGGCTTATTGTTTACAAACGTGTGGACGTGCGTGTGTGTATGAGATGGAGTGGGGGGCAAGACGGTGTGAACATTATGTAAGTACTGAAAGGTAAGTAGGTAAAACAAACATGTCGGTCGGACTGTCAACAGTAAACAGCCCAGACACTGACATTGGTATAAACAGACTTTTTTTTACGTTTTGCTTGCCCCCATGTGTTGAACATACCAACATAACAACAAGTGGACGTTTAGTCGACCCCCCTCTCCAACTGTGTGATCTGTAGCCTACTTTGGGGAATCGTTTGATAGCCGAGATGGAATGCCTTACCGAATTTCTCTGGTTCAAAACCTGGTTTGACAATTTATTTTTTCACCCAATAATGATGTATGCATAAAGCTTAAAGTTCTTGTGTGCAAAAGTTTAACTTAAAGATTGTTTAGATTTGAGAGGTTTCGTCTAAACTGCAAGGAAGACAAATGTGAGAAAAATTTTTCTTTCTCAGAGAACAGAAAGAGGAATTATTTGCATTCTAGTTTGCTGGAGACAACAGTACCTGGATTCTGATCAGTCTATTTGCATATTCCTTCAATTATAGGCTTCTTCGTCCTTTTTGTTCTCATTTTTAAGTTGAAGGATTCAGACGAGTTGACTTAGATCTGACCAGGCAGCTTCTCATAGAGTTCTATTTCTGTTGGGGTTTTCGGGCCAGTTTCTTGTTCGGGCCTCTAGATACTCTAGGCAGCTTTGAGGGACATGGTCGGCTTTCTCTGGTGATGCACCACAAGGGCGAATGTTCACTAGTCCCATATTATTACTTTGGAAACATATGTTGTCTCATTCTGCTTACGTTTCTGAGGTGAAAGGTTAGATGTTGGTCTGTCGGGGAAGCTTCTATAAGGCATTGTCTTTCATGAAAGTTATATGAGAGATGGTCCAGTTAGTTCTCGTTTATTCTTCTCTCTATTATTTCGTTTAATTCTTCCAATTGTTTGATCATTCCACGATCTTTGGCCAGTATGTCTACTTCTTGATTGCCTTCTGTTGCAATGGGTAGATAGATAGATAGATAGATAGATAGATAGATAGATAGATAGACTGATAGATAGATAGATAGATAGATAGATAGATAGATAGATAGATAGATAGATAGATAGATAGACTGATAGATAGATAGATAGATAGATAGATAGATAGATAGATAGATAGATAGATAGATAGATAGATAGACTGATAGATAGATAGATAGATAGATAGATAGACTGATAGATAGATAGATAGATAGATAGATAGATAGATAGATAGATAGATAGATAGATAGATAGATAGATAGATAGATAGATAGATAGATAGACTGATAGATAGATATATATATAGATAGATAGATAGATAGATAGATAGATAGATAGACTGATAGATAGATAGATAGATAGATAGATAGATAGATAGATAGATAGATAGATAGATAGATAGATAGATAGACTGATAGATAGATAGATAGATAGATAGATAGACTGATAGATAGATAGATAGATAGATAGATAGATAGATAGATAGATAGATAGATAGATAGATAGATAGATAGATAGATAGATAGATAGATAGATATACAGAAATGTAATTTAAATCAAAAGACACGCTATAATTGTTTTCAAACAATATTTGTTTCTTCTAGCCTCTCACATAGTGATTCTTAAGTTCCACGTCCTGACACTTAAACTTCTTGTATTGGACTATAAGCTAGTTCAACAGTCTGTCTATTCTTGTATTGGACTATAAGCTAGTTCAACAGTCTGTCTATTCTTGTATTGGACTATAAGCTAGTTCAACAGTCTGTCTATTCTTGTATTGGACTATAAGCTAGTTCAACAGTCTGTCTATTCTTGTATTGGACTATAAGCTAGTTCAACAGTCTGTCTATTCTTGTATTGGACTATAAGCTAGTTCAACAGTCTGTCTATTCTTGTATTGTACTATAAGCTAGTTCAACAGTCTGTCTATTCTTGTATTGGACTATAAGCTAGTTCAACAGTCTGTCTATTCTTGTATTGGACTATAAGCTAGTTCAACAGTCTGTCTATTCTTGTATTGGACTATAAGCTAGTTCAACAGTCTGTCTATTCTTGTATTGGACTATAAGCTAGTTCAACAGTCTGTCTATTCTTGTATTGGACTATAAGCTAGTTCAACAGTCTGTCTATTCTTGTATTGGACTATAAGCTAGTCCAACAGTCTGTCTATTCTTGTATTGGACTATAAGCTAGTCCAACAGTCTGTCTATTCTTGTATTGGACTATAAGCTAGTTCAACAGTCTGTCTATTCTTGTATTGGACTATAAGCTAGTTCAACAGTCTTTCTATTCTTGTATTGGACTATAAGCTAGTTCAACAGTCTGTCTATTCTTGTATTGGACTATAAGCTAGTTCAACAGTCTGTCTATTCTTGTATTGGACTATAAGCTAGTTCAACAGTCTGTCTATTCTTGTATTGGACTATAAGCTAGTTCAACAGTCTGTCTATTCTTGTATTGGACTATAAGCTAGTTCAACAGTCTGTCTATTCTTGTATTGGACTATAAGCTAGTTCAACAGTCTGTCTATTCTTGTATTGTACTATAAGCTAGTTCAACAGTCTGTCTATTCTTGTATTGGACTATAAGCTAGTTCAACAGTCTGTCTATTCTTGTATTGGACTATAAGCTAGTTCAACAGTCTGTCTATTCTTGTATTGGACTATAAGCTAGTTCAACAGTCTGTCTATTCTTGTATTGGACTATAAGCTAGTTCAACAGTCTGTCTATTCTTGTATTGGACTATAAGCTAGTTCAACAGTCTGTCTATTCTTGTATTGGACTATAAGCTAGTTCAACAGTCTGTCTATTCTTGTATTGGACTATAAGCTAGTTCAACAGTCTGTCTATTCTTGTATTGTACTATAAGCTAGTTCAACAGTCTGTCTATTCTTGTATTGGACTATAAGCTAGTTCAACAGTCTGTCTATTCTTGTATTGGACTATAAGCTAGTTCAACAGTCTGTCTATTCTTGTATTGGACTATAAGCTAGTTCAACAGTCTGTCTATTCTTGTATTGGACTATAAGCTAGTTCAACAGTCTGTCTATTCTTGTATTGGACTATAAGCTAGTTCAACAGTCTGTCTATTCTTGTATTGGACTATAAGCTAGTTCAACAGTCTGTCTATTCTTGTATTGGACTATAAGCTAGTTCAACAGTCTGTCTATTCTTGTATTGGACTATAAGCTAGTTCAACAGTCTGTCTATTCTTGTATTGGACTATAAGCTAGTCCAACAGTCTGTCTATTCTTGTATTGGACTATAAGCTAGTTCAACAGTCTGTCTATTCTTGTATTGGACTATAAGCTAGTTCAACAGTCTGTCTATTCTTGTATTGGACTATAAGCTAGTTCAACAGTCTGTCTATTCTTGTATTGTACTATAAGCTAGTTCAACAGTCTGTCTATTCTTGTATTGGACTATAAGCTAGTTCAACAGTCTGTCTATTCTTGTATTGGACTATAAGCTAGTCCAACAGTCTGTCTATTCCTCTATAGCTGTTGGTTCCAACTAAACTTGAAACGAGCACTGTAAATTGTGTCCGGATTTCTCCAGTAGATCTAGATTTAAATCTAATGAATTAAAAAAAGCGTTAGAAAGAAGAGAAAAAACAACAACAGAAAACTAAACAAGAAAGAAAACATTAAGTGAGTAGAGCAAATAGATTCTAGAGCTAAGATAACAACAGCAGACCAGCTCGTTAGTCTGGCATACCTCTGTGACCTTCCCATGACACCATCAGCTGTTATGACCTGGTTTCAACCTAGTGCAGTCTTTGGTGCAATCAGCTGTTCCGTTGTTTTGTTTTGTTTTTTTCTTGGCGGTTAAAATCGGGTTCGGCCTTGTACATTTCTAGCAGTCAATTCGGTCAAGGTATTGTGGCTTAGGTAGAGGTGGGGTGTCTGAGGGAAGTGGGGGGGGGGGAGAGACTGGTTGAAAGTTCGGTGCTAAAAACAGAACCAGAACTCGCCTTGACTGAAATACTGCCTGAATTTCCCGACACAGTTTTGTCACGACCACTTGATACATGGCTGCAGGTCAGCACACACTAGTGTGACAATACACGTGACGAATTGAAAGCCGACTTTTAAAAAACATATTGTCAAGAAACTTAATATCTAGGAATGAAAGACAAAGATGAGGTAGGACAAGGAGTGACAGGACTGAAAAAAAAAGAAAAAAAATATATTTTTCAATATCGTTGGAAAAAAACATATTTATTGGAAAGTCAACTGTTTGTTTTATTTGAATGTCAACTGTTTGTTTTATTTGAATGTCAACTGTTTGTTTTATTTGAATGTCAACTGTTTGTTTCTAGTCTCACTTTTGATTGAAACCAAGTTCTGACCTAAAAGTTGGTCACTTTTGATTGAATCCAAGTTCTGACATAAAAGTTGGTCACTTTTGATTGAAACCAAGTTCTGACCTAAAAGTTGGTCACTTTTGATTGAAACCAAGTTCTGACCTAAAAATTGAAGTGGGGGCGAAAGTTTAAAAAAAAATAAAAATAATAAAAGCATTTTGTTCTCTCGGATGGGAGGAGTGCACTGCATGCACTGACGTTTATATGGCCCTGCAGCTAGTTTAATGATAACTGAGTTGAACTGGCCCTGCAGCTGGTTTAATGATAACTCAGTTGAACTGGCCCATATTTCAAAATGATTGTTATCATGTATTGTTACACAGACATGCTTTATCCCGAAATGATGTTCTGATTATTGGACAGACATTCAGGCGACTAAGTAGGTCAGTTCTGGCAACGCATGTCACAGCTGGTTTGCGGACGCACAAAAAGCCAAAAAGTGAGGATCTTCTTTTGTATATAATCAACATATATGACCGATTATAACAAAGGTTACCAAAGTTCTTAGTTTTCATAAATACAAACCATAAAAAGGATCTACATTTAGTGTATTTTGAGAAATCGGTTCTTAATTAAATAAAGCATAAAGATTTTTTTTTGATTTACAGTAAAGTATATATCTTTCTGAAATTCGTCCTATTAAACTGGAAGAACATGCAGATCCAAGAACAACAATGTCAAATTGTTAGATGACAATACTTGGCATTGCATTAGAGAGTTATTAGATATAGCAAAAGATATTTTTTTTAAATTGAGAGAATTGAATTGCATTATGGGTAATAAAATCTCGATCCATGCCAGAGAAAGGCTACGGTAGTCGCTCTTGATTGCAAGATTATAAATAATCGTGTGTTTTTCTCGAAATTTCGCCAGCCTTCCGCAGATTAGATCAACAAACTCTAATTCCAGGAGTGACTTTGAGAGTCAAAGTGGGACGACCTGACCACGCTCAGCTTTTGAAGACGCTTGGAGCCCCCAAGTTCATCTCAAGAGTTTGGTAACTTAAATAAAAAAGTCAGTGTGGAATAGGAAATAGCTGAAAGTGCTCTTAAAAATCTTTAAATGACTATTTTGGGGCCAAACATAAAGTCCCTGTGTGTTGACTTCATCATACTAGTTCGACACTCACGAATAATCAGCCCCTGACTCCGCGTAGTTCCGAAAGCAGTGTTTTTTATGAAGTTTATTGACGCAGTGACTCCGGGTAGAGGGACCTGCAAAGCTCTACACACAATCCTGATGCAGACTGAACTGCAATGGATGGCTAAAGAATGGATAACTCCCGCATCGCTAAAAAGACTTCTTCCTTCACCTCCATCTAACTCGGAAGAAAAGCACAAGATGGTCAGAAGAGAAAGACACCCTTAATGATCAGTGAGCGCTTTTCACTTACATCAAGAATAAGGAAGCAAATGATAGAGCACCTTTGCGACCCTGTGGTGCTGGAGCGAAATTTTCCGAGGACAAGAAAGCAGCCTTAGTGGAAGAAAAACGTCAGAGGATGAAGTAAAAGCAACACTGGATCCAGAAGCAGTGGTTGACCCTGTGAACTTTCGGGTTCATATAGGCATCACAAGTCACGTGAGAAGATATGGAAGTGCAGCGCGTACTAAACTATACTGCCTTCAGGCTAACACAAGTGTGAATCAATATGGATGAGTTCTGCATATAAATATAGTTTGGCTTTAAATTTTGTCCAAATTTTTTTAACTCAATCTTTTGCACATCGTATTGATTTATTTTGTTTTGCAGAGTGAAAATTTTTGCTTTTAAAACTAGAATGCAAACCATAAAATTCATTTTCACTAAATTTGGGACAATTTCACTGCCACCAATTTCTTTTGGAACAAAGTTGTTTATCTGACTTTGTTTCCTTTCATTGTATCCCCCCCCCCTTTTTTTTTCTATTTTTAACTACTTTTTTTTTTTACGGTTACTAGTCTGATAAGAAACTCTTGTTTGACTTCGTCAAAACTTGGTTAGTAGGACAAATAGGTTACCTCAGTTGATATAGGCTAGTGCACTTTGCATTCTCATTAACAATGCATTTTTTTTGTACAATACCTCTATTAAAGTCAGAATTTCATAGAACCTTCAGAAGCCTGGATCCAAGAACCTGGAAAGCTAATCACAAAAACGACTCTAACAATTTTCCGAGCAGTTGATTTATATCGCTGATAAAGGAATATACTAGCTCGTTGGCCACACAGGGAAAACTCTAGTTTGACCGTTTTCAATGAGGACATTATGATGTGACCGTAGAGTTTAAGTTTGCGTTTGTTTTTTTTTTTACAGTGGTTAGCATCGTGGGTCCCGATTGCTGTATTAATCCTGTTTCTAATCTCTTCATTCGTAATGCTGTCTTTGTAAGTGACCCCCAAGATCTTTCTGTAGTATTTTAGTTCCTTTGCTAGGATCCTCTTCTCGAGATCTGCAGTCAGCGTCCAAGTTAAGTAAGCATGTAAGAATGTGGCCGTGACCAGGGTGATTAGAGTGTCGAGGGCTAGGGTTTTGTCTTTCAGATTGTTTTCAGTTTTGTATGTGCTGTTGTGGACTGTACAATTCTGGCCAGTCGTTCAGGTTTGGTTCCTTCATCTCAGACAAATGTTCCTAGGTATTTTAAAACCACTGACACTTTTCAGCCTCTCGCATTCATTACCAGTGTCCATTTTATTACCTTGTTGGCTATTGGTCACAATTTGTTGTTTTTTTTTTCGGTATTGATTTGCATGCATATCATATCCTGCCATGTCCTCTTTAATATTTATAAATAATTACTTTGCGCATTTAAACAAATAAATCCAATTTTTTTAGGTCCAATATTTGACGTTGAGTTCAGTTATTACCGTGGTCAACGCTTTATTAGTACGTTGTGTTGCATGCACTAGCGGATCTAGAACTTTAAAGGGGGGGGGGGGCGATTTTTTTCCAAACCCTAACCCTAACGCCCAGTAAACCCTAACCCTATGCATAAACGTGCGTACACACACACACATACACACACACACACACATATAAATACATACATATATATATATATATGTTTATATATATATATTAGAATTATAAAAAAGCAGCATTTCTCAACCTTCAGCGAAAAACAAAACAACTGGGGCAGCGCTATAAGGTTCTCTTGTGGGGTTCTTGCTTTTTTCACTGCAGAACGCATTCTCCTGACAAGTACAGCTCTTATTTAGCAATGGATTTCGGGGCGAAGCCCCGACGCCAACAGCGTTTTCTTGCTTTTTTCACTGCAGAAAGACATTCTCCTGACAAATACAGCTCTTTATTCATCAATGGATTTCGGGGCGAAGCCCCGACGCCAAAAGCGTTTTCTTGCATTCTTCATTGCAGAAGGGCCTTCTCCTGACTTCTACAGCTCATTATTCATCAATGGATTTCGGGGCGAAGCCCCAACACCAAAAGCGTTTTCTTGCATTCTTCACTGCAGAAACGCATTCTATTGACAAGTACAGCTCTTTATTCATCAATGGAGTTCGGGGCGAAGCCCCGACGCCAAAAGCGTTTTCTTGCATTCTTCATTGCAGAAGGGCCTTCTCCTGACTTCTACAGCTCATTATTCATCAATGGATTTCGGGGCGAAGTCCCGACGCCAAAAGCGTTTTCTTGCATTCTTCACTGCAGAAACGCATTCTCCTGACAAGTACAGCTCTTTATTCATCAATGGAGTTCGGGGCGAAGCCCCGACGCCAAAAGCGTTTTCTTCTTTTTTCACTGCAGAAACGTATTCTCCTGACATCTACAGCTCATTATTCATCAATGGAGTTCGAAGCTCATTATTCATACTATTAAAAAAGGACCTTTTGAATAATGTTGTACTTGAAAATTATTTTAATTTGAATTTATAGGCCCTTAATACATTGCAAATAAAACCGATTTGTTCCTTGAAAAGATAAGATACCCCACATATTTAAATTTTGGCTTTGGGGATCGCCGCCGAAAAAAAAAATTATTCAATAAAAAGTATTCAATAAGATCAATGTATAAATTGTGAATTATAGTCCCAAATTTATTTAACTAGAAAATTATCAGATTGAGTAAAGGTTGGTAAAAGGCGACTATGAAAACATTATTTGAGTTTATAACTCATCTCAATCATGGCTCTAATACTGAAAAATTTCGTTTGAATTCGAACTTTTCCAATGCAAAGTCTTACTTAAAATAATTATGATAAATTCATGTGAAATTAAATAAACTCTGTCTAGAAATGAGAGGAGCGGTAGAGTGAAAACGATTAATCCTCGCTCCTTTAATAATTTCTGCTAAAGATTGCATTTGGCATTAAAGAATAGGGGTTGGGCGACTCAATATAAGAATTTAATTTATAGTGTATATAAATTATGATGGGGGAAATGCGATTGCATGTATCGCCCCTCCCTCCTTGTACAACCCTTTTTCATATAAATTTACTAATGATACAATTTGAGATTAGATTGTGGTATTCATAAAATACAATGGGTCACATATCAATACGTAGTTTATATTATATAGATATTCAACTAATTTTGTTCACAAACTATGATTCTCCACAAAAATAGGACCGCCCCCCCCAGCATTCAGAGAGATAGAGTGGGGAGGGCAGTACATGCAATTGCCCCCCCCCTCACCCCACCGAATCGGCCAAAATACCAGAAAGGGAGCGACATAATATAAAATGTATATATTAATTCAACTAATTTTGTTCACAACCTATGATTTCTCCATAAAAACGGACCGCCCCCCCACTCAAAGGGTTTAGGTGAGAAGGGCAGTAGAGGTATTCGCCCCCCCCCTACCAATCGGCAAACTGGGCACGACATAATGTAAAGATCGGTTAAAAAATCAATAACAAGTCTATACAATATAGATATTACATTGATTCTATTAGCAAGCTGTGATTTCTACAAAAAAATTGGACCGCCCCCCCCACTCGAAAGTGTATTGAGGGGGGGGGGCGGGATTGATACCATCGCCCCCTCCCGACCCCACCAATCGGCCAACATACTAGAGGGGGGGCGAAATAATCTAAAAATAGGTTGAAATATAAATAATTAGTATTTATTTTTAACATAAGTAATAAATTCCTATACAAATTGTGTGAATTCTGTAATAAAAATCGCCCGCCCCCCCCCCTCTGGGGGGGGAGTCGGCCGAGTGTGGGGGGGGGGGCGATCGCCCCTACCGCCCCCCCCCCCCCTGGATCCGCCAATGGTTGCATGTAGGCAAAACGATCAATCGCCAATGTTTCCCCTTACAAAATTTAAGTCATTGGTTAATATGCATGACTAAATGCATGACGCGTAGGACGTAATCATCTTCTTTTTTGAAGTAACGTCTGTATTATATAAGATAAGATAGATGCCATATAGTCATTAGACATTCGTAACAACCATAAGAACTTCATTGAAATGAGACCAACAACAAAACAAAAGTGTATTTATCGGAGTATGACCCCAGAACTATAAGCTCAATCAAATAACTTCAGACTTACATCTTTAAAACACGTGGGTCTAAAAGAGGGATATGTAATTATATATTGACACAGTTTTGTCTCAACTTTTCACCAGACTGACACACTTTCTATGTAACAACACACATACACACATTTTGTTCTAGTTTTTCAGTGGCGTCTACTATGTATGTATATATGTTAGTGTTAGGAGTTTGTTCTAGTCTACAGTGGATCACGGCTGTGAGCTGTCAACCGAGTTTCTACAACCAAGTCTCCAACAGTCCAGGTAGAGAAAGAAAGTTGGAGAAGTTTCCAAGGTCACAGTCGAGACTTCCTGGCCACCTACCAACTTCTGGCAATACGTCACGTGAACCATCTCTTGCTTCACTAAAGTACTGAAGGAATGAAACAATGCCACAAAACTACCACACGCACACACACACACACACATAATAACGTTTCCTTTTTTTGTTTCATTATCTTATAAATTAAAGTGTTTTTTTTGTTTTTCACCATTTTTTTGTTTTCGCCCTTTTTTGAAATTGAAAACCTTGAAATTTAGTTATTTATAATTTCAAAAGTTATATTAAAGCTTGCCCTTTTTTTTTCTACATTGGAATCATTCCATAATGTGGGTCACAAGGTACAGTGCGCTCCCCTCTCTCGACACCTCTAGTTTATTTCTAGTTGTTTTGTATATTTATATAGTGCTTTTTTTTATACAAAAGATATACAATACAGATACTCAGTGATGGATTGCCTAACTTTTGACTTCTAATATATTAATAATTAACGTTTTAATACAAGAAATGTAATAATTTTTTCTCCGCATTGAAAAAGGTGCCGGTACGCCGTACCGGTGCGTACCGTCACAAAAAAAGCTCTGTTATATATACATTTTATTTATTTATTTATTGAAACGCGTTTCTTATGTTTATTTATATCTAAAAAAAAACTACTTCACCATTTTTTTTATAATGCATTAAAATATCAAAATCTACTTTATGATCTGCTCATCAAGTATAGAAAAAGATCCACAGGGGCCGGCTACGAGTTCATGATATATTCATGAGATAAAAGTGGCAGTGCTTTAGATATTTTGGTGTCTCAAATCAATGAGATTAATAAATACTGCATTTCATAATTTCACAACGGTACGAGCTTTGACAAAAAAACAGGCTTTGCTGGTTGAAATGATCAAACACTTGACAGTATTCGGACAAACTGATATGACTTACATTTGCTTAGCAAAATATTGTTTTTAAATTCTAGGCTTGATTTTTGTTTTCTCCTTAAAGGTTAGTGTCGATGAGCACCTCTGGCCTACTCGTAGGAGTGAGCATATATTTTCAGTGCAAGGTCAAACTTGTTTACATCCTAAAAGTGGGGTCAGATTGTTCGCGTAAAGGAATGGCGGGAGGGAGTGGTGTTGCTCAGCCGCATGCTATCCCCCCCCTCCCCAACATTAAATGCAGATTGTTTCTAGAGGTAGCGAAACTGTTCCTTTATATTTGCACTAACACTCGCGTACGGATCTAGACTTTGCCCACAGCACTGTGAGCGCGCGAAGTTCACGCGGTAGAGTTCAGAATGTCTGTCACGTGACAGTGCATGCCTGTATGGTTTCTCAATGCTGTAAGATTCGCAGTTTGACCGTCAGTATGTTGTACGATTTTATGTTAATAGTCAACATTGAATGACAGCAATTTAATTTGTTGTCACACGTATTGTTTCCTTATTAGCGAACTCGATCTGTTGATTCTGTTCTTTTAGATTTTACAGACTTTTCGTATTGAAAAAGAAAATTTCATAGCGCACTTAACATGATTTTGTTAATTTGTTAATTTGTTTATATTTGTGTGTTTTAGGCATTTGGTATAGAGACGCACGATAGTTTGACGGACTTTCAACGTGACATCTAGTGACATCACGGATAATGGGGGTTTTAGCTTATTCAGTTGGTGTTAGGAATTCCAGGTGACCACATCTTATTACGGACAGAGACTCGACTGTGGCCTTTATGCGTTAAACTGTATTCAAGTATCTAACGGCCTGGACTTGGTCCATACATCTTGTTACTGTGTAGGTCTTGTTCATAAGTAGTTGTAAATGCATCTGATACACCCGTACAAGAAACTCAAACATCTTCTGAGTAATCTGTTGAAGCCAGACAGCCATCATACAAACTACAAGACAAAGCCTGTTACATGTGTTATTTTTGTTTGTTATTATTTGGAAGTAGAATTCCGTTTAAGTTCTAAGATGTAATTAAACTGAGTTTAAATTTTGCCCATGTTTAAATCACTCACTGGCACTGCAAGCTATAAATAGTATGATGGAAGTGTAAACTTCAAGTGGATAAAGTTACAATTACTTGAAATAAAGTTTCTATTGTAGTTGATAAGATTTTGAATAAATTCGTGAAATACGATCAGTGTCTAGATAGGTATGTAGACTAATGCCTTTTTTTTTCTTGTCATTCTTATCTCCGACGGCTCCGTTGAACGTGAAGTAAGAAAAAAAAAAGCAAAAGTATTTTAGTGTTTGTATATATAAAGAGACAGAGATCTAAAATCACCAAAGCATGAGTCCACCCACCAGCTGATACACACACGCTTCGTTACCGTGAAAGACGTAATAGAGGGATTTTTTTTTTAAACTAGTACTGCCCCCCCCCCATAGAACTACTGACCTATTACCTAAAACAATTGGTTGCAGTCAATCAAACCAAGCAAAATATATACTTTACAAAAAAAAAATGAGCTTAGAAATGGGAAAGTACCGCACAATTGCTACCATATCGTTTTTAAATGTTTCAATATTTATCTCCCTTTTTATATAACACACAAATTACCAAATTACCACAGATTAGTTAACTAACTGTTTTTTTGTATTGGTTCATGTGTTGTCTTCGACAATGGATACTTCCACAAAAATTTCAACTTGATCTTAGAATGGGAAGTGGGAGAAATAACGTGTACAAGATTCCACCCAGACAGATAGTGAGTTGATATAAACTTTGTAAAAAAAATAGATGGGGATTAGTTAGGTCTGTATCATACTTTTATCAAGCGTGTATGAAAGACAACTGTGCAGTCGAAAATTTAGAAATATTTTTTTTATTCTTCTTCAAAGTGATTCGACGTCACGGCTGACGGGACAAACAAAAGATTTGGAGCAGAAAAGGGCAACAGCATCACGTAGTCCCCGACATACTTAGAGCCGGCACGACGGAATCTGATGTAAACATTGAGTTCACGTGTAACTCGATCACTCAGTAAATAGTGTAGCAAATGTTCCTTCTTTGTAGAAGTATTTACCGCTTGTAAACGCATAACGCTGTAAACGCATATAGTTGCTAAATACATGTAGCTAAAGCTGTTTAATTAGCGGTATAATTAAACATACGGCATTTTAAAAACTTTTGATTATACCAGTAAATCAGAATAAAGTCATTGCAAAACCCCCATCTCCCCCACCCCCCACACCGTTTTGATAGGCTGAATGTGACAAAAAAGTATTTAGTCATTTAGTATGTATCAGGGTATTGACTAAAAAAAGGCAGTGTAATACAGATACAATTATAAATACACAATGAATGCCAAGTAAAATTATGTAAACATTTTATAGAATTATTTTTTATCTCTAAAATATGTTTCTTTCAATAGCCCTTGTGAGCCCCTATTGGTCATAGATTAAGTGCATTGAACCCTTTCTCGCCATGGTTGCTGGGTTATACTCTAGCATATCCTGACTCTTCTATTACAATGATACAAACTAGCGATAGGCCCAACCTACAAATGCCTTGAATTTACATCAGTTTATCAAAGAGCTCTTGGTCATACAACATACTAAAGAATGGCAAATGATTGTGTACTTAATAAGCCCTAATGTAAATGTAGTTATTCTTTGATTTGGTCTATGTAACCATAATGTAAATGTCTTTATGCTATAAATCTCTTGCAAAAATTGCTAAAAGATTCGACAGACGCCACGTTTGGTATAATAAAGGCTGGCATCAGAGGCGGGCAAGCTGTATGGTTATTACACTAGGGCCGGTGGGCCGGCATCGAAAGGTCGCATGATAAGATTTCAGAACATTCTCATTAAAAATTGGCCCGTGAAACTCTGTAATTGGCCTTGCATTACCTTTTATTAAATATCTTTTTACAGAATTTTACACTTTATACGAACCTAACACGTTTTCTTTATAATGTAACTGTTTAAACAGTGCTTCAGATGAGCATAATTCCGTTAAACATATCTAACAATAAAAAAGCTTATGTTTCGCAAACTCTTTATGAAGAGTCCCGAACAAGACACTGGCCCCAAAACACCCTTATAGAAAGAAAACTATATGGAGAGCTCCTTGATTTGGAAACCACTGAACGCTCCAACATAATAAGAAGAACGAGGAAGAAGAAGAAGAAGTAAAGTCCCATATGATTTACATTAGAAAGACCATAGACGAATCATAATGAAGAAATTCAATATAAGATTGCCCTTGTAAACATTGAGATTCTGTGTAGTCTACCAGCCTACCTACATGTCAAAATGCAAGAAGTTATGTAAACTCACGTAAGCAAGAGCTCAGTTATCGAAGTATTATCAAACTTTACATATTATGAGGACTGGTACGTATGGATGTCCATCATTAACTTATAGCACGCCTTTTTTTGGGCCGCATGGTGTGGTCATGCCAGGGCCGACCTTACAACCTAGACCGCTTTTGGATAGCATAACGAAGCGGGCGAGTCTGATTAATTAGCAACACGAATTAGTACGGAATTAGCGCTGCATTTGTTGGCCTACTTCATGTAGCAGCTGTTCTATTAATTAGGTCACATACGAGACTAATTAGTAAATGGTGAAAAAGGTGAACAAGAGTTTATCGTGAATCCGCCCTGGCACGTAATCATGACAAAAAAAACTGAACTACATTCCGAGTTACAGGCTAGTTACTCCCCGCCCTTTAGAGCAGAAATTACAGAGTTACAGGCTAGTTACTCCCCGCCCTTTAGAGCAGAAATAACCGAGTCACAGGCTAGTTACTCCCTGCCCTTTAGAGCAGAAATTAAAGGCTAGTTACTCCCCGCCCTTTAGAGCAGAAATTACCGAGTCACAGGCTAGTTACTCCCTGCTCTTAAGAGCAGTATTACCGAGTCACAGGCTAGTTACTCCCTACCCTTTAGAGCAGAAATACACAAGAATGATACAATGACAAACTTTAATATGTAGGTCATTTATTGTAATAATACAGTAATAATATATATCTTCTGATCTCTTGATTGACCTTGGGATTGAATACAGAACCTGCAGGCCTTAACTCTGACCTTAAATTCGACTTCTTAAATCTGTTCTTTTTTTTCATGACAGCTGCTACATCTGGTTGATGTTAGGTATCTACATGTATTTAAAAAACGCTCCAATGTTACACATAGACTCTACATAAAAATAAATGCATATGAAGTGCTTTTGTCTTCATTTCAAGACATCAATTAGATCACAATAGAAACGGTGTCTCCAAAAAAAAAAACAACAACATATTTAGGCCACTGATAAGAAATTTCGTTTCGTATTTACAAATTCTCAAAATAAAACTTTTTGACTCCTTATTTACTTCATTTCTAATTTTTAGGCAAACTGTCACTTGCGATCTACGTATGGGCAATTGAATCTGTCAAGTTGGTAAATGTTTAGTCCTAGTAGGAGGAGGACAATCCTCCCCTTTCCATCCAAGTGATGTCGTGTATCCAGTAGGGATGAGGCTGTCAAGAATGTTACCTGATTTCTGTTTCTACTAGGTGTAGGTTGAAATTCTACCGAACGAAAGCCATTCTAGATCTACATCTCTTTAGGGGCCTTTTCGTAAATAAAAAAAAAACATCTAATAAAAATACGGTAAATCAGAATATATTTTTTTTGCCGTACACACAAGAACACACGTAAACTCTCACACATATAAAATTGCCCTAACAGTAGAGTCAAAGACTCTTGGAGCTCTAGGCTTAAGGAAGCTTGCGTTCGTCTGAACTTACGTCTGGGAAAGATTCAAGCGGATGTACAAGTTTCACACAAGCAATAAAAAAATAGTTTAAAAATTTCAGGATTTTTTTTTAACCTTACGCCACTTAGCTCAGACATATTTCTTTTTGTAGGAATGGGACTTAGAGCTTGTTATTCGGCTTGTCCCCCTTGCGAGTCGCCGTTAACAAATCTCCTTGACCCGGAGTTCTCTGTTTTATGTTGTTCTCTCTTAGAAGAGTCTTGAAGTGAGCGAATAGGTAACTCGGAATATAACTTGGTCTTGGTTAACTTTTAAATAGCTAGAAAAAAAAAGGAATCGATAATAATAATAATAGTTTAATTTTTAAAATGCTGTTAGAATAAATATACAGATAATAATAACTATAATTGCTAGATAATTTAATAGTGCTAGTAGAAAAAAAATAGCAGCGTAATGTAATTGTAATACTGATGAAGAATGGGATTTTTAATTTCGGGATCTTTAGAGAGCCTCTGGGTCCACCCAGCTCTATTGGGTACCTGACAATAGTTGGGGATAAGTACAGGCGGTTGACCGTTGGTCGTTGTGTTGGCCACATGAAACCCTCGTTAACCGTGAGCGACAGAAACAGATTATCTGCCCTTTAGATCGCAATGTAGGAAAAGAACTGAAACTTACTTTTAATGTAATCTTCATACATTTCATAATATAAACAAAGAACAGAATTAAGTCTGCAAACTACGTGTGTAATCAGTAGTTTATATCTAGTTGTAAAAGTCTTCTTTAATAATTATGCATGTGGCCTGTCTGAGATCAAGGGGGAGAAAGTTTCAAAATTGTACTGAGTTAAAAAAAACGTGGCTAATTAATTATTTAAATATCAAGAAGAGACCACATCTAAGTCATCAAATCATAAAAGCCAGAGCTAATTCATCAAATCATACAAGCCAGAGCTAAATCAGCAAATCATAAAAGCCAGAGCTAATTCATCAAATCATACAAGCCAGAGCTAAATCATCAAATCATAAAAGCCAAAGGTAAGTCATCAAATCATAAAAGCCAGAGCTAAGTCGTTTAATCCTAAAGACCAAAAACTAAGTGACAACATTAGAAAGTCTTCATTGATCTAATGCTCCTGGGCCTGACATTCACATTGTTGTTATTTAATGGCAACATCAGAAAGTCTTCATTGATCTAATGCTCCTGGGCCTGACATTCACATTGTTGTGATTTAATGACAACATCAGAAAGTCTTCATTGATCTAATGCTCCTGGGACTGACATTCACATTGTTGTGATTTAATGACAACATCAGAAAGTCTTCATTGATCTAATGCTCCTGGGCCTGACATTCACATTGTTGTGATTTAATCTCTGAGTTCACTGGCTATTAAGTTCATTTAACGAATCCAATGCCATGCAAACTGCTTTCAGTTCTGAAATGAGCGTAGTTTCTGACGCCCAAGTGTTCGATAACATTGACTGCACCAGGTGGGCTTGACAGGACTTTCCAACAGGTCAGCAAAAGAAAACAATTAATGACCTCCCTTTTTTTAAAAAACTGGAATAAATATTGCATGAGAAGCATGACCAATTAAAAAAACAACTATTGTTATCTTGGTGTATTTCTGTTGAAATGGGGGTTGGAGAGGTTTAAATTGTTTATGTGTCTGTGTGTGTGTGTCTGGGGTGGTCTTGGATAGTGGCAGTGGTTAGGAAGCTGACGTGTGACCTCATCGCGTTTCTAGCAGACGACACCTTACTAAATGTATTCAGATTTTCTTAATTATCTTCAGGTTTGATTGGCTTTCAAAACTACAGGATTCTACTTCTAAGCTGTTCTATTTACAAAATACTCATTTCCTTCCTTAGAGTTTTACTCAGGTAAGCTGCAAGGGGTAAGACCTAAAATATTTTTGCCTAGACAATGATTTATCGATGGCTTATACTTATAAGTATTTGTTATGTATGCTTTGTGTCGTCCGCCCGTGGTGGAAGCTGTCCAGGCCTGAGCAAGCTATTATAGCACAGTGCAGGACAGGCCATTGTCCTGTTGGGTCATATTTCTCACGGTTATGGCCAAATTTCGACTCACGGTGCCCCCGTTGCGGGGAAGAAGAGGAAACCGTGCCTCATATTCTGTTTGACTGCCCCAGACTTGCTGATCTCCGTTTCGACAGGTCTGGGAAACCCAAAATTCTCGACCTGTATGGCGACATTTATGCACTACGCAAGACAGCAGGGTTTCTGTCCAGGGCTTTTGCAAGAGAGGATTTGAGCCTCTCAAGCCCTCACTCAAATGGAGTTTGATGATGATGATGATGTGTCGCCCGTGGTGAGGGTTGGCATTCTTCAACGTTCAGACTGATGGTGCTTTCTTAACAACGTAACCTGAATCAGGTAGTTTCAAGAGTTGTGGGTAGATTATTTAGTCGAATATAAAAGTATCATGGAATGCTTTATCTAGATCTATATAGAAGATAATTGAACGGATACATTTTTTAAAAATTAGAATGGGCAGCATGCGTTTAATAACTCAACCTCATCTTTCATTTCAAATACATGTCCAATGATTAATTTTTGACTTGAAGAGGCCCTAAACTTTTTGAGGTATGGGGCCCTTTTTGGAGCCCTATATACGTCCAGTGGAGGTGAGGTGGCTGAGCGGTAAAGCGCTTGGCTTCCGAACCGGGAATCCCGGGTTCTAATACTGGTGAACACTTGGATTTTTGGTTTCGGGATCCTTTGGGTGCCTCTGAGTCCACCCAGCTCTAATGGGCACCTGACAATAGTTGGGGAAAAGTAAAGGCGGTTGGTCGTTGTGCTGGCCACATGACACCCTCGTTAACTGTTGACCACAGAAACAGATGACCTTTACTTCATCTGTCCTATAGACCACAAGGTCTGAAAGGGTAAACTAGAAAAGATAGTGAGAATCTGACACCATAATATTTCAGACCATTCAAAGTTCTGATGCAACGGCTACTTTTTTCTTTTCTGAAAGCGAAAAATCTATTTTTTTAAATCACTTATTCAAGCAGTTTTTTCATAAAAAATACACCACTTTTATAACTATTCACTATTAATAGTAACAAACAAGGGAGGTTCTTTAGTAGGGGAGCTAGCAATTAACCATATTTTTAACATATTCATGTAGTTGGTTTTAGATTTTTTTTTATTACATTTCTATTGCTAAGTTATGTAAGTTCTGTCATGCTAACTACTTCATTTACACAGAATTTTTTTAAAGAGAAAAAATCTATTTAGTATGCATATAAGTTGGAAATAATTTAAAACAACAATTAATAAGTAGTTTTTCATATTATCGCGTGAATAGAAAAACATACAGTAAGTTATATCTTTTTTACGGAAATGTTTTTTCTTGAGGATTTGAATAAGTAATTGGCCCTTTACAAAACAATTAGATCAATTAGATATTCATTATAAGACATCATTTAGGCTAGGTTCACATCTAACTTCACATTCCCTTTCCCCTATCTTTTGGTCTGCTGGACCACTGGGGCACCACACAAGATCTGTGAACCTTCTTTCTTCATTGTTCTCTGTCATTTGTCTTTGATAGAATTTCATTCCGATATATTTTTTTTCGGAAAATATTGAAACCTGCCTTTTTACCTGCCTGGGTGGACCACTTCGGGGGCCGATAGTGAGTTTATGTTTCTACACAAACTGTCTTTGTAACCTTGTTTTTTTCTGAACTAATGTGTATTCATTGTTAAAATATTGTCAAACAAATAAATAAATAAAACAAGCAAGCCATCCTGCCACTGGTTTCCTCCCCATGTGATTGGACGAGTTAATACAAGCGAAGTAATAGGAGCGAGGTAAAGCCACTTCCACTGACCGCAATGTCCAACTTCCAAAGCGACGAAACTAATTATAAATAAAGGCCATCATTTAAACTTAAGATAAGACTGTCACAACAAACTATAACCACAAAAAATTCGGCTTAAGTCGAGAAAAAAAAACAAACAGGAAAAGTTCAAAGTTTAAGCCCTAATCGACCTTGACATTTGAAAATTATAATTTATCTAAGCCCTTATAACCTTAAAGATTGTCAAAGCGTGATCTCAGCGAAATGAGCCATTTCAAATAGACCAGTATAAGTAGATGTTGATTGACTCATTATCCGAATTAAAATGTTGACTTGGTTTAGAATCTAGCACTGGCAGAAAAAAAAAAGTTGAATACATTCATTAGCAGTTACTTACGTATAGACATCCATTGCTGGACTATTTATGTAAGTAAAACCTACAACATATAAATGTGATCTTTTTGTTGATAGATGCAATGTTCTTTTTGGTTCACGATTTGGTGTGTGCAATATTTATTGCAAAGCTTATATCAACTCACTCTGTCTGTCTTTCTGGGTCAAAAGTTTGTACACGTTATTTCTCCCACACCCAATCTCGGATCAAGATGAAATTTTACACAATTACTTCTGTTACCCGACAACACAAGAATCAATATAAAAATTAACAAATTAGTTAATTAACGATTAGTAATTAATTATTTTGTTAGGTATCTCAAACAAGGGAAAGAATTTGTACTAGACTGAAGTGGTGGTATAAGCTAATTAGTCCCCTTTATAGGTCGTCATCTGAGTCTTGGTGAACACAACATGAACAAAATAGGACGAGACTATAGAAACAATAGATAACTATACAATCTTCCTATCTTATCTTATATGATACAGACGTTACTTTAAAAAAAAAAAAAAAAAGAAGATGCTTACGTCCTACGCGTCATGCATTTAGTCATGCATATTAACCAATGACCTAAATTCTGCCAAGTCACTGGTTTTCCTGGCTAGCTCAGGCAACCCATTTCATGTTCATAAGCTCCAAACTAGTAGAGTGGTTACCGTGTTGACTTGATAAGGATTGAACTATGACTTCGAATTCATTTCTTTCTTCTCTTTTAAATGTTTATTAATGTTATTGTTAGTCTAGATCTATTACAAAAAGATTTTCATCACTAAGTAACCTAATATATTTAGCTAATTAATGATTGTATTTCTGTATTTCTATAGTTAGAAAGCTAAAACTACCTATATTAAGTTACGATGATTATTTTCAGATGAATTAAAAACTGCCAATTTTAGCTATATAGCTCCTGTCTCGTGGTCGAAGATGAGCACATTTCTCATTTCCCATAGACTCGAAAATGGCGGAAAAGTCCAATCCTCGCTTTAAAAAGCCGGCCTCATGGGTGGGTTATGTCAGTTGCAGATAGGCCAGCTTCTTCTCTCAGCTTTTTGTTGGTTCGGCGCTCTTTCGCCCTGGCCACTCTTCTTGCTTCAAATCTTGAGACTCCGAGACTCGCAGCTTCACGCCATGAGGAGCGATCTTGAGCTAGTGCTTCCCAGCCATGAATGTCGATATCGCATTCCTTGAAGGAGCTCTTGAGAGTGTCTTTGTAGCGCTTGTATTGGCCTCCCTGGGAGCACTTTCTTGCACACAACTCGCCGTACAGAAGTCGCTTGGGAAGGCGATTGTCTGTCGTGCGGACTACATGTCCGCCCATCGAAGTTGGGACCTTTTTACTGCTTTAGCTTTAAGATTTCTGTGTCTGGTATGTGGTGGGACCAGTGCTCCTTATGGATACTCCTTAGACGGTGTAGGTGGAAGGAGTTTAGCTTTTTGATGTGGCGGTAATATAGTGTCCAGGACTCTGATGCATATAGGAGTGACGGGAGGACTACAGCACTGTAGACTTTCAGTTTTGTGGATATGCTGAGTCCTCTCCGTTGCCACACTTGTTCTTGAAGTCTGCCAAAAGCAGCACTGGCACGAGCAACACGGAAGTCAACCTCATCATCTAGGTTGGCGTTTGCTGATATGGTGCTTCTCAGATAGACAAACTTTTTGACGTTTGCTAATTTCTGGCCATCTATGAGAATTTCTGGTTCTGTGACAGCTTTATTTGGAGGAGGTTGGTGCAGCACTTCTGTCTCTTTCTTACATTAATGGTGAGGCCAAAATTTTGGCATGCATTAGCAAAGAGGGACAGGCTCTTTTGAAGGACTTCTTCGTTTGCGGCGTTTAGGGCACAGTCATCTGGGAATAGCAGGTCTCTGGTGCAGTCGTAGTTTACCTTGCTCCTTGCCTTGAGTCTCTGAGCATTTTAGTTAATTAATGATTGTATGGATAAGTCAATATTTTTGCAAATTAATAATGGCCTATATTTTATTAAACATATTTTATGTGTAGACCTATATTTATTTAATTAACAATTACTAATTCATAAATACACAATGTAATCCTTTATTAAATTATTATGACATAAAAGCCGAATACGAGTGACAACTAGCAAAAAAAAAATACGACCTCCCTTCACCCAAATAAACACACTCCATGCTTCCCCCCGACCTTAAGGTGGACATGTTGTTGTCATGGGCCTTAACCAGGCTATGCACATGGAGAACAATAAGTTGATCCCGTCACAAGGTACATATGTACTTTACATACTTTGTGTGTGTGTGTGAGTGTTCATTATATTAATATTACCTTTACCAATCCCTTAGTCAGTTAGTCTGTTGGACCGTTGGGGCACCTTGCAAGATTTGTTGACCGTCTTACTCCTTTCCTCTGTCTTTTGCCTTAGATGGAACTTCTTTCAATGGCAGGCCCGTCCATTTTTTATGTTGCCTTCCAATTGCTTTCTCTGTCTGCCTCTTCTTCTTTTTCCTGGTACTGTTTCCTGAAGGAAAATCTTTGTGAGCCCCGAAGACCTTGTAATATAGCCATTGATTTTTAGCTAGCGTTTTTTTTTTACTATAGTCAACAGGTCATCACGGCTTTCATGGAGTCCAATCGTTGCAGTAACCTTGTCTCTAATCTCTTGATTTGTGATGCGGTCTTTCAATGTGATACCTAGGATCCTTCTGCACCATCTCATTTCCATTGCTAGGATCCTCTTCTCTAGCTCTGCAGTCAGCGTCCAAGACTCGCAAGCATGTAAGAATGTGGCCATGACCAGGGAGCGCATCAGTCTGATTTTGGTGCCTAGGGCTATGTCTTTGTCTTTCCATATTAAGTTTTGAAAGGGCTGCTGTGGACTGTGCATCTTAAACAATAACTTTGATATATTTGAAACTACTGTTGGCTATTGGTCATAATTAGGGTTTTCCGGCATTTATTTGCATACCATATGCTGCGGAAGTCTTGTCAATGCGCATCACCATTTCAGCTAGTTCTTCTTCTGTCCTTGCTAGGCCACCAATGTCATCTGCGAAGCGCAAGTTAGTAATTCTTCTTCCTCCAATGCTTACAGTACCTTCATAATCCTCGACAGCATCTTCCATTATCCTTTCAAGGAAGATATTGAAAAGTGTTGGTGAAAGTAGGCAGCCTTGTCTTACTCCAACTGTGGTTTTGAACCAGTCACCAATATAATATTATTAAAGTACACTTGCACAGGTGGCATCCTTGTAGAGGTTTTGGATAACACGTTTTATTTATGTTGTACTTTTCCAATGTCGTTCAGAGTGCCCCATGCCATACTCGGTCGAAAGCTTTCTTGAAATCAATAAAGACATGGAAAAGATTCTCTTGGTGTTGGGGGTATTTTTGACAGAGTATTCTGGGGTTTAGGATTTGTACTGTTGTGCTCACAAAAGAACAAACTTAAATATTAATTTAAGTAAAAAAAAACAACAAGAGGTTTCTCAAATGTACGTTGGAAAAGTTCAAAACTTGGACATTATTAAAGTAATTCAGTGTACAAGTCAGACCGTGAACCGACAATTGTGAAATAAGTCGGAAAAAATACTTTAAAGAAAAAAAAAACAAACAAATAAAAATTATAGCGGTTAAGCTAGAATTTTCTCCGTGTGGCCATTGAGCTAGTATTTTTCTCAGCGATATACGTCAGTTGTTGAATTTCTAGGAAAATCGTTAGAGCCGTTTTTGAGATCAGCTGTCCGCCCACCCACTCCATGTAGGGGTGTCTTAAATGGAGGTATTTAAAAAAAAATCGCTCTATAAGCTGTTTAAAGGAGGGATTGTCATTTTAAAAAAGTAGTTTTATTTTTTTTTTCTTGTTTAAATTTAATTTCTACTAGGATCTATTAGCTCGCATTTACTTCCTACTCAAGGGGGGGAAGGCGGTCGAAAATTGGGACATGGTAAGGGGTACAAGTAAAAATAATGTATCATTTATTGAAGCTAAATTTTCGTATTTAGTAGGATTGGTGGATGGCTAAGTTAATGAAACAAACTCATGGGTTCGATCGCCAAATTGGCTAATTCTCCTCCTTACTTTGAAATGCTATATGTACATATTGTTGCATCTCCTTAAAGAAAGTTGGTTTTGATTATATAAGACATTATTATGTTACTTAGTGCTGGTTTTAAACTAATTTATCTTTACAACGCGAAAAAGTATTGTATATAACAATGCTGATATTTTATAGTCGTTTCTTACAGTGTTCTATAAATAATTGTTATACTTTTACGTTAAGTTGCACCTTCAATCTAAAAAGTTGAAAGCAAAAGAAAAGTGTGTCATAGCCATTCTGTTATTTCACGAAGGTCTCAATATGGGTGAGGACACGCGCTGAGCGAGTGGCTCAGTTCGGCTGATGGAATCAATGGCACTGATAAGATCGGAGAAACCCGGTGTGCGGAAAATTTAATCATCCAGGCAGAGAAAAATTATGAGTGGGGTCTAAAAATAGCATGCGGTAATTAGGTCATGTCCTAGAAATCGCCTTGCGTGGATTTTCAAAGGAAACGCGGCGAGTGAAGTGACAATGTGGGGAATGAGGGTGGAGGGGCGTGGCGCCCGAGGGAGGTCGGAATTAAAGCGCTTTGTAACAGAATTTATGACAAAAAAATACCGTAAGAGAGGAGGTGGGGGCATAGTTTAAACGACCAGGCGCCCAATGCGTGATTGGTTTGAACTTCATCCCAAGTACTACGTGGATGTGTAAAGTGCTAAGTGTCGGGGCTAGGGAGAGAGGAGGTTCCAATGTTACAAAGGCCAAAGTTCAAGGGCGTACAAAAAAACAACAACTTGAATTGTTGTTTTTAATTTTGTAACAATAATAGCTGTTTTGCAAAAAAAAAATTTAAAAAAATTGAAAAACATTACAGAAACCAAAAAGGCTGTGGAGAGACATGGAAAGAAAAAGTATGCACTCTTTAGTATCCTTAGTAGCGATCAGAGGCGTCACCATCGTGAAAGTTAATGTTACATCGGCACATAGGTGCGAAACCTAAAAAAAGGGCGGTAGGAGTTATACAGGGTTGAGCAGTATTATATATATATATTTTTTTTTTAAAGCACCATTGGAGTCAATGATAAAATCTGTATTTCAATGTCGTTCCTGTTTCTTTACCAAGCTTCTACCAAGTCGCTGTCTGGTACAAATTGTGTGCACGTTATTTCTCCCACTTCGCATTCTTGGATTAAGATGACACTTTGCACAATTATTTGTTGCCCCTAACAAAACATTAATCGATCGAAACATTGAACAATTATTGTATTAATTAGTCGTATTTATATTATATATTTTATATATAAATATATATCATGGGCGTAGCCAGAATTTTTTTTCGGGGGGGGGGGGTTGGGGGGATTTTTCTACAAACACTATTTCCGGTATTGAAAGCCAAAAAAATGCATATTCTGAGGTATATACAGTGCATTATCCTGTTATTAAAAAGTTTTATTTCAAAATCTTATGTGCTATTCTCATTGACTTAGATCCTCCCACATCGTTTGGCGCATTGGGCGGCAAGCTGTTTCTACTAAAATCTGTCACTGGCAATGTCTGAAGCCTCTTCCCACCTGCTCTGAGGACCTCCATGAAAGTGTAGCGCCAAGTTGTACTTGGATGTCCCTGTTTGCGCATTCCTCGTAATGGCCTCCATGTCATCGCAACTCTTATTATGCGTAATTCATTTTGTCGGAGAACATGTCCCGCAAACCTCATGCGACGATCTGTCACAACCTAACTAAGGGGTCGACTCCCAGTTCGGCATAGGATTTCCTTGATTGAGACCCGATCTCTATAACTGACTCCCCTTTTTGTAGCAATCATTACTTGCTAGTTAGAATATACAAACACGAAACGCTACGGTCTTTGATTATAAAGTAAGGTAAAAAAAACAACAACACAAACGTAAATTCGGCCTCTGAGTGAGACCAATCATTATAGTAGGCCTCCACACTGACCTGTGACGTCACAACGTTGCGGGCAGTCATCAGGTCAAAGGTCCGAGCATCCTTTTTGAGATACAACAATAAAATCTTTCAAACAGTAGTCTCCCTTTTTTTAATTGCATTTATTTCAAAACAGTACGTACGTATCTACCTACTTATTAATTAATTACTAATTACTAACTACTAATTAATAAATAATAAAAACAATAATTGAGAACACTTTCAAAAAGCGGAAATTCACGGCCACACGTATTTTGTGATTCCTTATTTCGAGCGAGGGGAAGATGACGAAGAATTGGATTTTCAATAGTGTTTGTGTTTATAGATATAAATGTTACAGCCAAAGGCTCCTTGGTCTATTTATGGACTTACACAATACTTATTGTTCTATCCAACCAGGGCCGGCTTTACCTATAGGCAACATAAGCGTGTCGCATATTCATTTTGACTGCTCCAGGTTTTCTGATCTCGACAGGTCTGGGGAAACCACAAGTTCTCCATCTGTATGGTGATATATATGCACTAAAGAAAGCATCAGGTTTTTTGTCCAGGGCTTTTGCAAGAGAGGATTTGAACCTCGCAAGCCCTCATTCAAATGGAAGATAAATGCTTAGCCGTGACATATATATCGGAACTTAAAGGGGACATATATATCGGAACTTAAAGGGGCCCCACGTCTCAAATAGCTTAGGGCCTAGTCAAGTCTAAATGCGACACTGCATCTTGCCCCCCCCTACCGTTATTTTTTTTATCCTTATTCCCCTATTTGTTTGTGTGTGTCTATATATTGTGGACGCCTCACTGCAAGATTACGTTGAATCTTTATTTTTAAAAAATTATACGAAAAAAAAACGGTTTTTCTTATTTACATAATCAATCACCGAGTTTTCCAAAACGATGATTATGGGTTTTCTTATCTTGTTAAAGATATATTTTTAATGGTGTGAAATCATTTTCAAAAATAATACCTTAATGTCATTGGTCGTTATTTTTAGCTTCACCGGAACACTCCGTATTTTTGTACCTTCGTCATAATGATAAAAGTAGGGCGGTCTTTGGAAAAAAAAAATAAACATGAAAGCACCTGAAAGTAAGACAGCGGAACTGAAGGGCGGGTAAGGTGTGGTTCCCTCCACAGGTCTAGCATGCTTGGCCCGAGTGCACGTGATGTCAGAGTTTCGAGGTCAAGTCAGGCTGACCTAAATAGCCGGCTGATAAAAACAGCTGATCACAGGCCTGTATTGGACTGATATGACTCGGACTCTCGGGTAAAGGTGCTAAGCCTTCTCCGTTTATCACCTACGCTTCAAACATCAAGGAACCTAATTAAAGGATTAATTGACTTCACATTGCGGTAAACTTACACAGGTGGCAATTAGATACGAATAGAAAAAGCTCTGATCTCAAATTCTTTTTAGGACACAATACTAAACAATAGCAGCTTTGAGCAAGCAATGTTTCATATTAAGACTGATCCTAGATCTGGATGTAGTAAAAATGTTTCTAAACAAACCTGCATCAACTCTTCATTGAGTTTAGCTTAAACCTTTGTTTCAAAATAATGTAAATATAATTTATTTTGCACCTAGATCTATGTTGTTTATTTTAATTCAATTGGACAAATCTCTTCTGCGTTTATAGATTTTCTATTCAAACTTAGGAGACTATGATGCCCTGTTTCTCGTAGAAGCAAGCTCTAAAATGATGCTAAAAATTAAGAATACAATACAATGTAGCCTACAATATAACCAACAACAAAACAGCGTTGTGACTAAAATACAAATCTTGAAATGGAAAGTAAAGACGGGGAGTTTTAGAAAGTAATGACGTGACTTATCACAGTGCTGACTCTATGACGCGACTTATCACAGTGCTGACTCCAGTGTGCCATTGCATGCCAATGACATCAAAACAACTAACGCTTGATTCGCTGAAATATAAACACGAAATCGCGATTTAAACTAATAAATTTCCAAGAATGACAAGAGCAATTATTTCAAAAACTATCCAGCAAGGCGAATCAAATTTAGATGTCAATAATATTATGTAAGTCTATTATGTATAATTTTTTAAAAAATCGATTGCTGAGTAAATGTTTATTTTTTTTCCTTTATAGTTGATTTCATCAGTAGAAAGTTGAAATGGAAGTAAGCAACTCTTGTGAAAATTTTATCAAGATCCAAGTGAATGGATTATCTTCCTGGTCCAGTGAGGAATCGTCATTAGGTAAGAACAAAACAAATTATCTTTATCCTTTAGCTCATTGATGCAGAGGTGGCATATTCATAGGCGTGACCTCCTTCCTCAAAACACAGACTTAATCAACTTAATGTTACTACTTAGAAATGTCTCACATAGAAAACGAAGCTTTTTAAATTCAATGCCCCCCTTTCAGCTGGTTTGGGTGCATTAAAAGTAGGATCACCTAGACTTCACCAACTGTAGACTCATCTATCAAGTGTGCTTCTCAAATATTGTTTACATGTTATTATTATTATTATTTATAACATCGCCATGAACTCTGTAAACGCCATTCCCTTTAGCCAGCTGATTTTTTAGTTTAATCTTGTGTAGCGTTATATGCCACGGAAAGGTTTTCATTTAAATCGCAATAAACATAAGAAGACAACATTCTACAATCTATTCTTTCAAAAACTGTTCTTCTGTGCCCCTCGCCCCCACCTAAAAGCCGCCTCTGCTATCGTAAGAAATGCCATCAATCTTTACGCCATTTTTGTTTCCCTTGTTTTGATTAATATTTGCGTTTTACTAACTAGAAGTTTATCTTTCCAAGTGTTTAGGAGAGAAGGTGTCCGCCATAGGGTTCCCATCTAGTAGCCTATAACCCGCTTACCTATTTACAGCCTCATATCATTCTATTTCGTGCCCCCCGCCCCACATCTCCACACCCCCCCAATTTCCTTTGGTAACACCATGAGTAGAAAGTGTCCAAATCGTATTCCCTAACCTTTTTTCACAAACGTTTAGTCAAATTAAGGAAGAGTTTCCACTATTTCTTAAAATGTGTTGTCAATGACGCTTTAAGTTTGTTTAAAAGAGGGCTCCCTGATGTTGAATTTAACCCTTTCCGAGTCAATTATAAAACATTAAAAGTGCCAGTTTGGATTTCATTGACAGCTTAAGTTTCATTTATTTATTGATATAGAATGTTGCTGATCGCCTCACCATTTCAATGATCCAATTTTAAGGGGAAAAACTATTGACCTCTAAGATTATTTCGAAAATGCTTTAGAAAATGGAGTTAGAGGGGGAGGGGCTGGATTCTGTACTGATTCGAATTTTTTTCTTACTGTAAACATTTTTTCAATCATTTTTAAATATGAAAAAAAAAAGCTTTAAAAAAAAAGAACAATGAAAATACAGACACACAAAGAACAATGAAAATACAGACACACAAAGAACAATGAAAATACAGACACACAAAGAACAATGAAAATGCAGACACACAAAGAACAATGAAAATACAGACACACAAAGAACAATGAAAATACAGACACACAAAGAACAATGAAAATACAGACACACAAAGAACAATGAAAATACAGACACACAAAGAACAATGAAAATACAGACACACAAAGAACAATGAAAATACAGACACACAAAGAACAATGAAAATACAGACACACAAAGAACAATGAAAATACAGACACACAAAGAACAATGAAAATACAGACACACAAAGATTAACAAAAGCGACTGGGGGGTGGAGGTTTGGGGGAAGCCAAAGAAAGGAAGCATAGAGGACATGTGACAAACTGGGGGGGGGGGGAGAGCTAGCCAGAAATAGTCATTACAATTTACCGCCACTGACTTCGCGAATGAAAATATCGGGACAGGCTTCCCTTGAGACCGAAAGACCCATGCATGACCTAGAAAGACCAGCCACAAAAAAAAAAATGGGTTAGAAATTAAATCTCTGGAGAAGTTCCACATGGAAACGCCGATACAAACATACTAGATATATCTCAGTAGAAGGCCAGTCTTTCTGGAGGCTCATGTCACTACACATTGCAATCTACCTACCTAGATGTTATGATAAATGAAAAACAGTCATGGAATCATCATATTGATGAAACTATTAAAAAATCAAACAAAGCATTAGGGTTTATTTTTTTAAAATTCTATAAATCAAATAAGAACATAAAACTAAAATGTTATTTAACTTTGGTTAGGCCAATAATAGAATATGCATCCTCAAGAAAACATAAGAAACTGGAACAGACACAAAATAGATCAGTGAGATTCATAACTTACGAATATTCACATTTGACTAGAGTAACACCTTTAGTAAAATCACTAAATTTAGAAAGCCTTCAGGACAGAAGACTCAAAAGTAAAGTAGCAATTATACATAAAACACTGAACCATAATCTTCAAATACAAAAACAAAATCTAATAAGATACTCAGACACAAAGATAAAGGCACATTCCTCGTTTCATATGCTAGGACAAATTTGTACAAATGCTCCTTCTTCCTTAGTGCTATTAGAGTAGGGAATGGGTTGCCTGAGTCAGCCAGGAAAACCAGTGACTTGGCAGAATTTAAGTCATTGGTTAACATGCATGACTAGATGCATAACGCGTAGGACGTAATCATCTTCTTTTTTGAAGTAACGTTTGTATTCGTGGTAAACCATGTATTATAATTGAACGGCATAACATACAGAAGTTGTAACAGAAGTGCAATTTTCAATTGAACTCACACCGAGTCTTCCTAGCTGCTGTAGCATAGACCATCTGAACTACAATTTGTACGTGTATATTTAGAACAAACTCGTCCAGAAAGAGTTGCGTACCACTCTTGGCATACAGTAAGAAAATAATCCCAAGTGATACCATGGCATGACCACTAGCAGTAAGATTATATAATCGCTAGGAGCAAGACGACATAATCATTAGGAGAAAAAATTCGTTCCACTCCTGGATTACAGTAATAAAATAATCCCATGTGATAAATGACATAGGCCTAACCACTAGCAGTCAATTTATATAATTGCTAGGAGTAAGATTATATAATTCCTATCAGTAAGATGGCATAATCACTGGCCACGTGATGACATAATCATTATGAGTAAAGTTGCATCCCACTCCTGGCTTACAGTTAGAAAATAATCCCAAGTGATAAATGAAATAAAAACTAGCAGTAAGATTATATAATCACTAAGAGTAAGATGATATAATTCCTATCAATAATGACATAGCCTAATCATTAGGAGTATACTGACATATCAATTGTGCAATGTCATAATTACAGGCAGCTATTGTCTAACCAGCGACTAGACAGCTTAGGAATCGGCGGTTCTCAACCTTTTAGTCTCTTTTTGCAATCCCCCACTCTGCCGCGACCCCCCTCCCGCATACACACACAGCAATAGAAGAATGGACAAAAACAATCCATTTTTTTCGATGGTCTTAGGAGACCCCTGGCAAATCGTCAATCGACCCCCAAAGGGGTCGCGACCCACGGGTTGAGCACCCCTGGCTTAGATGCTATAATCACCAGCAGTTGGAGGACATATAGAATAAGTTTTTTTTTTTTTTTTCTGAACAATCCTTATCCTTAGTTTTTCAAGGTACTACAAAGAGGGTTTGAATATTGCATTTGTTAAAACAAAGTTGGGGGACTGACTTTAAAATACACTCATTAATGTTTAGTCAAAGTAACGGTAATTATGAATATGATTGCGGATATTACTGACGGTGTTAGAAAGAAAAATCCGGTGTAGAATGTAATGAACTTTTGAGGACTATTTCCTCCGTGCAGTTGTCACGTGATTTGTGCGTGTATTTGTCGTGTTTGATCACGTGATAACAGGAGTGCTCACTTCGTGGCGGAAGACTTTGCCGTTAAGGCGTTTGCTCATCCTCTACGTTGTCAAGCCAATCAGATGCTGAGCTCTGCTGAGCCGCTGCTGCTGGAAATCAATGAAGTGTCTTAATGTCTGGTTTCCGGTACGGCACTTCGTACGGTCATTGACAGGGTCATACCCAGTCGTTTGACCTCTTGGTAAGCAGGTGGAAGCATCAGCTGGTGGTAGATTGCCCCCCCCCCCCCGTTTCGTTTCGTGTCTGTGTTGGGCGTTAATGTTTAACAGTAAATTTGATTTGATTTATTATTAATATAAGATGTGCAAGGATGTTTCAAAATAAATGTATAGTTACTGGTATAGTTACTGTCTCAGTCTAACTCAGGGCCCGACTTAGGCATAGGCAAACTAGGCAGCTGTCTAGGGCCTCCAATTGGTGAGGGCGTAGCACGGGAAAATTTTTCGAGAAAAAAATGCGGAACTTGGATCAAATCTCCAATATAGCAAAGAAACTATGTCTTCTAGCCTAGCTCTAAGTCTCTAATATAACTCATGGTTAATTCAAGAATGCTTAGATCTACTTTTATACCTATGTTTGAAGAACCTTGTTTAGTCCTATTGGTGAATATGTCAACATGTTATTTCTAGTCTGATGCATCAAGATGCAAACGAAAAGTGCAGAATGCAAAGAGGAGGGGGGGTGCTTTATTAAATTTCGTTACTTGTCAGCATTGTTTATTTTTTACCACACTTTTGAAATTGCGTTATTTTATTTTTATGGTGTAATTTTTTTTTTATTTTTTCTATTTTATTTGGGGCACCTAATTCACTACGCCTAGGGCATCCGATTACCAAAGGCCGGCCTTGTCTAATCGTACACTTAAAGGGTGACGCCCCTCTCAGGTACAATGAAATATCGTATATTCACTAACAATACATGCATATTCATAAAATGTCCCACTAGCTGTTTTGTCCCCCCCCCCCACACCCACATCGGTCATATAAACAAGTGCATTTAGTCACTGATTGTTTCGTAACCGCTTAGGTTACCTCCCCATTCAACCTTAAAGATGTAAACAAAACAAAAGTAAAGTTCCCCTTTCAGACCTTGCAATCTATAGGGCAGATAATGTACAGATCATCGTTTTTGTGGCTCACGGTAACGAGGGTGTCATCTGGCCAACACACGACCAACCGCTTTTACCTTTACCCAACTAATGTCAGGTAGGCTACTCATTAGAGTTGGGTGGACTCAGTGCACCCTAAAAATCCCGAAATTCAAAATCTCAGTCTTCACTGAAGGATGAACTACTGCAAAAAAGATGTGACCCCCCCCCCCCCCCAATAAAAAAACGGGGCTTATTCTAAAGTTACGTACACTACTTCTAAATTATGGAAACTTAACACGCAAAGATCAGCATCATATTGAATTATTGTCCCGAATGAGGAGAGAGATGTAAGTTAAAAGTAATTACTGAAAGACCATGAAATGGAAAATTCAGTTTCAAGCAAAAAAAAACTTTACGTACGGTAGTAGTTCATTGTCGAAGCGAAAGACAGCTAGAGAAAAATAACAATCGTGTTATTACAAAAATGGAAGAATGCAGATGTCCAAGCGTCCAGATCCGAATTAAAATTTTATAACGTCCTAAGCTATTTGAGATATGGGGCCCCTTGTAATCAACCTTAGGCAATTTCGTTGCTTTTTCTTCCAAATGATTATAACTATCCTTGAAAACATGTATAGCTTATATTGCCTATAGTTAAATCTAGCTCAGCAGATGTCCTTTACTTTCAATCTTGAAGACAGTGGGAAATGGTTAACTAGGGGAGTATATAGGTAACACAATGCACGTATTCTCTCGCCATCATCATTCAATGGTAATTCAATATGATCAGAGTTAAGGCTTTGATGTTTTGTTTCTTACGTTTTGGTCTTTTCTTCAGAGACGAAAGTTATCTTATAGATTACAGACGTTAACTCTTTCTCTCCTAACCGACGATACAAACGTTGATTCCACCAGAATGTGGTAAATAATTACGGAGAGAAAGAGTTAATTCAAAACAGAAGATAATTACGTCCTACGCACTTCATGTGTCTAGCTTAAAGTATTCTAACATTCTGCAAGATGACAGAGGAGCGAGAGCGGTGTTCAAACTGGGAACCTTCATGACGATATAACAGTGCTTATGCAGAGTGAGGGTGCATCGTATGCCCCTGGCGCCATCTATGCTTTCTACGCCTATGTGCTACTTAACGGAGGTTTTTTTTTTAGTTGAAAACACTGTCGCATGGAGAGGTTACATGTCCTTGAATCCACCCATTCTCAATTCTTGAATCCACCCAGACAAAATATAGCAAGAGAGAAACAAATGCGGTTACTTATCTTTTCTCTGCACCCCCCCCCCTCCCCATCCCATTGACTCAAACACTGCTGAAGTAAAAGCTAAAAATAGAACAAATAAGTGTTAAAATCGCATTCATTAGTCATCCGTTGTCTTGAAAACAAAGACTAAGTCGGGCGTTTTGGGGGTGGGTGATGGGGGACCAGGGGAAGGCAACTGTGTCAATGACGACGTTAATCACGTCCAGCGATCGTGATCGCAGAGTGAAGGCCTTGTTTTGTCCGTAGTCCTAAAACTGCAGTGTGCATAGTCAAGATGGCCTTGTAACATTTTAAAATATATTTTTTTCTAACTTACCTGTAAAAGAAATTGGTGTACCTGTTTTGCTATATTTTTTTGTCAATGCTAACACAAATAAAATGTGTCAAGTAAATACTATATTTTTATCAACAATAACTTAGGCCAACTGATTAGATCTTTTTAGATGGGATAAAATCAAATAGTCAATAGTACCCTACACTGTCCTACAGGTATGTTTTATAGAGTTAGGGCATTGAATGAAGAAAGCAGTTTCTTGTAGTCCGAAAATTAAATGTATTAGCAGACTCTATCAAAGCCCTGTCTGTGAGAGAGAAAAAAAGGAACGAAACTTTTTTTAACGTTTAATTTAATTGTGTGCTATTGTACTAGGTTTCGTTTTTTAATGGAACTTTTATCTTTTAAAAAATCTAAATCTTCAATTGTTGCATTGTTGGTCCGCAAAAGACAAACCGTTGATCCAGATGACATTTATGCTACCGTCCCCTTTTGCTTCGAAACGATAAACAAACTCATAAAACAGCTGTTTCGGTACAGCCAAGCCGGTGTTTACGGCGATCAGCTGACTTGTCTAGCCCAGCTGATTGCCACTACCAGCGTGACCTGGTTTCGGTACTTGATATTTTTGATGACCTAAGCCACAATTTCTGACACACATCACTAGGCTATTTACGATTAGACCTTTTTAAGTAATGCTAAAGCATATACTAGCCTTCACCGAGATAAGTTTATAATCAGTTGGCTATCTTGCTCTAATCTTCATTATTTTTTTTTTAGGATCTGGGGTTCAGGAACGGGTCAACTAAAAAAAAAGCATCCATGGTTTACGATGTAACCGATTTTTTGAAGCTCTTAGCGTCTTGGCCGACTGCGCATGTCTGTTCACCCTGACTTCTTTACTAGCCAATGAAAAACGGCATGCAAATGAGGCGCTCCAAAACGCTACTTTCGTAAAGTGTATAAAATAGCGGCTTTCATTGTTTACAACTTCAGAGATAATTTCACTTGCAGATACTGTACACGCACTTAAGCGATTGTGACTTGAAAATTATTTGGCGGACTTATTTTTTTTTTTGGATTTCATCGTTGTTATTTTTAAACTAAAGCAATTGTTTTATTGATCAACTTCGAATCAGATTTGGGTTGTGATTTTTCATCTTGACTTTTTTTGTGGAAAAAAGTGTTTTAAAATACTTAGTCTAGAAATATATATATAAAATATAATAAAATGAAGCACAGAATTCAGTTGCATGGCTGTGATGCCGAGGAATCTGATGGATATTCCACTGGTAAGAAATCAGTTCTGTAAAAAAAAAAATATTTTTAAGCCAATTATTGGCTGAATGAAAAACGAAACAACGTATTCTGCCTACGTTCTTATGTGAAAACTAGTGGATAGACTTAAAATGTTAAGATTTTCGTGTTCTCAACATTGTTATTTGCTTGTTCTTTCAGATAATTCTGACGTTTCAATGGGATCAGACTTCAATGAAAACTGTAATAATGTAAGTACCACGTGAAGTTAGCCACGCCTACTTTCCCTCGTCCTGAAAATGTAAACAGACAAAGGTTACGAGGTCAAGCACGGTGAATCGAGTTCACTTCCTCTAAAAACAGGACTAAGTGCTAATATTTATAACAAGCTGCACAAAGTAACATTCACTTTAGGCTTAGGTCTAGAGTTAGACCAGTCGCGTTAGGACTAACCACCTGAAATATTGAATCAGAGTCTAGATTAAGTTTAGTCTTCTACATCTTCATCTACCATATTAAATAGACTGCGAACAACATTTACATTGCAGAATGTTTTCTAGATCTATAGTTTATTCTGTTGCAAAGGAATTCGCTTATCATAGATCTAGGACTTTAAATACTTTATTAATAACAAAATGCACAATCTCCGCGAGAAATTTAGTTTATAGTGCAGCTTTGTTTAGGCCTACTACATCTGATAGTGAGAACAAAAGTGTTAAAATTAAAACTAAAAAAGTTCAGACGAGAATTCGCATGATTACATACAACTTAGATTTATTCTCCAATTTTGCAACAAATGCCGATTCACAATCTAAACAGGTAGGACATACAAATGACTGATTCTAAATATTTAGATCTAGATCTAGATAGATAAAATTTGTAACACTAGATTATCTAGATCAACATATCTAGCTCTTTTATATTTTACCATTTAACAAGTTAAAAATGCATACCTTTTGGGGTTGTTTTTTTTTTGTTAGATTTTAAATATCTCATGTTCTATGTTGCTCTATATAAACTTGTACGCGAATTTATTTACTAAATGTTAGATCTAAAATAGGTACAGAGAAATTGATGTTTTGAAATATTTTTGTCTAGGTCAATTTTGGCATTTTATTTGATGTGGATGGTGTTTTGGCAAGAGGTAGCACACCACTTGATCCTGCCAAGAAAGCAATGGCTAAGCTTAAAGATGCTAATGGAAACTTGAAGGTGCCAGTTGCATTTGTTACTAATGCTTGCAACAGAAGTGCAGACAAGGCTCGTCAAATACAGAATTGGTTTGATATCAATGTGAGTAGGCTATATATATACAAGTTTCATTATTCCGTATTGATTGTCTTTAAAAAAAATAAATTTAAAGATAATTGAAACAAAAAATGCAAGAAATTTGAATAAGTTGTTTAATGTACTATTCTACAGATTACACCTGAACAAGTTATCCATGCTCCTACTCCAGCTAAATTATTGAAGGAATTTCACTCAAAACATACATTGGTTATTGGCCAGGAACACAGAAAAGAAATAGCTGCAGAGTATCCTTTCAAGTTTTATTTTGTAGGCTTTTTTTTTACCATTCCTCTTAGCTTGTTAAATTTTCTTGGGTGAACGACACACTGTGTGGTGACTGGACACATCTCGAAAACTTTCCTTTAGATTTTACAAGAGATTAAGTTTATGTACCTACATCTTTGGGAAAAAAAAATACTAGCTTTACTCTGGATTGATCATTTTTCAAAATATAATTATCTTAAAATTAAATTTGGTCTATTTTTTTTCCCTATACCTATCGTTACATATGAGTGAAGTGATTACTCTAATTTTAAGTCATCACTTTCATAATGTTGAATTTCTAGAAAAACTTTTTTACTTATTTTCACTCCTCAAAATTTTGAATTACCCGGTACATACATTTTTTCCAGTTTAGTTTTTTCCTTAATTTACTTTAGCCTTGGATTTACCAATACATGCATCATTGAAGACATCAAAGAAGCTTATCCATTGCTGGACATGGTTGACCATGCTAACAGAGCCAAAATTGTAAGCAAAAAATGTTAGAATTGCCATTTTAGTTACTTTGAGAAAAGTTAAACATTCTACTATAAATTTCTAACATGTTTGTATGTTTATTTATTTATTTTATTTTGCATTATTTTGCAGGCTGAAGGTAACTACACAGAGAATCCTAATTTTCCAAGAGTTGATGGTAATTAACTTTAATATTAATATCCTTCAATTACTTTACACAAGTTTAATTTTTCTGTATGAAATACCAGTTAATGCATGAACATTCTCTTTCAAAAAAAAATCATTTTGTTTTTCAGTCGTTTTACTCATTGGGGAGCCATGTCGCTGGGAAACAGACCTGCAGCTAATAATAGACTTACTTTTGACTGAAGGAAAGCCAAATATTACACCTGAAGATTTGTTCAGTGTTCCACAGATCCCAGTTATCGCCTGCAACATGGACTTGGTCTTCATGGCTGAGGCCTGCATGCCACGATTTGGTCATGGCGCTTTTCTTTTGTGTCTGGAGTCTCTCTACAAGGTAGATATCTTTTAGAACATGTGCAATTTAAGATGAAAGAATTCTTTTACACAAGGTAGATATCTTTTAGAACATGTGCAATTTAAGATGAAAGAATTCTTTTATCTTCAGTTCTCAATTTGAGTGACTTTCCTTTCTTATCATTGGCACATAGTTCTTTGTTTTAATAGTTAAACAAATACAGCACTTTTTACAGTGGGAAGTGCAAAGCTGTCAAATGGACTATAGTTTAACATTTTAATTTGGATGAAGGCTTAAAATGGTAAAGATTTTACAAATGAGTCTGCTTAGCTAACAGTTATTAGTGAAATTTATAACAAGAAATTTACATCATCCATACTAAAATTTTAAAGGAACTTAACTTAATAACAAAATACTTATGATTAATTCTGCTTTCAGAAAATTACAGGGAGAGAGTTACATTACAAAAATCTAGTGGGAAAGCCTTGTGAGATTACATACAGATTTGCAGAGCACACAGTTTCCAAAATTGCAAAACAGATGGGAATCAGCAAGCCGATAAAAAGGCTGTACTTTTTTGGGTAAGTATTTTATTACTTTTGACTCCTTTTTTCTCTTGAATTTCAGACATTTGTTCAGTTCATTTTGAAAGTCTTCACTTTGATTTTCTCCAAACTTTGGTCAAAATGTGTACCCCCTGGTCAAACAACGGTTGGGAGATTTAGAAAAAAAAAAAATCTTGCAGTATGTTCACATTTCTTGGGTGCTCCTCAAACTTCAAAAAACATGAAATGATCATATCATCTCTAGAAAAGTCTTACAAGTTTTCTAGGGATGATATTATGTCATAAATGCACAAGTACATTTTATCTGCTCTGTTTTAAGTTTGTACACTCCTTTCTTCTACATCAGTGACAACCCTAATGTGGACATAGTTGGTGCCAATCTGTATGATCGCTTCATCAAGAGGAAAGATAGCAATGCCAACTCCATAGACCTCCCTGTGTCTCGACTTATCCCAGAAAGTGACATTTTGAATGAACAAACAGTTGAGTCCTGTCACAGCATGCTCGTCGGCACTGGCGTCTACAAGTTTAAGCCTGAGGATGAAATGAAGTCCACAAGCGACACCATTGAGGTCTATCATGGCCACAGAGACATTGCCCATGAACCAGAACTCTCCAAACCACACAAGTATGTTCATGATGTCTATGAAGGTATCGACTACATCTTTAGGAAAGAAGGCATTGAAGGGAATTAATGTGTTGATGCCAATAGAAATTTGACTTTTGTAACTTAAAATCTTTACATTGTTGTTGTGTAAATAGTATTCAGTGTTTTGAATAGAAACTATTTAAGCTGCCATCATTTTTTTGTTCAAATGTACATGACATCAGTCTAGTTTCTGTTGTCTCATGCTTGTGTATATATTTCAACTAAAATGTGTGTACATAGTGGCATTTCAAGAAATGTGAAAATGTGTGATAAATGGTTTTATGGATCTGACTTTAGTTGAGATTATTAATTATACTAAGAGTGTAAAAATACAATCAATATTGCTACTTTTTGTAATCTTAATCATCTTATTATGGTTCATTTTCATTTTTGTAAAAGCTTTCTAAGAATTCATCTCAAATGCATATATGATACATCTTTACACTCCAACACTGTGACATTCATACTTCAATCAGCCATTCATTTTCATTTCACTCGCATCTCATTCCATTGTCAACTTTTTGGCTTTTCTTGAACTTGACAAAAGATAATAAATGGCATATTTTTTTTATCACCATGCAACTGAATCACATCGAACCTGGTTGTGCATCTTACCACAACCCCATGGCCATGTCCAGTAAGATAACTATTACACAAGTCTTTCATTTTGATATTGCTGTACATTATATCTGTATACATTACAGAGAAGTCATGTGACCAACCCTCAGTAAATTTTGTGAACTTCCACATTTCGAAAGTGTCCAAATTTTAATAGTAAAATATAATAAAATAAAAACAATAAAATAGATTATTTTTTTTAAATACGAAATGACCATAACTGCATTCCATTTTTTATTTAAATATTTTGAAAAAAAAAATTGCATATTGGTCCTAGACTTTTTTTTTGTGTTCAATTGAGCAATTTTTGTAATAATGTACCAGATGTTCTTGAAAAAAAATAAAAACTTCAAAGAAAAAGGTTTTAGATTTTATTTATGTATATGTATTTAATTATCCTTACAATAGAATCCTCTTAGTTTAAAATTACTTTATATTTGCTTTATAATACATACACAATCTACAACTTGTAATTTTTAATACTTCACTCTGGTATGCCTGATAGATGCTATTTGAAGGTTTCAATTATTAAAGGTGTAGGCCTATTTGAATAATTTGATTGCATTGTAAACATCATGGGTTACTCTGGCTTTCCTGGACATTCGAGGGGAGGGGTTAGTTTTCATTGCATCAAGTTTTTGAGAATAGTAAATGTAATCCCATGGGGTAATTTTAGGTTTAGACCATAATACGAAGTACAACAGGGTTAAAATGAGTGACACCTCAAGTTCAAGAGAGTCCCTGTTGATATAAACTATAAATGCATCCTTTGTGAAATCATGGTCGCATTAAAAAACATTTAAAAATTGGTCAAATTATCTAACTTAAAAGAAACATTAGGGAAAAAAATACAGCGGTTAGGCCGACTTAATAAGTTATAGGCCTATATGAGGCCTAATTAAGATAACTTGGAAAAAGCGCTTTGCTTCCGAAACGAGGGATCTGGAGTTCAAATCCCAATGAAGACAGATTTGTTTCGGAATTTTTAGGACGCCCCCAGAGTCCAACTAACTCTAATGGATACCTGACTTAACGTTGGGTAATTACATGCAGTTGGTCGATGTACTCAACATACGTGATTGACGTACATTTGTGATAATTATGACACCCAATGGCGTCACTGTGGAAAGAGCGTGGAGACAGTGCCACATAGCCTATATCTTATACGAGTGACCCAAAGTCCGATAGTTAAAAGGGGATTTGTCTGGACGGTCACTATAGATCTGTATGGGGAAAACGAAGTTCTACGCCAAACGGCAGTTTCCTGCCAGAGCACTACAGGAGAAATCTTTCCTGCTTGGAAACCGATCGTCCGGGCGATACTGTTCAGCTGATTGTAAGTGGTGTGTGTTAAAGAATATGCTGCTCTGTTGCCTCTTAATATTCTTTCCTTAATTTCTGTCACCATGTCATTTTTAGCTGCCCCCGTAAGGGGAAAAAGCCGCTATTAGGTTTGTGCAAAATGTCCGTCTGTCTGTCTGTCCGTCTGTCACACTCAGATCTCGAAAACTAGAAGAGATATGAAAAATATTATTTCACCATTAAATGCGGCTTGAAAAGTTTAGGTGCAACGGCTACTTTTGGTTTTCTAAAAGCAAACCGTTTAATTTATCAAATTAATTATGCAAGCGATTTTTTCATAAAAATACACCAGTTCTAAAACAATTACGTAAATGTAAGGGAGGCAATGTTACAATATGCTAACAAAGATGAGCAGCTTTCGTGTATTTTTAGTATCACTAAATCAAATATGTTTATAAAATGTACAAGAAATGTTTACAACAAATATAAATAATAGTTAAAGATGTTTTTTCTGGTCAACTAGCTGCTAGAATTAATAGAAAACATTTCTGTTTGTTTATAAAGGCTAATAATGCACTTTGTATGTAAATGTCACGCACATTTTTTAAAATGGACTTTTTATGCAGCGACTTTCGTGCAGTAGCGTAACGTCGCAACATGCTATGGTGCTAAACCAATTCCTTAATATTTTTTTTTTAAATCAGGTTTTATTTATTTTTTGTTTAGTGCCCCTCATCCGAATAAAAAAAGCTTATTTTTGTGCGTTTTGTCTGTTGGTCGGTCTGTCCGTCACGATTAGATTAACAAATAACACTAAAGGAAGGCTATTGTAAATCTGATGTAACCTTTAATTTTTCATTCAGGATATTGCAATAGTTTTAAGTATCTATAATAGATTGTTCCGGATGTTTTGTGAAAAATAAATCAATGCCAGCGAATATTTGTTTTGCTCTTCTAACTTATATTAGATTTTATTTCCATGCTTAAACGTTGCAATAAACACATCATCTTTTATACATTGTTCCGGTTTTTTATTGTAAATAGCATATAAATGCTAAATAAAAATATCATACCGATTTATATTTAATTTCTAATAAAGTTGTTCCGGATATTGTTTTATAAAAAATAAATTATGTCAAATGATTGTTTGAAATCGCATAATTGACTAATATTACACTTATATTCTTTGACACAATGTCACTGTAGTTTATTTATCCATTTCAACTGTTCCGAATTTTTAACTTAAAACAAATTTATGTCAAATGACTTTTTTTTTTTCAAAAATATCGACAATAGGTTGTTCAGGATTTTAAAAGTAATTTACTAGAAACGATTATTGAAAATCACTTTTTAATTTATTTTACAGTTAATTTTCTTGCCGAAACATAATAAAAGTTGTTTACTCGGTAAAGAATGTACTGGATTTTGTTTAGAAATGTTTGAAATCCCTCTTCTAATAAATAAAGAAAAAAATTTCTCTTTTACGAAAATTGGTTGTTCCGGATTTTTTATGAAAAATATTTTAACTCTATTTATGTAAAATCGCACTTCTCTCTTACACTACATTTAACTTTCTTGCTAAAACGTTAGAAAATCTTATTATCGTTAATATTATGTTGCGATTTTTAAGGAAAACAACTTCCTAACACCAAAGTATGGTTTGAAAATCTCTCCATAAGGCTATGGTACATCTAATTTTCATAACAGACCATCCCACAAATTTAATTAACGGTATCTCACTATAAATACATAAACATCCGGAGCAATCTATTATAGAAACTTAAAACTAATGCGATGTTTCGGAAGGGAAATTGCATTTTAATCAGATTTTCAATAACTTTTAGTCTTTTTTTTTCTCGCTATTACCAATGTCTATGAACCCTCGAGAAGCTGCTCGTATAGAAGAAATTTTTTAGTCTAACTAGGACGTGTGACGTAATGGAATTTTTTTCCTTGGACGTCATATGGAGTTAATTCTTTAAATGAAATGCTAAAAGATCTCACTCGGTGCACCAATGTCTATGAACCATCGAGAAGCTGCTCGTATAGAAGACATTTTTTAGTAACTAGGACGTGTGACGTAATGGAATTTTTTTCCTTGGACGTCATATGGAGTTAATTCTTTAAATGAAATGCTAAAAGAAACACTCGGTGCACCAATGTCTATGAACCATCGAGAAGCTGCTCGTATAGAAGACATTTTTTAGTAACTAGGACGTGTGACGTAATGGAATTTTTTTCCTTGGACGTCATATGGAGTTAATTCTTTAAATGAAATGCTAAAAGAAACACTCGGTGCACCAATGTCTATGAACCATCGAGAAGCTGCTCGTATAGAAGACATTTTTTAGTAACTAGGACGTGTGACGTAATGGAATTTTTTTCCTTGGACGTCATATGGAGTTAATTCTTTAAATGAAATGCTAAAAGAAACACTCGGTGCACCATTGCAATGTCTATGAACCCTCAACAAGCTGCTCGTATAGATGATATTTTTTAGTCTAACTAGGCCGTGTGACGTATTGGATCTTTTTCCTCTGACTTAATATGGAATAAATTCTTTAAATGAAATGCTAAAACAACTCGGTATAGTAATGTTTATTAAACCTCGTAATGTGACTCGCATTTTAAAAATACAATAGCTAGATTTAGATCTAATCTAGATTTTTTATACTAGATCTAGATTTTTTACACTAGATCTAGATTTTTTTTGTACACGAGCTAGAATTTTTAAAACTAGATTTAGATTTAAGTTCTAATTAAAATTATTGTAGAATCTAGATCTAGAATTTCTTGGTCTAGTTTAGAATGTTTGTTGTTTTACATGTTTCGGATGTTCCTTCAGAGTTGTAGTCCAAATCTCCCTCAGGACGACGGGGGATGGGAGCGGGTAGGGTTTGAACCTGGGACCATCGATGAATCCAAACGACAGTCCAGCGCGCAAACCGCACTACCCGACAGCCATGATTTAGACTAAAAAAATTTTTTTACAACGCCAAATGAATCTTTGAAACATTATTACTTTTAACAATCAAAACAAAATCACGTCTTGGATATTTCTTACGAATATGCGGATCCGACAGGGATCCGTCTACCACGGGGGCCGCCTTTGTAATCTTGTTTTAAATTTTATTGTACTAGATATTTGAAAGTTTAAACATTTTCAAACTTGTGGTTAGAAATGTTAATATATTGTTCCTAGGCTATGTCTGATAGTCTCTTGTTATTGTGATATAATTAGTTTTACTCTTTTTGCTGGTCGAGATGGTTCTTCTAGTAGTGTTAAAGTTCTAGCTGTTCCTATCTTTACCCAAGAAGGCAATGCCAACGGCATACGCAAAGTAGGCTTATAGGGGCTGGCTGTAGTGTATATCGTTCGCTATTTGCGTACTTATATGTTTTCTCTCCTTAAGTAGTTAGTAAATGTTGCCCTTGTGTTAAAAGTGTAGGGCCTGTATTTTATCTATCTTTACCTTGTGTTTAAGTGTAGGACCTGTATTTTATCTATCTTTACCTTGTGTTTAAGTGTAGGGCCTGTATTTTATCTATCTTTACCTTGTGTTTAAGTGTAGGGCCTGTATTTTATCTATCTTTACCTTGTGTTTAAGTGTAGGACCTGTATTTTATCTATCTTTACCTTGTGTTTAAGTGTAGGGCCTGTATTTTATCTATCTTTACCTTGTGTTTAAGTGTAGGGCCTGTATTTTATCTATCTTTACCTTGTGTTTAAGTGTAGGGCCTGTATTTTATCTATCTTTCCACTGTCAATTCAAGAGCATCAATGAAAATTAGTCTCCTTGTCTTAATCCTCGTTGAATCCTGAATTCCAGTGAGTGTTTTCTCATGACTACTTTTGAGCCCTTTAATGTCATATGTAGCCTATGAGTCTTATCAGTTTGTTAGGGACTCCAAAACACCGGAACTGTAGCTATGTGTCAGATATTTCCTTTTGATACTGTCATAAGCAGGGGCGGGCAGGGTATCAACATCGGACCTAGCATTTTCCATATAACCCAACCCACAAATGGCATGTCATACTATATGTGTATAGTAGGTCTATATGTAGATAAAGTTTGATAATGCATCGGAGACTGGATGTATGCTGGCGTAGGATTACGTAGGCCCTACTGTATCTTATACATGTAGCCTATGTAGTCTGAAAACTACTAACAGTACAATAGCAGCCTTAATGAGTTAAAAATGAATATATTGTTATATCTCTGCTCCTATATTGAAGCATACGGTATATACGGTGCGCTCCAGGGCACTGTTAAAGACGAGTGAGTGATTAGAAACAAGATGGTGGACTGTTGATTCCGGACAGGTAGATAGAGAAACAGTACTAAAGATAGGTTAGAAATTTAGAACCTCCTGAGTTCTAGTAGGGATCATTGCCAGTGTGGTCAGCGGGTAAGAAGCGTGTAGGTTGGCTGGTCAGGAAGAAGTGAGGAAACTGTGGAAAGGGTCGTTCCTGTTACTGGAAGACATTCCTTTTAGTGTATGTAGGCCTACACTATCGTTTCTGAGGCTGCAATGTGACCTGTGTTAGTGGCAAGATATAGAACACTGTTGGAATTTAAGACATAGGAGGCAACAGTGAACGGTGTTTTTTTAGTGGAAGGCAGTGGCGGAGACAGTGAACCATGCAGGCCAGAGCAGCTAAATGAATTCATAGACAACATTTATGTTAACTCTGATCGTCTAATATCTTGTAAAATAAATATCTTGTAGATAAACATCTCTCATTTTTTCACCTTTATTCTTCGTTGAGTGTTCACCCTAAATTCGTTACAATATTATTAAATGTTTTGGAAACTTTTTGGTTGTACCGTACTTGTAGATTACGAATGTTAATAACTTAAAAAAAAAAAGAAGATAATTGCGTCCTTCGCAATTCATGAGTCAATCTAGTCATGCATTTAGATCAGTGACAAACTCTGGTAGGTCATTGGTTTTCCTGGCTGACTAGAACAACCCATTCTATTTAAAGATTGGAGAAAGCAGAACGATTAGAGAGGCAATTACTTAATGTGAGAAGCTCTTGCTTCGTCTTAGTACATTCACAAAAACGCGATTTTTCTATGAATAGATCATGACCCATTACTTAAGTATGTGGAGACCCCGGGGCAGGATTTTTGTGAAGGCTCCTACAGTTTTTTCAAAAGCTTTAGTGAAATTCCACTTAGCCTATTAATAAAAATACTTATGTCTAAAAACATGCTAAATTTAATCTCAATTTCCATTTTTTAAACATTTAATATGCAAATTTTAGTTTTAAGAAGTATAAAATTTTTAGTTTCTGGAGGGTAAGGCCATGGGCGCCCGCCTTGGGGTGCAAGGTCGTGCACGTGCACCCCCTTGGATTCTGAGTAGCCGAATTCTAACCAATTTTTGCACCTTCAAATACATCAACTTTTTCTACGTAGAAACCATAGTGCTTCCACTTAAGTACAGTTATAAGGATAATTTTTTGTATCAGACTCATGGGCGTAGCCAGGATTTTTTTTCGGGGGGGGGGGGGGGTTTAGGGGTGATTTTCCCCCCCCCCTGCGAAAAAAATGTATATGTATTTATGTGTGTGGGTGTGTGTGTACATAATCTTTATTACGTTCTAACCCTTCATTCTTTCGGAATACGTTTATTGTGCCATAGAATAGGTTCTTCCATGAGTTAGTGGAAAAATTGTAGATTCCCCGCCATTATTATTGGGATCTGGGGGAGCGCTAGGAGCGAAGCCCCGCCGCCAAGCACTATTTCTGATATTGAAAGCCAACAAAATGCATTTTCCTGCTATTAAAAAGTTCTATTTCAAAAACCTAATGTGCTATTCTTACTGACTTAGATCCTCCCGCGTCGTTCGGCGCATTTGCCGTCAAGCTGTTTCCATAAATTGTAGACTCCCCGACATTACTAGCAAGGGGGTCTGGGGGAGCGCTAGGAACTCCCCTAGAGCGGGACGGAGCCCCGCCGCCAAGCACTATTTTTGATATTGAAAGCCAACAAACTGCATATTCTGAAGTATCTACACTGCATTTTCCTGCTATTAAAAAGTTTTATTTCAAAAACCTTATGTGCTATTCTAGTAGGCGCATTTGCCGTCAAGCTGTTTCCATAAAAATCTGTCACTGGTAATGTTTGAAGCCTCTTCCCACCTGCCATGAGGACCTCCATGAATAAGTGGCGTCAAGTTGTACTAGGATATCATTGCAACTCTTCTTATGCATAATTCATTTTGTCGGAGAACATGTCCCGCAAACCTCATGCGTCGATCTCTCACAATCTTACTAAGGGGTCGACTCCCAGCTCAGCATAGGATTTCCTTGATTTAGACCCGATCTCTATAACTGACTCCTAAAATCTGTCTTAGCCATTTTTGATGACTATTCACTGCGGTTTATTAATGGAGCCCTGCCACTGGTAAAAATGTGTTACCTCTCTTGAATACGCTCTTGGAATTAAGTGATTGTTGTTTGCTTTAGATTTTAATTTATATCGAAAAGAGACGTTTTATCGACAAAATCATCTGTTGGGGGTTTTCCACCTCAAAATGCTCTGTAGGGGGATCTTAAATTCAAAACCATCTGGAGGGATTTTAAACTTTAAAAAAAAAAAAAGCCATCTGTAGAAGAGGGGTTTAAACTCAAAACCCCCAATTGGATTGGCTACGCTCAAATAATTTTAGTGTGTATGTGAGCTTGCGCTCCCAGAGCTATATTTTTATATATTTTATTTTTATAGGCTAGTGCCAAACTTATTATTTCTACTTCCGCTTTTTGTGTATAAAAAGTGATGCCACGCTGTTTTAAAACAGTTCAGTGTACAGATGACCAGTGGTCAGTACCATATCTGTCTGTGTGACAGCTGAAGATATTTGTGGTCTGTCATCTAATTATATTTTTATTCCTGTACCTGGGACGGCCTGCTATTATTACTGCTGCTGTGTAACTGCTGTGTTGCTGCTTTTAACTGCTGAATATTACTGCTTATAGATCTAGCTGTTGTTTATAACTGCTGTTGTTAGATCTATTCTAATTCTAGGGAATCTAGGATCTAGTGTTATTTTGTTTCTTTTATTATCGCCTTAGTAAACTTAGTTATATTTATAGTCTGTTTCTCAGTTCTGTTCTTAGTGAATAGTAAGGTACTGAGCCTAAGGATAAGATATTCTTGTTTTAGTGTTAGTGTTATGAGTGAAATAGTAGGATATTGTAGATCTAGACTAGTTTATTGTAGTGTGTTTATTGTAGATCTAGGTCTAGTGTAGTAGTTTTAGTGATTTAGTTAGATAGTTGTTTTGATCAGTTTGTGTCAGATAGTTGGTTTGGTTAGTTTGGTAGTGTTTGAAGTGGTGTAGATTTAGAGGGTAGTTTATAGTGGTTAGTGTATATATTATATTTTATTATTATTTGATTCCATGTAAATAAAGTTTCATTTTGTTTATTTATACTAAACTAAAGTTTGTTATCTTGTTTCTATTTAGTTTAGTTTAGTATGTCTGGTTACTTAGGTGACTCTAGCCCCTTGGTCGTAGACTGAGGTGTCACAGATGAGCCCACCCAGTAGCGCAAACATCTGCCTACTGTTAGGTAAATTTTAATGTTGAGCAGCAGAGAATAGGTCCTCTCTCTCTATCCACTCGCGCCTGCCTGACCTGCTCACATGTAATTTGCTTTTTTTTTTTTTTTTTATATTGAAGAGGTATTTTTATCATGAAACCCCTCTGAATGGGGGTTTAAACTCAGAACCCTTTTGGCAACGCTCATAGCATTTTGAGTGCATAATTTGCTCTTTTTCTTACACTGAAGATGTATTTTTTAGCCTCAAACCCCCATGGCCGGGGGGGGGGGGGTTAAACTCAAAACCCCTTTGGCTACGTTCATAGATTTTAGAGTGAGTAATTTGCTTTTATTTATATTAAAGAGGTAATTTTTAATTTCAAACTCCACTGGAGGGGAGTTTAAACTCAAAACCCCTTTGACTACACTCATAACATTTTGAGTGTATAATTTGCTTTGTTTTTATTATTAAAGAGTTATTTTTTTTTTACCTTCAAACCCCGCTGAAGTTGGGTTTAAACTCAAAACTGAGTCAAAACACATTTAGCTACGCTCATAACATTTTGAGTGCGTAATTAGCTTTTTTTTTATATTGAAGAGGGGGTTTATCGTAAATTTTAGAGGGGGTTTTAAAATCAAAATCTTTCTTAACTGTGCTCTTGGAATTAGGGGATTTTCGTTTGCATTTTTTTTGTTTTGTTTTATAGAACTGCAAAAACCCCAGGTAGGGGGTTTAAAACTAGAACCCCCCTGGTAGGGGTTTTAAACTCATAACCCCTTTGGTTGTGCTGGGGCAGGTGATGGTTTAGTATTAAAATCTCACCTAAAATAAACAAAATCAAAGCAAAAAAATAGTCACTGAATTCCGACACTCCCCACCCCCCTTTGCTACGCCCATGATCAGACTAATAACAATAATAATGAAAATAATCTTTATTATGAGAAGGAAATTTTGCCCGAATGCACATATAGCCAGTCCGCCCCAAGTCATAAGCTAGTTTATAGTCACGAGTTGGTGGACTGGTATGCCTATATTGTATTCATAGCATTTTTCTAGTAATACGTCTTAATGTAAAAATATGTTCGGTTGTGTTTTAGTGTTATTTATAACCAGTACCGGTATTAGAGTAGTACGAATCCATGATCTATATTTGATAAGATAATTGACCAGAGTGAGGCCACCCTTTTGGGTGATTAAACATTCAAAAAAATTACACTAATGTCTTTGTCCGTAGCGTAGTTCATATATTGATATATCAATCAGATCAATCCGTCGACACAATTAAGGGAGGTAAGAAAAAAACAACTGCTTACGACATTCGTAACGTATTTTCATTTCTTATCGCCTGAAGGCGACGGTCTCGAACACGGCTTGCTGGTCTCTTTAATTAAACAAAATTTCTTCAAGGATCCAGGACCCGATGGCAAAGAAGCAAAAGCGAGTTTCGCAGTAAATACGACAGTAAGCGCGATTAATCTTATTTAGGTTATCATGTACCACTTTGCACTTGAACATAACTGATTCCACTTCAAACAATGGACCTCATTTACCAAAACGGTCAGAAGGATAAGTGTCCGACCTGGCGCCAGGGGCGGCCTTAGCAGTGCGCGGGGCCCTTAGCCGTAAAGGTAGACTATATCCTATATATACGTAAACTCATCAACGGGCTCATCTGTCTCCAACGCTGTAAGCTCTATTTTTGCTACAAAACATAGAACATGACGTAGCTACATTACGTAAGTACATTATAGACTGTATTGCCATTGTTCTGCATTAACAGAAGCCAATAAACAGGAAAACACTCGCGCAATATTAATATTGTCTCCTCGCTCTATAAAAACAAAGTGTGCTATAAGAGTTACAGTGGTCCCTACACTTTCGCAGACCTAACAGGTTTTCAAAAAATTAATTAAAAAAAAAAAAGAACCCCGCGTTTTTTTTTAATATGGCCGCACGATGTCTATACATAGTAGCCTAGTGGGGAAAAAGTTTTCTGGGAGCTGATTGGCCGAAATAACTGTACAAGCACATCAACAGGTTCAGTACAGGCTAGGTTACAGTACCAAACAAGGAACCCTTTTTTTCCATTGCAGACTAAATTAACAGTACCGTACGGTATATTTAATGTATTACGTACCAATTCTTTTTTTTAAATGTAATGCGACATAACAGTGCTGTATGGCACTTTTAAAAATTACTAAACATTTTATGAATTTTTAAAAGCATGTAAAAGTTATTAAAAAAATGCGTACCGGGTAATGGTTATTTAGAGGTTTTAGGTGTTAGGGGATGTCCTGTGATACTGTTCGTATCCAAAAATAGTGTGCGCATACGAAATTAAAGACCGCGAAAATCTGACCTTCGCGTGCGGTCTTAGAACGTATCATTAGCGTAAGTCAAGAAAATACTGTACCGGTATATTTGTTTAGTTATTTTCATTTTTTTAAAAATCAATTTGTCAAAAGTTTTATTTATGTTACTATAAATTCATACCGGGGGCATACAATTTTCATAATTCAAAGAGTACAATAATTCAGACTTAATCACTGCGCATTTTTCTAACATACCGTACGTTTGGACGTCGATGTTTAAATATGAAATTTGGATTGGTTGCTTCCACCTACCGGTACGTGTTTTTATTAAGAACTGTTAAACGATGATAGCCTCTTAGAATCGGCAGGTCATTAGATGCTGTCTTTACCGAAACTGAACGGTATTTTGAAACCAAAAATGTATCGTATGTAAAAAGCTTAAATGGTAATTGTATCATAAAGGTAGTGGGAAACTATTAAGTAGCAAGTCCTAGTTTATGAGAACTGATTTGGTTTTCGAAGTTGGTGACAATAAAATCTCTCGATCATTAGGCTAGAGATAACGTTTTGTAAAACTGTGGATTCTTGTTCATCTTCTTTAGATACCCGCTACTTCACTTGGCACCGGGTACATGGAACTATACAATGCTAACAACGCTGCTCATAAAGGAAAAGGGAACATTCACCTCTTCCTGTGACCAAATATCCAACGAGCGAGACAAGGGAAGGGGGGATATCTAATTAGCAGATAAGGCTGCTACGCTGCTAATAGTTACTTCCCCTCGTGTACTGTAAACCTTCGCTACAGAGGGAGTTTTTTTAAAACACTTTATGTTGAAGTACCGTCGACTCTTAGGGGATTAGCCTAGTCCCCCGTGTACATGGACTGGACGACACGCCACCAGATGTGATCTTATTGGAGACAGGACGCCTACTAAATTTAAACAATATATTTTACACTAATTACGAATTCTTTGGTGAACGCCAGGTGCTGGTGATTTAAGGTTTATTAATTAAAAAATGATCCGAAAATTATATCCCCCCCCCCCTAAAATTTATAATAACTGTAAGGTGTATTGGGCGCAGAGTAAGCCTCTGTGTTATCCGATTACAAGGTACCGGTACCCGTGCTACCGCGTTATAAAAAAAATTGACGTGAAAGGGATACAACTTAATAAATATAACAATTCACAAAACAATTCTCGAGTTGCTTCCCATTATATGCTCTAAAGTATCGTTGGTTCCAGTATTAACTTTTTTTGGGGGGGGGGGGGGGGGGGGGGGGGGTAAATATTGTAGACCTGTATCAAGTACGTCGACAAACAGATTACCAGAATTAGAGCAATATTTATTTTGTTACGTTCAAACTATGTTTTGGATAATGTATTCTAATTTTATATACCGGTACGTTTCCTGCTTAAAGCAGTCTCTCACAGGTTTCAATGAAATCCATGATGTATACAGTACCGGAAACTATATTGAATAAAAGTTGCAATGTTTCAATATATTTCTTAAAATAATGTAGAAGATTAATCATTTTACGAATCAACTGTTGAATTAATTATTAATATACCGGTACTATACTTGTGTGTAGGCGTTTTCCATTGGGGATTCCTTGTACCGGTAAATGTAAAATACACATAGATCTATCTATATATATAGTCATTGGATACACTGCATACATTTGATTCAATATTATTTATGGTTTTAAATGTTTGTATAATCTAGTAATTACTGTGAATTTTATACTATAACTAATTATGATTAAATGCAGTCCATGATGAATAATGTTGAAATACATTTTTTAGATGAATCAACAACAACAAAAAAATTAACTCATAATCAATTTCTAGCACCTATATTATTATTACCTTGACAACTACAGCAGAAGCTGTGTGCTGAATCAGAAGTAATTGCACAAAATAGCAAGTAATACATTTAACCAGAATGGGGAAAAATTTTATCAAAGCTGCTTAATAAAATCAATTTAGTTTTATAAAATGCTGAAATGTAAATGCTGTATGCATATAAAATAAGGCTGTAAAGTGGCCTGCTCCAGTCAATACTATAGGCCAAGTCTCATGGCTGTAAAGTGGCCTGCTCTGGTCAAAGGATGCATACCGGTACTGGCCAAGTATCAAGGCTGTAAAATGGCCTGCTCTAGTCAAAGGATGCATAATGGCTGAGTACCAAGGCTGTAAAGTGGCCTGCTCCAGTCCAAGGATGCATAATGGCTGAGTACCAAGGCTGTAAAGTAGCCTGCTCCAGTCAAAGGCTGTTTATCAAGTATGAAGGCTGTAAAGTGACCTGCTTCAACAAAAACTTGATGGTAAAGTATGAAGGCTGTAAAGTGGCCTGAGTAAAGTTATTTTAAGCGCCAATTCACCATAAATAAAAATGCAGCCATGGTCCAATACTAGTCAGATATCACAAAAATACAGTCTACATCACTGGTCTGTGATAAAAGTATTCAATAGTAAAAATGTCCTCCAATGTCAAAGTGTTTCCTCACAACAAATGTATCCTGTATTCCTATTAAACAACTTTTGTGGTGAACCTTTTTTTTGGTAGATTTTCCTCCGATGTTTCTTAATTGAAAATCATCTTTCATTAACTCCACATTCTCGACATGTAATTTACTCGAAATATTTGCTCCCTTTTTTTATAAAGTATCTGTAATGTTAACAGTTTTATTACCATCAAGGAAGTTTGCCATTTTGTAAATAGCACACTGATTACATCAATCCTACACTTCAAAGATAACAGCACCACTTTTATCACTGAAACTCAATTGTTTAAAGAGTTAAAATACAGCTGTTGATTTTTTTGCATATGACCATATGGAATATTACGAATTTTCACATCCTTAACTTAAGCATTTTTTTTTTGGAACATATCTTAGAACTACATTTATGTCTATCACTTCACACACTAAATACTATTTTTTGTCACTTAACTTTTCAAACCGCTATGGTTAACGAATTTTGAACACTTTGAAACTCCTACACCGTAAGTCACGGAAGATGTTTGCAAGCACAAATGATTTTAAGAATTGTTCACTATACCTACACTAGCATCCTAGAACACATCTGACACTCAATAGTATAGCACTGCACATCATTGAGAGTAATATGTTTATTGTTCTATAGAGTTAAGAAATACACAAAACCACCACAATACTAAAGATGGGGTCTACTATATACGAGAAAAAAAAAAGGGATCCAAAACTAATATAGATGGGTACACAACATTAATTTTTAGCCCTTCTTTTATCCACTATATAAGAAAAACAATGGAATAATACCTTACACATTTTAAATAATTCATAGTAATGCAATTTTGTTTCACTTTGTCGCACCACATAAACACAAATTTCGTCACTTTAAAAAAAGTATAAAATATATTAAAAGCTCAATATTAAAAAAAACGCATGCACAAACTTAGTTGAAATTATTTACAAAGAAAAAAAAAAAAAGGCTGAAATAGTCAAATGTATGCTTTTGTTACACAGTACTAAGAAAAAAATTTCACTGTTCCTTAACCTATTGAAAATAAAGTGCTCCACTTCCAATACCAGTACTTCACAAAGTTAACTATTTGCTGTCTTTTTTTTTTGAGGGTACCGGTACCCGGTATTGAATTATTTTTTTTTTTAAAGTTAAAAATTGCTAGATTAAAATTCATTTTGCTCAAGTGTTAAAAAATAATTCTTCCACTATGAAATCAATTCACTGAAATTCCTTGAATATAAAAAAAAAAAAGAGGATGCCTTACACATCTATTATAGATTAATGATAGCACTCTGAATGTCAGCACTTACCACGAGCACCACACATCATGAAAACATTAGCACATTAAAAAGGGCACAAAATAGAAGCACATTGATTACTGTTTTCCTAACCACAAGTGAATAAAAAACACTTCGTAACAAAATTAAGAAATGTTATGTTGTTTGTTTTGCTTCTTGCTTTCACATGTTTACTTTGTCTGAGAAATCCAGTCATATTATGTTTGTGCTATTACTACAGTAACACAAAAGATCTTCACATGCTAAAATTACCTGGAGAATAAAAAAAAAATATTGTTAGACCTAAAATTTAAAAAAAATAAAAAATTACATACCGGTAATTAAGAAGTTAACAAATGTTTCAATAGACTTGCATGATAATTTAACCAACTTAAACAGGTCCTCACCAGGAATGTTGGTGGCTAAATTATTTTACTGCCTTTAAATTTAACTTAAGTGTCCAGTGTAATGAACACGTTTATTTATTCCCAGTAATTTTTTTTTCTTCACTAAATAAATTCACAAACAATATGAAAGTCTGCAAAAATTTATACCAGCATCAGGCAGCACTTTCATCCTCAGTTATAAATCCTTGTAAAAAGGCTTGTTAAAATAGGGTTTATGTGCAATATATATATATATATATATATATATTTATATATGTATATATAAAATATAGTGTTTATCTTGACTTTTAGAAAAAAAAAATAGCACCTAGGTATTTTAGATTTAAAAAAAAAAAGGTGTCTCTTTAGGTTCATGGACTTTCATATTTTAAGTGTATGTAATTTAATTCAAATTATATGCATAATTTACATAATACATAATATCACAGTAACAAATGCTAAAATCTTCAATGACCACTTAAACTGCCAGTTACTTTAAACTAATTCAGAGGATCAGCACACAATATAGAAAAACAAAAAAAAAAAAGGCACTATTAAACAACAATTAAAATCATTTCTTAATCATTCTTGACAGAGCTGAAAGATGCTGGAATACTAATATTGCACTGAAATAAATTATTACAAGCCAACTGATCAGGGGAACTAACAAAAAATGCCTAAATACGGCACCCAAAAAAAAAAAATCTTTTAATAAGAACCTGGCCAGATTGAATACTACAGAGACATTCATTCAGACTGGTACAACGGTATGCTTGAGATAAGTAAAATGATAAAAAAAATTAAATACAGTAAAATACATCAAAACCTTCCATTATTAAAAATTAACTTAGTTTATTACTTACATGACAAAAATGTAAGAATGTAAGCTTCAAATTGCTTGATAAGCTGAAAGTAAAAAAAAATTAATAAGTAAAATACTGGTATTACTACTTTTCACTAAAGAGGGTGTTAAAATGTCACTGAAAACTACTGACCCCCCCCCCCCCCCCCCCCATGAGTTTTAGGATATTCTTTATGTGACAAATACTACATAAGGTCCACAGCAAGACGTCTGAACCCAAAGGCAATCTATGCTCACGCCCATAACAGATGGGAACTATATTAACTCAAAAATGTTTTCACATTGTAGAGATGGCTTGTGTTCCCTCCTCTTTTAATAGACTTAATTAATTTGATCTGCGCCTTTTTTTTTTTTTTTTTACTAGGATGAATAGTGCAAGAAAAAACTTCAGTAATAGCTTGCCCCATGCCATTTTACTTTAGTTTGTTGACCTACACTCTACTAACTAAATGAAAAGGGCGTTGTAAACACCAGCTTACAGCGCTGCCCAAGACCCCCTTGCCACCACTCCAACACTATCCCTAGAAAGAACATTTTCTAGTATTCAAAAAACTTTAATCTAATCTTCAAAACACTATTCCTAAAAAAAATAAATCTAAATAGACTAGTTTGAATGAGCATTTAATATCTAAATTTGGATTCTAAACACTTTTTTTCCAAATAACACCAGAAAATTGTGTTACGTCTTCAAATTTCTTATCTTTTATTTTCCATTCTAAAAGCCCTTCTGGGTCCCACTGTGAGAGCCAACGGCCCTCAAGGAATGGCAAATAAAATTCTTCACTTGTAGGGGTGTTGTTTTTTTTCCTTAAAAAAAGGGCAAGTTTCTTTTGCTGCTGGTTAATCATGTCAAGGTAAATAAATTTTTATTCTATAGAACTTCATTTTGAATTAGGATATAAAAATAAGGAGCAAATTATTAATAAATATGTGTAATGCATTTTGTTAACATTTGTTATCACTGGTACTGGAACTTGAAAGTATTGAAACCAGTCATCATATTTTTCAAAATTCACAAATAAACTAACACCTAATAGTTCCTTCCGAGAGCTAAAGATGTTCCAAACCTTGATTTGACCAGGCAATCATATAACCTGACAACCACCATGTGCATAATACTAACTTTACTTTTTTTTTTTTTCCTTTAGTCCAGTCATGCTTATCTTACCAACATACTTTAGCTCTCAATGAATAAATTGCAAGTCAAAAGTGAACTAAGAAAGTTTTTTTTTCTTTACACCGAATCTTAAAACCCTGTAAGAGATAGCTGAGAGTTTTTACTTGACCAGCATCAAGAGTTCTAAATAGATATATCTGAAAAAAATACTATTATACACGGCATGTATAAAAATACTTACCAGTCCTTACTTCTATTTATCTGAGTGAGAGTGGTGTGACTTGTATTTCAGCCAATATTGAACACCTAGTGGAGAATCAAGAAGTCTCTTTGGTATCAAGCTTATATTTTTTTGATAACCTAATTCAGAGCTGTGAATAAATTTTCTTTTGGTGCCAAACACAATTTTTTAGCCTATAACTAACAAATACAATAGATTGCATATTATACTACTAAACAATGTTTTAAAAATTGTTAAAGCTTCATGTGTAAGAATTCTGTTTTTATCTTTAGATCATTAAGATCTAGACTCAAATAGCTTACAAAGTTGCTTCTGCTAAAATTCATACTATTTGATAGAGTAATTATGTAATAATATGACAAAAGATAATAATAACAATAATATTGTTATCCAGGATATCTAATTATTCAGTTTTCTTTTTTTTTTTCACAATAGAACTGTGACTGGGCCCCCATCAATTGAGCAATTTAAAAAAAAAAATTTTTTTGGTCTATATTTTTTAAAAGTTTGTTTTCTTGTATAAAACTTGTTAATAATTGTTATGCAAACTTAACACAACAAAATGTAAAAAATTGTTTAGCATCATAGGTACATTAATAAATTGACAAAAAAAAAATGCTTACAAAGAAATAAAAAAGTATGATAACAAAAGTTATAACTTAATGAAGTTTTCAAAAACTGTTTCTAAATTTAGCAATTAGAAATCCTAAATGAGGTATTAATACAGAGTATTAAGTTTTTATTTCTTTTTAACTTGTAAAGTGAATTTTAAAAATGTAAATATCAATGAATATATCTATGATGCCAAAGTAGTAAAATGTTTTCAAGTTCAAACAAAATGACAATCTTTCTATAACTTGGTACAATAGTTCACATAAAATATATACAGTGTATACATAATTTGAACAATGAAATGAAACAAAAAAAAAAAAAAAAAAAAGATGAAAAGTAAAGTTAGGCTGCACCATTAACAACGACTACAACAAGATAATCTTCTTTAGTAGTCTCTGGAGACAGCTTTGGAGCACGATTTCTTAAAAAGTTAAAACCAAAGTCACATGGTGGGAAAGCATGGAGAACACCCACGTCTTTCTTTCCTGAAATAGGAATAGGCGGCAGAGAAATAACCCCAGCAGCTTCTTTTTGTTTTAAGTAGGTCACAAGATTTTTAAGTGGTCGTTGCTGTATTGCTGCTGCATTGTCTTCATAGTTAGTTAGTGAGCTAGGCATTGCAAGTAAAATGCAGTGACCACGAGGACCAGCTGCCTGGATTCGACGACCAACATCATCTAATTTAGGCTGATCTAAGCGCAGGCGCTGGGTTATTTTCAAAACTGGAGACTCAGTTGATGTAGGATCTCTCATCAAAGTGTCCACCAATGTTACATCTCCACCGACTACATGCATTCTAGTGGCAAAGGCAGAGCTTTTTAAAATTAGTGCACCGTTCCATGCAACAGGAAGAATTTTAGCCAAATCTGCTAATGAACGACATTGGTTTTCTATGAAATCACCATTGGGGCTACGTTCCCTGTAGTCCCTTCTTTCTGATAAGCTTCTCTCTATCTCACGTGGCTGACCACGCTCATCACGGTAATCTCTTGATCGCTCAGGTGATCGGCTAACACCAACATGGTAAGAACCTTTTTCATATTCAGGAGTTCGTTCCCTTCGCCTTTCATAATAATAAATGTCAGTTCGACGACTTTCATCCCGATAAGCTTCAGGAGGTGGGGCCCTGTAGTCTCTATTTTCACGCTGCCAATCTTCATAGCGAGACCTTTCTGGGCCATCAGATGGGCCTCTAGGTGAGTCACGCCATGGACCTGGTGGACGTTCTGGTGGTGGCCCATAGCTACGCTCTTTAGGGGGAGGATAATGATAGTCTGGTAGGCTATGACTACGACTGATATGTTCTTTTTCACCAAAATCTAGGCGCAAACGTCGATCAGGACCACCAAGTGGATAGCCACGCATTTGCTGACAAGCAGCCTGTGCTGCATCAATACTGTCATAAACTACATATGCAAAGTTTTTATTCCTGGGCCACTCAATGTGTTGTATTGCACCAAACCTGTCAAACTCTCTCTCTAGAGTTTCAACTGTTACCCAAGGTCCAAGACCCCCCACCCAGATAACAGTGGTGGGAGTCACTTTTCCATAGCCAATTTTGCACTGAAATCTGCCAATATATTTTCCTGACATTTCTACTTTAGCTCTGTGAGCACAATCAAGATTAATGTATTTGATAAATGCAAACGCATTCCCAGTGTTACGGATGGGACGTTTGATGTCCACATCCTCAACCATTCCAAATTTTCCAAAAATATTTCTCAAATCAAAGTCAGTTATGTTAACATCAAGATTACCAACAAAAAGTGTTCTGGTTGCCTTATCATCATACTCTGGATCAACATGATCTAAGTGATATGGAAATTTTTCACTTTTTCTTTCACTTTCAGCTGGAGGAAGACTTCCTGGTCCTGGCATTGGTGGAGGTCGATAGTCATCTCTGCTGGCATAAGGGAGAGGGTCCATTGCAAGAGGCCTCCTGTCATAGGGTGGTGGAGAATGACGATTGTAAAATGGATCAGCCAAAGGACGTCCAGTCGCTGGAGGTTGAATCTGGCGACTCGGGCTAATGTTTCGCCGTTTATTAAACACTGGATTAATTTTTAACTCCCTGTCAAACAAAAATTTTATGCCTTTCACCAATGCCTCTCTAGCATCTTCTGGATATCTAAAATTTAAATATGCCACTCGTTGGTCATTAGACATGGTTATTTTTACGTTCATTTCACCAAACCTTTTGTAGTTATCAATTAAACAATCTTTAAGTACATTATCCGGCACTTTGCTAGGAATTCCGCTAATGTACAGAGATCTGTAATCATTATTATCTGGAGGCCACCTAGCTGGAACCTGATAGGGACCACTTGGTGGAGGTCCGCGACTTTCGTACTGTCTAGCAGGAGGTGGACCATCGTGAACCAAAAATTCGGTTCTATAAATTGGTGGTGGACCGGGTGGGTCATACTTCCCTCGACTGTGACTGTCTCTCCTATCGAAATCAGGGCTCATTCGATCACGCATTAACTCATGTTCAGGAGCATAACCAGATCGAGATCTTTTACTCATAGGTGAACCTTCTCGATCCATGCTACGTTTTAAAACACTATTAGACATTTTAAGACTAATTTAGATCTAATAATTTCAACATTAATTTAATCCTCGTCAGCAAGTATCCATAATATATTCATACGCCAAATATGTTAATCAACAAAGAATCCGGAAGCGCCAAGTATTTTAATAAATCATATTACAGTTTTTTCTTTTATTACACAGTGCTAAAACTTTAATTGTAGTAGCCTAAAGTAACATAAATCTGTAGACTGTTGGCTAAACATATAGATCTAAAAGCTAATCTAGACGTTTATTACAATTATTTGTTTACATCTCTCATCGATAAATTTGTAACTAAAACTATGCACTAAAAACGTATGATTGTTATTGATGATAATTTCATAAAATAGTCTAAATCATTTTAGTATTTTTTACATATAAAAATAGACGATATCAATATTTTCTAAGATTACAATAATAACACAATAACATAATTTATTCTATGAATATTTGACTAAAATTATTTCTAAAAAAAAAAAAAGGAAAATATTTTTTAAAGACCTAACTGGCACACCAATACAGTATAATTTATTTTAAAAAAAAAAGCAATATGTTTTCGTTAAAATCTCATGGATAAAAAAAAAATTAGGTGTGTGTTTTTAGAAATTGTCTCATATTGCATTACATAAAATCACTATAATCTTGGATATGATAAAGGATGTGGACCTACTTTTTAATCACACATTGCTTTAGACGCAGTTGGGCTAACAAATTAAAAAATTAAACCCACGCTTTTGAAAACGAAACCCCTATATCACAATTATTAATAATGACTTATTTAATTTACTATATAGGTCTTTATGTAAGCCAGTATTTCGCTGCATTGAAAATTAGTTGGTTGAGCAATTTTATTTCAGTTAAAAAGAAATTGTAATCGTTTGAAATGTATATGTTGTTTATTTTGACCGGAACTTTTTGTGTGTGCATTATTTAACTCCCTTGTTCACGCAGTAACAGACCTAGATATTTTTTTTTTTATAAGTCAATGCACGCACCCTTTTGTACAAATTGGTCCACAAATACTAATATAGTAATATTGAAATATGTCCGATAGGGATACTTCCCATTTACAAATTAGCCCTTACCATTAAGCACATACACACTCCCCCTGACTTGATCCATTAGTTGCAGCCAATAAAACAAATTACTATAAGATACTTTAGAAAGTTAACAATTTCAGCTTGAATATTTTGTATAACGCTCTCGACAGTCTCGTTTCATTCACTGATACGAACTAATTAAGCCCACAAGACTGTAAAATTTGTCACACACAGATCTAGAAGTCGATGACATCCACTGTAAAATTGTAAAATATACATTGATGGATCTTTAGGTGGTGTAGGCTACCTGCTTAAATTTACAACAAAAAAAAAAGTTTTAATCAACAAAATGCCTATATATAGTTTAAATCCATTATAACATCTTTCTTATCTTATAAAATACATACGTTACTTATGGCATCTGCAATCCGAGACCCTTCCATTATAATGCTCTCTCTCCATGTGGATATATCCAGTGATACTTTTTCCCAGCTGCTAGTGTCAATTTTGAAGAGCTTCGGGTATGTCGCGTTTAGTCTAATAGTAATATTAATTATTATTACATTTTATCCTTACTATTTATAAATTTATTTTAAACAATTTTGTTTGAACATTTGAGACAACCACGATTATGCTCTGGTGTGTAGGTATGACGCTTTTTATAATACCCACGTAGACCTAGATCTCTAGAATCTAAATATACATAATTTTAATCGATTTATCTAGTACTAGTCGACCATGCAACGGCTTATAGCATACGCCGTTTTTTTGTTTTTTGCAAGGGCGGCCTTAGGCCCCCATGTGACCGCAGTGTGCCTCGCACTTTCAAAGGACCCGCGCTAATTCTAGGTGTAAATTATTAAATTAAACCATTATTTATAACTTATAACAGAATATAAGAAAAGTCATGGAAATATCCGGAAATAATTACAATCTTTTGAAAACTAAAAAAAAAAATTGCAGAAATAAGAGAGTGATCTTTCCTGTACTTCTTCTCGTCCAAACTCTTGAGGGAAGAAGAGAAATATATATATAGATATTTCTTTTTCTAGATTAGAAATATTTTGTTTTGTGGCAAGCTAACGGAATTGTATTTTTTTGTTAATTTTCTATTTTTAGTCAAATTGGTCACTTCCTTCTTAGTATCCGGTTCTTGTGACACTAACTAAACTACTTTAGAAACAAAATAAACATATATTTTGTTTGTTATTAGAAGAAGGTATTGAATCCTATCTACGTAAACAATGATGGGACAAGGATATCCAAGACAACTACAGCCGAAGAAAAATCCAATTTCTGATGATTACCGTTTGACAGGCTCTGTTCTGGGTCTAGGTATAAATGGAAAAGTTCATGAATGTTATTCCAGGACGACTTCGAAAAAATATGCGCTAAAGGTAGGGTTTAGTAAGGACTTCACTGACTAAAGAATATAATTTAGGATTTAAGAATATGGAGATTATATTACTAAATATTAGTATTATTAGAATCTAGATTTAGATCTAGATAGTAGATCTAAATCTAGATAGAATCATAGATCTAAATCTAAAAAATCTAAGCCCTAATCTGACTAACAATGACTGGACTGAGTGACTGAGTATCATGTATCATTCATTTAATTTTTGTATGATTATGATATGATAGTTGATACTGATACTGACTAAACTAACTGTTACTGAGTACTCCAACAAGTCCATGACTCTACTAAATCTAGTACTTAACTCTGGTTCTAGATCTAGATCCTGTATATCTATATCTAATCTAGACTAGTACTAGTAACTAGTACTACTAGTAGAAAGTACTATAGTCATTTTCGTCTAACAAATACCCCCTATTATTTTATATTAGCAAGCATCCCACAATATTTGTTAAAATTATTCTTTATAAAAAAGGTATAATGTTTAATAAAGAGCTGTGGTTTGACGATGTGACCTTTTTTCTTCTAGGGCAGAAGGAGGGTAGGCCTGGGGCTAAGGAAATTTTTTTAGAAAATGTAGGTACTCGACTAAACAGGACCTATCTAAAATGCTTCTAAATAGGCCAAAAAAACACATACACAACACGTCATAACCTTTATGTAAATAGCATGGGTTCACTAATATTTGTTTATTTTTATCAATGACATTAACAAACACTATTTTAATTAACATGGAGCTGTTAGACAAGTGATGCAGCGCTACATATTTTTACACTATCTTATTACCATCTTACCACAAATCGCTAATGGGCTACAAATTTTAAAAAGACAAAGGCGATCTAAAGTGTTAGGCTACTAAAGCAAAAAGTATACAAATGCAATTAACCAGCAATGACAGTTATAGGCACAACCCTGTTCTCCCTCTCTCTTATTCTGTCTTTCCTTCGTGCCCTAATTTTATTGATCGACCAGTTAGTAACTAAGTATGGTATCATCAACATAGTACCCGAAAAAAAAAATAGCAGGAGGAACAATTACTTTACACTTTAAAATATTGGTAATAAATAGTTGTCTCTTCATAAATTCACATCTCTTAATATCTTTGACCAGCAGTATAATGTCCGCTTTATGGTAGCATTAGTAGTTTCTCACTAGAGAAAGTGGGATTCAGTTGTTATGGAATGTCTGTGTGTGTGTGTATATTGGTGTATAAAAGAGGGCCGGTAAAAGGGAAGACAGAGAGGCAAAAGAATGGTGAAATTTGTATTAACTTATAAATTACAGATGTGACTTCAAAAGAGAAGATAATTACGTCCTAAGCATATCCATGTGTCAATCTAGTCATGCATGTTAGTCAGTGACTTTAACTCTGCTAAGTTGTTGCTTTCCTTGCCGCCAAGGGAAGTAAATTTTAAGTATTGGCAATATATTTTAAAAATCCTTAACATCTTGAGAGTTTAATTTGTATTCAACACTGAGATTGAAAGCCTGTAAATATATGTTAATGAAAAAAATTTTATTTTGTTGAAAAAGAGGATTTTGAGCTATATTCAAATTTCCTTGTCATCTTTATTAATTTCTGGGCAGGTTAGATTAACTGTCTGGAGCTGTGACCAACAACATAACATATTCAACACCAGTATACCATCATAAATTGAATGGCCTAAAACTAGGGTTGCACCAGAGCTTAGCAGCAGGATAGTTGTCCTGATAGTTAAAAGTATTCTGAAGTATCTACCTGCCTAGTGGTGCTGGTCTATCTCCCTCCTTATTTGTATAGTCCATCAGTGAGTTTATAGATTTATAATTATTAACAGGAAACTGAGTTTGCTTACTTGAAGATAAATCAATTAGAGGGCTGGAGACCTTTAGTTACACAAACTACTTGAGTAGATAACTACATTTCATAAGTAATGGGAACTGAATAAAATTTAAAAAACTAAAACTAAGTTTCAACTAAAAATAAAGTAGTTGCACTAAAGTTAATCACCAATTAGAAAAAAAAAGTTTTTTAATTAAACTAAAAAAAAATAATTTCACTTGACATTTTATAATTTTTTTTGGTCTAGAGTCTAGTTGTAGCTAATCATTCTGGGTTTTAGCATTGTAGAAATCTTTCTCCAAATGAAAATCATTTATAAGAAAGATGTTTCTTACTGTTATGACATGATTAGGAAGTAGTTAGGAATTAGTTATTTGTTTCGGGAATAGGGTAAAGTTTTAATTAGCGACAAGTGACGTGACAGATCTTTAAAAAGAAGAACGCTCTAAACGACGCTAGAAGGAGGACGCTTATTGTAAAGTAGTAGACTTGAGTACGACATTATTGACATCGGACGATTCCCTTTTGAGTATTAAACATATTGTTAGAACAACATATCAGCGTCGACTACATATTTGATTGTTTCGGCCTTTCGCCGGTGTTACTGAAGTGTTGAATTCAGCGTTACCTACAGTCAGATCTACACTAGACAGATTGTCAAGAATCAACACCGCGCAGAGGTCTTAACATTACATATGTTCTTGCACAATAAAATAAATTAAAGATGTGTGTGTGTGTTTTTTGTTGTTTTTTTTTGCCTTGAATTAAAGCCTTTAGAAAAGAAAGGCTACTTTCATTTTTTTATTCTGTTGACTTTACTACATAACAGAAAACTTTACAGTAAAGTTTAAATCTCATAAAAGAAATTGATCTTGATGTCTACCTTTAGATTTATTAACCAAAGAAATAAAAAGAAATTGCTGGACTGTTAAGAAACATTTAACTTCTGTGACTATTGTAAGGGTAGATCTACATGCTTGACTAACCATGCCAATGTGTTGTTTTCTTGCCTGACCACTAAACATACTTTGTGAGGTGGTCATCACAATCATCACTGATACAAGCCTACATTATTCATATTGCTTCTAATAAAACATGAATCAATCAAAAAAATTGACCAATTATTTTATCAATTAATTGTAATTTTTTTTTTATTAAGCTAAAAGGTGATGATGCCAAGAGTAGATAGTTAGGCAAATTTTAAGATAGCTAGAGTAAAATAAAATAATTAAATTTTAATGTAAAGATTGCATCTAAGGCTGTGTATATATTAATCAGTTATAAAGAAAACTTTGTATAGGATTTGATTAATTAACATTATCTTAATCACCATTTTCACATTAATAATTTCCTTTCTACAAAAACACTTTGACTTACATACATCAGTTGCCCAAACCCCATGTAAAAATAAAAAGGGTAAAGTAAACAATATTTTTATACAACGACAAGTCGAAAATTTGGCACAATTATTGATAGTCGATTACTGTGCATAAATCAATACAAAAAATTAACCAATGAATTAAATTTTGTTTTATTTAGAAAAGAGAGTTAAACCTTGCAGTATTGAAATTTATGGCATTGCTTTTGTTGTTTTTCCCTATATAAGCTTTGCTTTTTTTTTTTTTAAAGTATTTTAAAAAAATAAATATTTTGCTTAAGTCTCATTTACGATGTACTATGTAAAACAAAAAAAAAATTGGGTTTATCTTCAGGTTTTAAAAGATGTACCCAAGGCAAGGCGAGAAGTAGATTTGCATGTGCGAGCTTGTATAGGTTGTAACCACATAGTTAAAATACACGATGTGTACGAGAACCAGTACTCTGGAACCAAATGTCTTCTGGTTGTAATGGAATGGTAAGTAGAGATTTTATTTTTACTCTTAGTCTTTTTATGTTGACTGTTAAAATTAGAGTTTGTAATGTATATAAATATATATTTTTTGTTTGAATTTTGTTTTATGAACATGATTCTAGGTTGTTGAAATTTTTAAATCAAATTTTAATCCCTTTTGAAGAATTTTTCTTTTCATATAAATTTAGAAATTAATTAGGAATTCATTTTTAACACAAATCCCAAGTCATAACTTTATACCTGGCTTGGGCACCGAGGCATGACAGTAATTATACTTCACTACTTCTGATTGTTTCCAGCAACACCGGCCTTAGACATAGGCAAACTAGGCAGTCACCTAAGGCTTCTGATAGGTTGGGGTTTAGAGAAGAAATAGCTAAACTTGACCCAATGTTATTGCTGGAGTACACTAGTTTTTTAATACATTGCGTCGTTTAATTTATTTTCTTTTATAAATTTATATATTTTCTATTTCATTTGGGGCCACCAAATTCACTTCGCCTAGGGCCTTCAACTATCTAAGGCCTGCCCTCTTTCCAGTATGGTTCATAGTCATGATGTACATAGTAAAATTTAGTGCCCTTCTATCCTGTCCATTCTTCACTCGTACCAACACTCATGTATGACTATAGGATTGCACTTGAAAAGTAATGAGGAAACAAAAAAAAAAAAAGATGAAACTCATTGACTTCAAAATTGATAGAGCATGATAAATAGGCTGAGGGGCATCATAACCAACTTGGCTACCTATCAAGGTGGCTCAAGATCACAACCGGACTTGAACTGAGTTGTGTCTGCTGAGTGTCTGAAGGCAGCACAGAAATCTTTACCCAGATAACACCTCCCCACCCCACGTTGGGATAGAATCAAAGCCGACTGAGCATGGTATAAGCATGAGAGATGCTCTGTACTAAAGTAGTTTAAAAAAAAATAAATCATTTTGCGGCTATGAAAAAACATATGGTTGTAGTCTTCTACCAAATATTGGAAACGATGAACTGCCTCAAAACAGTAATTCTATGATCTTTCCCAAGTTGGACAACAGAGAGAAAAAGATCTTATTGACAAGGAGATAAGTTAGTATAAACCAGCCATGGGGCACATATAGCTGATGGGAAATAAAGATAAGATGAAACCACACATTGTAAGTGTTAAGGGGAAAATATACTTCCCATTCTTGATAGGAAACTGAATAGGTCAGACACTTTCTTGCATGTTAGTATAGCCATCTGTAGAGCAATGACTGTGTAGGCAAAGAATAACTAAATGTCTCTCCTGAAAGTAATACAGCTTTTTGGAAAGGGCTTGAACTTGTACCGGTGTATTTAAGTTTGTGCTTGTGATGCTAATTTTGTATTCAAATGACACAAGCACTCAAGTGGTAATTAATGTGAGTCAGTTTAATAGAGTAAAGAAACACAATGACTAATTAATGTGAAATAATTTTATACAAAATCTTGATTTGTAGACTAAACAGGCACATTGACATTTTTTTTAGCATAAGGGCACAATGTAAATAAATTCACTGTTAGAACATTGTAATAAACAACTGACTTTGAACCCTCTTTTTCTCCTTTTTATGTTTTTTTTTTATCTAAGTTTATATCTCGAAAGTGCGTAAACAACCCAGAAACAGAAGTAAATGTTAAATTTGTGCTTTTTTAAAGTAATTAAGCTTTGCTGGGAAAAAATGTTTTTTGTTTATGTTATTATGTCATTGAACAACTAGTGTGATCTACATATATGTGACAGTGAGTGGATAATAGCAATTGTTTAAAAAAAACTGTATTTGGTAATGTCTTTGATTCTAAAGATTAAGGATGAGTGCAGTGTTTCACCTGCATATTTTCCCTCATTTTGTGCAGACACTGGCAATCTAATAAAGTTTTATTTCTGTCTTCTGCGCCTGTCTTCAGTAATGGCTTTTCATTGAGTTTCAAATGCTTATGTATTTTTTTATGAAACTGAATATTAAAACTAAATGTAGAATTATATTAATTTAATAAAGATTCTGAATTTTAAAGGTGGAAAATCACATACTTGAAACTTATTTTGTTTTTTTACTGTTCTACTAAGACCTTTCCTTAAACCACCATGCTCAAAAACTAACACTGGATCTGTAGATGTTCTCTGCATAACCTTGTTATTTCATATTCACTCCATTCATTTATGGTTTATAGCTCTCCACTGGTTCCTTCTATGGACCAGTATTATTGTTGTCATAGCCATACCATATTGAATTCATGTGAAACTTTCACCTATCTTTTTGCATATAATATTTCTTAGCATGGAAGGTGGAGAACTATTCACACGCATTCAAGAAAGAGCAGATACAGCGTTCACAGAAAGAGGTATTTTTTTTACAAATATTTATTTAACTCTATTGTTTATTAGACTATTCTGACCCAATGTGATACTGCATTGTATATATTCTACTGGCTGAGTGGTAAAGTGTTTGGCTTCTGAACCGTTGTTCCCGGGTTCGAACCCTGGGTTCTAATCTCAGTGAAGACTGTTATTTATACTTCAGGATCTTTAGGGCGCCTCTGAGTCCACCCAGTTGTAATGGGTACCTGGCATTTGTTGGGGAAAATTAAAGGTGGTTGATTGTTGTGCTGGCCACATGACACCCTCATTAACCATAGGCTACAAAAACAGATGACCTTTACATCCTCTGCCTCATAGTTCACTTAATATAGCTACTAAATTTATTTTTATAATATCTTTTTTTTGTGTGTGTGTGCATATTTATGTTGCATTATTATTTTTTTTTATTTGATTAGAGGCAGCTGCTGTTATTAGAGATATTGCCAAAGCTATATTTCACTTACATTCCATGGGTATTGCACACAGAGACTTGAAGGTAAGTTTAATCATTCAACTAAAGACAACATTTACTATTCAGTTTGAAATTGGTAGACAACCTTGCTAGTAATAGCTGTCTGAATTATATTAAATTACATTTCAAATGTCTGCAGCCTGAAAATTTGCTGTACTCTGACAAGACAGACAAAGGTATTCTAAAACTCACAGACTTTGGCTTTGCTAAGGAGATAGGTCTGCAGAAATCTCTACAGACACCGTGCTATACACCATACTATGTTGGTAGGTGCTGTGTGTATTTTTTTAGTTTTTTTTTTTTTTTTATTAATTTTAGTACTTATAGTCTTATTTTATATTAGTAATTATAGTTTTTTTTTTTATATTAGTTTTTATTTATTTTTTTACTATTGAAAGCCTTGTATTATATGCCTTTTAAAAAAAATTGATAGTCCTTGTTAAACGAGTAACTTATTAACTTTAGCTTTAGTTAAATATATGTTTTGCAGTCTACTAATTGATAACACATTTAATTTCTTTCTTTACTATTTATTGACCAGCTCCTGAAGTATTGGGTCCCGAGAAATATGACAAGTCGTGTGATATGTGGTCTTTAGGTGTTATAATGTACATATTGTAAGTAGTTACATACTATACTTATATACATATATATTATATATTTATTTGCTGCTGGTTAACAAAACTCTTGGCTACCAATACCTTAATATAACTAATTCTTATCATTTGGAAAAGCTTGTCCTTTAACATTTGGAATGAAGGGGCATAGATTGCTGAAATTGGTTATTGTCTGTCTAGGTCTGTGAAGGCTAGGCAACTATTATTACATGCTAGGGCATGTGACCATTAACCACTGGGGTGGTAATTTGCATAAGAGCGAAATGACTCTGGACCAGAAGAATTTTTTTTTGTGGACATTCCAATGGTCTAGAGGTTAAATTCGCTTAGTGCGTTATCGCTAGGCGGTGTTGGTTTTTCCAGGGTCACTGGTTCGAGCATTGGTCGGCGCAGTCCCTTATTTTCGTAGCATTTAATTCACTACTTTCTCTCTTAAAACTTGGTCCCTGGTGCTGCTATTCATTTAAGTTTAATATATGTATATTTCAAACTGTATGCCAAATATGTGTACTTTGGGGATCTCCATGGGCTTTTAAGGCTTCTACATTTTAGGGGGTTGCTGTCTAAAAGAAGAAAATCTGAATTCTGTCAAAATGTGATAAAATATGTCCAGTGTCTGTATACCTTGTAAAGAAATTGCCTATAAACAGAACTACTTTTATAAAATTAGATGTAATTGACCCAGCCAAGCAAACCATTACATCTGGTTTAAGTCTAATTTCATGTGTAACAAAAATTCCAATTCTTTTGAATGAATTTTATGTTGGTGCTATTATAGAATTAGGAATAAAACATTAGAGGCATTATGATCATAAAATTATTGCCAAGTAACAAGAACGGCTTCATTCTAACATATTCTAGAAAAATCTAAATCTAAAAAAAAGTGTAAATATTTTGATGAAAAAACAGAATGTCATATATAACTTAAAGGCTGCATTTATTGTCTGTTACGTGCTTGAATGATTTTAGCCTTGTCTGATTATATTTCTTTATATTTAGGAAAATACACCTTTGCCTCAAAATACACATTTGCAGGTCTGGGAATACATATTTCCATTTTGGCATGTAGACATTTCTGGGTAGACAGTGTCCTGGGAACAGTGAATCTAGGCATATTCAAGTTACCACACTTACCAGTTGTAAAAATCTTCATGATGGGTGTTTGATTTCTTTAAGTAGAGTTATTGCTTGAAGTTGTAATGGACATAAACATTCCCCTACCTATAAAATGCCTCCGAATAGCCTCTGACAACCAGTCCAACTTCTGGCCTTTATGTGTGGCTCAGGTATTGGGTATGGTGATACTGTTACTGAAAGAAAGTCAAAGGCTAGCAACTGGCACTTAAACCAGTAAGCTTCAGGCAGGAGGTGCTCATTAGCATTGGCTATCCACCTGGGAGAAATAAACTGAATCCAAACCTCTGCTGCTTTGTGGCTATGCTATATCCAAACATGGGAAAGGCTTCGGGAGTCAACCCTGAGGAAGAATCAGGAGCAGATGACCTTTAGTCTGATAGCAACACACATTGCCATACCCCAACAGAACCCATGACTCTGCTGATTTCACCTTTATCGGGTACTTGATGTTCCTTTGGTTACTTTAGCTGCGTGGACAGGGGAAAACTTCTGTGTGGGGGACATCGTTCCGCTAATGCCCAGATTTTCATCTTATTTCTATGAGATAATCCATAGTTGTTGATCAAATGAAGAAGACCAACTATAACTCAGACTTGAGTCTAGAACAATGCAAAAAAAAATACTTAAGAAAAAGTGGCCTTGTAAACTCTTGATTTAATAAAAGCAAATTGTTTTCTTACATTTAATCATTACCAGGCTCCTGTACTCCTATAAAAAAAACAAATAAATGCCATATGTTAAATACACTTTTTTTAAACGTGATTTACTGAAAGCAAATGGGGCTCTTAACATTTAGTCCTATCCATGCTACTTTACTCCCATGTCCCATGTTCTTGTTTGAGTTTCATTCTTAAGGGTGACTTATTTCATCAGTGCAGGGATTTTTTTCAATTTATAAATGTCTTATATCATTGGTAACTGTTTTAAAAAAAAGATCACAGCAGTTCTAAAATTTTAACAAAGACTTATTAAACATAAAATTGCTATATATCATGCTAGATATCATAACTATCAAACACACAACTTAATCTTTATGTTATAAGTTATTTGATATCCTTCTTTCAATGGGATGAGAGCTGCTCTACTTCTTCTTGGACTGTCTGTAAGCAGTGTTGTACTGACCCAGAATGAGTTAAATCAGCCTGTATTCTAAATGTGAAATTTCAAATTAGTATAAAACATAACATACACAAGAGTAAATCTACCATCTCTATCTAATGTATCTATAATATACTTTTTCTTATATTATGTAGATGTAAATTTTTGTTTTATTTTACAACTTCCTAAGTTCAGCACTGTACAAAATTAACTTTTTAAATTTGTATTCCTGTATTTTTCAGACTTTGTGGTTACCCACCTTTTTACAGCAATCATGGTGCTGCCATTTCTCCTGGAATGAAAAAGAGGATACGAAATGGACAATATGAGTTTCCTAACCCTGAGTGGAGTAGGGTCAGTCCAGAAGGTACCATTGTAATTTTTTAGTCAAACAAAAAAATACTTTATGGTAAAGATACTTTTTTTGAACAAATCAGAACAGTTTGCAATCCAGTTTAAAGAAAGACACTTCAAAGAGCAAATAAGTTTGTCTTGTTTTTTTATTTCTTAATAAAATGTACACAAACTTTGGGATTTCGATCTAAATGTACTATTATAGAGAACAAAAAATGAACTTTTTAGTAGTATTCAAAACAGGTTTGAAATTATTATTTTTTTTTTTTACAAAGCTTATATCC